>NW_005054302.1:3123940-3140116 GCF_000277835.1 Geospiza fortis | reverse complement strand
CAGCAGGAGAAAACAGAGAAGCTGTGGTGATAAAGAAGCTACAGGTTCTGGGCCACCAGCATGCCAGACAAAGCACCACTTCTGCATCTCTTGATTAGTTTACAGCTTTGGGATCACAATGTAGACCAGCCTCAAGAAATCCATAATTTTCTCTATGATATTTAAAGAACATATTGCCCTAATCTCATGAAGGTAATTTGTGTTATTTCTTGCTCTAAGAGAACTTCTGAAGACAGGATGAAGAAATGACTAAGCACATTATGCTCATCCAACCTAGATGGAACAAGTATATTCACAAGCAGAAAGAATGCTACATATGTATCTCCTGCTGCATATTTCTGGAATCAGATGTGCTAGATTTCTGGAAGATTTCTGTATTGACAATTTCATTATTTATTACAAATAGGATTCATTATGAAAGGAACATTCTTGCTAAAAAGAAGCCTTTAATTTAACTTCATACTTGTTAATTATATACTTGAGATACTTTGCACTGTATTCAACCGCACATAACAGACTTTGATAAAACATTACAGTTCATTTCTAGCTACCTGAAACATAAAAAAGAGACAGCTGTCTCTCTGACACCAAATACTCAAAACCAAAAGAAGATGCTCAAGGCATGATCAGCTGTTAGACGCTGCCATTTTATGCTGCAGGCACTAAAACCTTTTGCGTTCAAGTGAAATCTGGAAATGTTTACTGAAAAGAGAAAAAACCCCAAAAAGCTGAAAGCCAGTAAATCCTGAATAAAAGACAGCTCCTCCTTAGGCTGTCCAAACTCAAATGGCCAGTACACTACAAAAAGTGCCATACACACTTGCCCAGTTTCTCAGTTCTTCCTTGGCTGAACCGGGATGGCTGTTCTTATGTTTTTCTGAGAAAAGAATCACTTCTCAACCATGAAATGAGAAATATGAGGGAGCAGTTAGCAGAGTTAGCAGAGCACAAACTACAAAACCTTGAGCTACATGAGTCACTTTCTTAAAATTGATTTTAAAAACGTCTTACAGAGAATATCAGGTGATGTACTTTTCTTAAGGCAAGCAAGAATAACAGTGAAACCCATCTTTTTTAATTCCAAGTTCAGTAAATGAGGGCTACAATCTTGTACAACTAACATCAGAGGAAAGTTTCCTCAGGAGGCTCAATCATACAGTACTGAATTCCAAATGAAAAAAAATATGTCTGAGAATAACAGAGGAAATAATACTACTTGCACAAGTTAAGACATTTCAGACAACAGCAAGTTTCACTAACAGTCTGAATAAAGTTTCTATATTAAATGAAAGACTAAATATTATGTGATTTTCCACAACAAATAAAGGTAGGGCCTCTGTATATTTGACGTCTCCAAGCTACTTAGAGAGATTTAATGATATCTTCCATCTCTCCAGTTGTGCTTACACGTTTGCAAGTCTGGAAGTGCCTGAAAAGAACAGTTTTTACGTATACATATTTTCTGTTAAGATTGTTTTCATGTCTCTATTCATAACACTCTTTATAAATCTGTTTTGTGAATAGCTAGACCATTAACACTGAAATAATGACTACCTGTGGATTCCATAATTCTAAAGGATATTATTTTCAATCAAGACAGGTAAGTTGCAAAAACCAAACCCAAAAACCACAAAGCCAGATACAGTCCAACAACACTATTAGACTGTACATAATGAACAACATTCTTACTCAACTTCCGTGGAATGTAACTATCATCTAATTGGAACAGCAACAGCCCAAAACACTCCTAACTTTCCCCAGTGCCTGTTCCTTTTATTTAGGTAATACAGTGTTAAAAGAATGTTAGAATTACCATGTCAATCAGTTCAAAGTTAAAGAGGCCAAAAATTCAACATTAATTCAAGAGCCATGAAATCCTGTTGTACACCTCCACCAAACTTCTTTTTAAATCCATCTAGATCCTCTTTATTTCAATTCATACCCATTGTGTCTTATCATCTCCACCATTCACGACTGTGAGGCATCTGGCTCTGTCTTCTTGATGACCTTCTCCTGGACACTGGAAAGATGCTATTAGGTCCTCTCGAAACTGCTTCTTCTCCAGGTTTAACAAGTGCAGACACCTCAATCTTTCTTCACTCAGCAAGTGTTTCAGCCCTCACCCACCTTGGTGGCTTTCTACTGAACTCAGACCAGTTTGTCAATACTTTTCTTGTACTTGGGAGTCTAAGACTGGAAGTATCTTGGACTACATATGTCTAAGAAATGCCAAGGCCAAATGCCTTCTTCCCTCAATATACTACTGATACAACCCATTTTAGACAGCAAAATGATTCCTTCTGTAAGCTGTCATAAAAATTAGAAACCTCTTTTGATGCAGGAACACACAGTTCACAATGCCAGTTACCTCCTGAATCAAAGAACCACTAATCATAACTGTAATACACTCACATTAAATGTGTTTGGAATAAAATTTGTTATAAATTTCACCAAAGTAAGCTACATAAAAATGAAGAGGCAGTTTAAAAGAAGTGCCTCAAAGTGTAAATGCTTGCACATGAGAGGGATCATCCATCAAAACCACCAATATGGTTAAAGATACACCACTTATTAAAAACAAGCAAGCAAGAATAACAAAAAAAGCCCTGGAAAAACCAGCTTGATTAAAACCAACATTGCAGAATGTTATTTTAGGTAGAAAAGTATCTTTTTAAAAATGGATGTTGCTCCTTAACAATGAGAACAGGAGGGGGGAGGATATAAACATAAACTGGTTAACTAGAAATTGTAAAAAAGGAAAGCAAAGTAAGTTTTAAAACCAACTTTCTAATAACCTTCTCAATTCACATTAAAACCAACTGTTCCAAGAACAAGCACAAAGATAAGAAAGAATCAGTAAGGCAAATATGAAATCGAAACATGAAAGGAGAGCTCAAACAAAAACACTAAAAAAACTAAGTTGATTTTTTTCTCCCTGATGCTCACTATAGAAGAGCAGATGGAATTTGCCACAACAATCTTGCTCCAGAGGGCTAGAAGAGACAGCCTTTTATGCAATCAGCATAAGTTAATCTAGATAAAACCATTAACAAGTTATCAAGATCAGACAGTATTCACCCATAATTTCCAGACAAAGTAAAACATTAAACAGTTGATCTAATGACTGTGGTGTGAAATTTATTTCCTAAAAGTGCTCTATAAGACCGCAATGATACTCAAACAGCCTACCATTTAAATAAAAAAATTAGCTTTCTGGGAGCAGCAAGGGAAGTTTGGTATAGGTAAGCCAGGCCTGCACCAAATAAAACAATTTAAACTGTAGCAAAACCAGCAAGACTAAGCATATGGATAAATAAATGGGAAAATCCAGCAGCTTTTGTAGTGGGAAGTTATTACTACTAGTAGCAGCTGAAGAATTGATAAGCAGCTGAGTGTGATTTCACTACCAGGACATATCTCAATTTTGAAGAACTTTGGATAAGCTATCTAACATAAGGTAAGAAACCTCCCAAACAAACTGTGCTAACACAAGACAAAAGGGGAGATCCTGACAGAACTAAATAACTAGTTAAAACAATTGCAAGCAAGAGTGAAAATAAAGCATTTTCCATATGAGAGATTTTGCCAGCAGAACTCCTAGAGCCAGTGTGATTCAGCATACCTGACGTCTAGAAAGCCAGTTTAAAAAAAAGTCAAAAGGCTCAGTAATTTTTCAAAATTATTTGGCATGACCAAAACCAAATCTGATCAAAAGGTATAAATGACAATAGGATAAAATTTCTTGTAAGTGAAAAAGAAAGCACATGGAAAAACAAATTACATATGATCATAAAATAGAATGATAGAATCATTGGTTGCTAAAGACCTCCAAGACCCTCAAGTCCAACCTTTCACCAATTGCCACTATGCCCACTAAACCAACCATTTAATGAAGGGCCACTTCTACTTGTTTTTTGAACACTTCAAGGGACAGTGACTTCACTACTTCCCTGGACAGCCTCTCCAGTGCTTAACCAATCTTTCCATGAATAAATTTGTCCTAATATAAAACCTGAACTTCTCTTGGTGCAACTTGAGGCCATTTCCCCTTGTTCTATCGTTTGTTATGTGGAAGAAGACCTCCAAGAACAACAAAAGTGTAGAATGTTTCTTTTCAAGTTACTGACAAGAAAGTTTAACACACAACAGGGGATTGTTAAGCAGGACTATTTTCTAATACAGATAACCTGAAAAAAGTAATTTGAATACTGATATTTAATAGAGATATAAAAGGAAAAATTACAATTCTAATGAAAACAGCATCAGCAGGCAGCCAAGTAACTACAAGAAATTAAGTGTATTTGCACACTTCCGCTCAAAGTGCAAGACTTTCACACTTTCTACTGCAGATATACTAATATATCTGAAAAACAGTTCTTGCAGCTGGTATGTCAATATCTTTATTGCTACACAGCAAGGTACCAGTCTCTTGCAAAGGCAGACTTCTAGTAAATAGCTGTCAGCAAGTCTATGCGTGACTGAAGTCAAATTACAAATAGTAAAGGAACGAGTTTGAACTTAATGCCAGCAAAATATCATGTATCTAATCCATGAAAGAATTACAGACCTTAAGTCTGCTATTATTTTACTATCCATACCACTTCTCAGTCTGCTCCACAGATTTAGTTAAACTTACTAATCAATGATACTTACCATTGGTACCTTACCACTAACAGTTCCTACATTTATACAACAGGAAATATTTATATTTTTAATTATCTATGTATAATATTACATCTGCAAAATTTATAAATACCTAACAATGCTGCTAGTAAAATTAAATATGCCTTTAAGTAACAAGCAATTTGGTTAAGTCCCCTGAAATCTCCACATCTAACTTTAACATTTACTTATCAAATGCAGGTCTTTCTTGTCAGTAAGAAAAGATTTGAATGATGAGAACTGCTTCCTAAGAGAAAAACAAAGACAAGCCACTGCATTAAAAAAAAACACAGTAGAAGAAACCCAACTGACACAGCACTCAAACACTAACAGATCCTCCACTTGAATTTCAGAACACAAGTACAACTTTAATTTTCTATGCTCATCATAAGAAAGATCTTGCCCAAGATCTTTGTTCCCCAGGCACACACCACACAATATGACAGATCAATGCTTCTGCTTGTTTTCTGGAATGACATGCCACACCAATTTTGGCCATCTTTCTGACAGACCAGTTAAAAGCACCGTAATTTTACTCACAGTTAAAATAAAAGCACCTATATGTTAATCTTTTATTTAAATTATGTAAGTTACTAACTGCTTAAGACAACAATCTACACACTTACTGAAAGGTACCGAAAGAGCCATGCGCTACAATGAAAACTCATCTTTTCATAAATGAATTATTACAAAGAAAATAGTTTCTTGTCTTCTAACACAGTAAGAGCACAGATATTTATTACAAAGCACTTCACAAATTCCAGTTAAATTCACTGATTGTTGCTAGGAGAGTGAAGAAGAACAAATGATTGTAAAAACAACATAGGTCTGAGGATTTTTAAATACACACAAGCATGGTAAGAACCACTACACTTTGATGCATAATTTTAAAGGTGATGTCAGGAAAATCTGCAATTATTAGTGAATTCATGTGAAAAACTAGGAAACAGAATTTGACAGTCTGGTCTAAAAAGTGAATCAATTACTAAGATGAAAACCCAGATCAAGAAGAACCAAAACTGCTGTGTTAATCCTTCCTGGGCATCACATTACTCACAAATTCCACATTCTGTATATTTAAATATGGATTTAGAGTAAAGAATGATCACAGGCAGAAGATCTGACACAGAAGATTAATGATAAGTAAGGAAGACTATGTGAATGGTCTGTGAATGGCCCAGCATAACACAGGATTAGCATGTCAGAGAACAGTATCTTCTCTCACAACTGCTACATGCCATCACATCACATAACAATGCTAATAAAATGTTAGTCATCATCAAGCCTTATCCTTTTTAAGGTGCAGGCATCAAGTACTGACACATATATGGGTGCAGTAATTCAGGAAAAGCAAGAAGTTTTATTTTATTCCTGAAGTAAAAATACACATGACATAGTAAAAAACTCACCCTTTTTTAGAAGCAAGACAATATTTAAAAGATTAAAAAAAAAACCAACCTTGTAATTTAATACATTTCTACACAGAAACTAAAAATATTCTACAAATGAAGGAACTTCAAACGGTCGATACATCTTTCGGGCTGGGAAAGAGGGGTCCCAAACAAACACTCAAGACCCTGCCATACTCAACATTATTCACACCTCATAACCAAAGCACCTCATTCAGACAGGCAGCACAAAACTCACTTCTCTGGTGAAACACCAGTGTGTGACAGCTCCTAGTACATGATGTTGGCCATCACTGGGTCATAGTTTTGTTTCCTCTCTGCTTAGAAGAAAGTATAGAAAGGAAGGTAATTAGCTGGGTTGAGCAATAACCAGAGCAATTTACTGATAAAATACAGATTCTTATGGTTTCTACCTGGGCTTTAGGTAAAATAGCCATTTTGGTGACAATCTGTATGTATGATAGCATCTGAAAGCATTATTTAAATAAAGCATTGCCTAGTTCTTTCACTGTAGTGTTGCTGTCTGACATCTCTTAACTTCAAAGGTCACACATCAATTTAGCAACCACATATTAAATAATTTTTTCTTCAAGTAACCTTCAATCAAGTTTTTCTAAGCTATTATTTTTTCCACATCAAAGATCAGAAGCTTTGGGATGCCACTCCCACATCAGCTAGCAACGTCCATTTCTAATAATGATTTGGAAGACCTGAAGGGAACTTCCTAAAAACAATTATGAATTTAGGAGGAATACCAAACAACAAGTTTGATACAATGAGCATTCTTACAACATGTGTTGTGCTTCTAGTTTTTCTCAGATATTGATGTTATCAACTTAGTTCAATCTGAACATCAATGAAGTGTGCCAACCAGGAGGCAATCATGAAATATGTTGTGTCTCAAGAGCTTTTTTCCACACTTGAGGAACTTGTTTTGGCATGGAACTGAACTCAAAAGCCCATTTCTCCCCTTCCTCTTCTCTCCACCAGTATATGCTATAAAGTATTTATTTCTTATAAAACCAAGCAAATCTAATAAAAAAAAAAAAGAAATTTCAGATGTTTTAAAATAAGCAATACCAAATGAGATTTTTTGAGTGTCTAGTGTGTCTGCTTAGTTAATCCAGGATTGATTTCAATGAAGAGTCAAGTCTAATGGAGCCTACAAAGAAATTACAGCAATTTTTTTCCATATCCTGTTCATAAAATAAAATCAATTTAGCATTTTAATCATAGAAAACCTTTAAAGAAGCCTTTAACAGTTGATATTAGGGAATGCAATTTACAGTCCTTGAAATTTTATTAATTATTCTAAACCTGTTAATTACCCCCATAGCTAATGTTATGTCTAAATATTAATTCCTTGAAAGAAATTGGCTTCAAGCTAGTCAGTAAAGCTTCTACTGAGGGAAGTCCTAGTTGTCTTTATAATCAGTAGCTTAAAAGCCCCAATGAATTACAGAAGGCAACTAAACAGAATGTACGTAATTACTTACAGTGTTAAAAAATAACATTCCTTTCCAAATTATATTTTGTGTGTCTTTTCATTTAACTTACATTTAACTTATATTTAACATTTTGCACCTTTCTGCTAAGACATGTGTGCTTACTATTCACTATAACATAAAGAAGTTTGCAGTTTAGGAATCTGTATATTTTACTATGTAAATCACATGATGCTACATTCTGGTTGGTACAGTATTATCTGTACAAATTAGGTGGAAGAATTTTTAAAAAGCTGATTGCTTTACTTAGTTGTGTATGGACACCTTGAAGCATATATTTTGGCTCTTTAAGCCACACTACTTACTGTAGAAAGCAAATTATTCCATTGTCTCTAACTCATTTTTCTCAGATATTTTTTAGTTTCAAAACAGGATACAGATCTCCATTCTTCCTCAAACAGATGCTTGTGTAATGCAAAATGCACCAAGAGAAACTGGAATTTCAAAGTGGGAATAAGGTGGCTGAGATTACTCTTTAGAAGCAAGAGGAAGAGGATATAAAAGGAATCTGAAGAAAGAATCAGAAAATTCTTACCTGGGAAGACTTAATCCCAGAATAAGCTCAGTTGGAAGGGACCCTCAAGACTCATCATCTCTAGCTCCTGGCCCTGCACAGCACCATCCCCAGGAGTCACACCATGTGCCTGAGAGGGTTGTCCAATAGTGGGTCAGAAGTTTCCCATGCTACTCTACACAAGAGCATCAAAATAAGATGCAGATCTTTATTTTTCTTACCTTTATTTTGATAGGATTTTCAATGAACAGATAACAGAATTGAGAAAGAGATGATAAACTATTTCTCAGTGTTACCTTTTTTTTTGTTTTAATGTAAACACTACTGCCTTTGGTTCAGCTCCATATTAATTTCTCTTTAGACACCCAACACAATGCTTGGGAAAGCTCAGTAAAATTTCCTTTGAAAGGACAGCTATACATCTTAGACAAAGCAGTTCAATTACAATTTTAAGAAATGACTCTTTTTAGAATCAGAGAAATTTGCCTAAAATGAAGCACAACTCTCCTGTTAGCACAACAGACTATCTATTCTAAGGCCTATTTGATGCTATTTCACACTACTATTGCTCAATTACATCTAGTTGTTCTTAAAGACTCTTTGTCTTCTCAAGTGCTTATGGCTCCCTATATTTAACACAGATGATCTTAATGCCAATTCTAAATGTGTGAAACATGAACAGGGTTGGACAAGGGCTCTAACCAAGAAACACATTGCTCTTCAAATATTCTATCTAAAGAAGTCTTTCCAGTGTGAGGATGAGGAGCTATAAAGATCACCAGGGTGTAAGCTGGCAGCAGCTGTGAATGACTATTTAGGTCCCATGCATAAATAGCTTTGTTCAGAACCACAGAGAATGTTAAATGACAGCATCAAATTAAACACAAGTTTTTTGAACCTTGGCTTCTTTTTAAGAAAGGCTGTGGGAGTGGAAGAGGACAGACATCAGTGAACTATGCTCCCAGGGCTAGAGAAGGAAAGTGCTATCTCTTCCTTTATACTTTTCACTGTCCAGTATTTCTAGTTCTTTGCATCCACAATTACAAACAATATTATGTAGCACTCAAAGTAGGAAGATTTTCTAAGAAGGCAGGAGAGGTGAAAGGCAGATCAGTTTAATTTAAGAAGCTTAACTTATTAGAGTGCATCTTTGAATAAGGATTAATTGCTATCAACACACCAGAAAAACAAGTTATTTTTAAAATAGATTTTGGTCACTAAGCTTTTAAAAAGCGAATATAAATACTCATGCTGGAAATGCAGGTCATTTTATATTTTGAAGGCATGGCACCTCAATAAAGTGCAGGCCACAGTTACCTTGGGCATAATGATATATTTTGATAATCTCAACCCAGCTTGACATAAAATATTTATCTGAAAGGTCTTGTTACAACAGAACTTTTCAATAACAATGAAAAGTAATCATAGCTGTCAGCATGAAAATTTGAAATTAAAACCAATAACATTAAAATTGTTCATATTTTGTTAGATGCTTTCATAATACACCTTTTTTATAAAGAGGTTGCACACAAACATACAAAGTCTATAGTTTCAGGCTCTCTCTGGTCACTCCATAAAACAAATGGCCAAATAATCCTCAAAGTCAGACAACTTTGGAATTAACTTCACAAAACAGTATATGCCGGTCATCGGGAGATCTGAGCACAGGAAGGAGACAGAGGCCAACTCTGCAAACATTTCTGAGTGTCTTTAAAGTTTACACTTTAGGAGACACAACATAAAGTTTTTTTGCTAATTCATCTTGCTTTTAACTGGCCAAGAAAATGGGAAAAGGTGGAAAACTAGGTTGGTGGAGAAAATGGGAATGATAAGCCTCAAAGTTTGGAGGATGCAAACTCCCATTGTGGACACCTTTGGGGTGTGAGTTTTACTGTGGTGCTTCATTACTTGTTAAAATATACAGGTGCCTTGCATGGATGGATAATACCTTTTTCCTTCTGTTCTTCCTCTTTGTGTTCAGAAAAACGCATCATACAGTTTTTCCTCTAGTAGCACTATAAAGTAGCAAACAGCTTTTAGTATCAGAATTGGTAACATGACAGAAAGGTTAAAAGGTAATCCCACCACCACTTAATTTTACAACTAACCCAAACAGCGCTTATAAAACATTGATTGAAAAGCCATCTTCTTAAGATGACTTGCTTACAACCAGAAACTGGGAGCAGAGACAACATCCAACATCCCATTCAAAGTAACAGCAACATGAAAAATGGTGCCTGCACAGAAGATTCAAATGGAGCTCTCCAGCCATGTCCAAGCCTTCAGAAGACAAGCACTGCCCTGAACTGAAGAAGTGACTACCAACAAGCTGCATTGGTACTGAAATTACCTCCACTGAGTGCCTGGCCCCTGGCAGAGTGAGCCGTGAGGAAGATGGATTATGGAGAGGGCTCAGCACACTCAGGGATTGCTCTTAATGCCCCGGAATGTGCCTCAACAGAATGCTGGTGTCCAGAACCACTGGCTGGAATCCAAGCAGATCCATTACCTTCCCTTTATACAACAGCTTACCACATGCCTCTCTGACACCAGAGATACGCCTTTCCTCCTCCTCTTTATTTTTACTTTAGTATCTTTAACACAACTGAGATGCATACTTTAGGCTATACCACTAAGGAGGATTTTAAGCCCATTTAGCACTTGGTAAATTATTGTGCTATTTTCCTGATGCTAATCTAATACTGTCTTAAAAATAGCAAATTAAACTAACAGTACTGTTCACACAGATGCTTACACGAGTTACACTGAATTACCTGTACTTTGAATATCAAGTTATCTGCATAAGAATCCTCTAAATGTCCCAGAAAACAATTCTTTTTGACTCAAAAATAGTTGTTTTGACTGTCTCAGGAAAAAAATAGTCCTTCTCAAGAACTTCATAGTAAGCAGGGAATAGAGAAAAGAAAATGATACATTTCCTTTCAAAACTGATGTGCTTTTTCTTCAGTTGTGGGTATTTGCTGTACCCAGTTGTACCCAAATCTGGTTGAGAAATAGTGTAGCTTTGAAATTCCGTGTCTCTCTTTTACTATGGCCCCCCAAAAGAATCATATTTCTATCCCAGACTAACAGTACCACAAGAACCTAAATATTTTTACTTGGGGAAAAAATAGGTAACTCTCCAGAAAGTGCTTTTTTTTTTTTTAATAAATCAGCACACACAATAAGTTGGTTGATAACATGCTTATCTGATCTGAAAGATGCAGACTGAATTTTGTGTATTACTGTATCTAGATCATGAATTTCAGACTAAATATTTAATATCCCAATTTTCAGACTCTCTTTATTCTGAAAAATTACTTCTCCTCTCGATTCCTGTTGTATGCAGTGGAAATCTTCCCAATATAGTCAAAACAACTGTATTCCTACTTTGTAGACTACAACCACCCGTTTTGTTTTCAGTGGGAAAAAAACTAATTGAAAAAAACTCCTGCCCATTCTGCAGCAAACTTACTACTACAGAAGAGTCTGAGGCTTTCTGTACAGAAATGCAGATGCCCAGGACTTACTAGCACAGTTATCATTATGCTGACATGCAGCCTTGTTGCTTTTAACAAGGCCACTAAAAGTCCACGCCAAGCCTGGCATTATGAGCACAGTCGTTCATTCCTATGCTAATAAGAAGAATTGGGAAAAAAATGAATTGCGACACTACACTCCCACACCACCACAAAAAAACCCACGGGGGAGCTTTTATTCTGAGAGCAAAATCTCAATTCATAGATTCATAGCTCAGGTATCATATGTTTTGCTGCAGTACATGAGAACCCCATTATTAGCAATTATTTCAACATACAAGACACTACAAAACCAACTGACATAAAGACAATCTAAGTTTATATATCTAAACTATTTCCATGTAACAAAAATTCCCTCTCACTTTTTTTTTTCAAACTTAAGATCTTCTCAAGCTGCTTCTGCATGGGAAGCAATCCTCTCCCCCTTTCTCTCTGAAGGTCACAAGCCCTCAGCAAATCAAGAAAATAAGTCACATGGAGCAAACCTATACTATTAGGAAAGGAGCAGGATATTAAATGGATAGCCACCTAGGAATTCGACAGGATTACAGCAGTTGTCAATTTTTACAGACTTTCTTCCATTACCACAGACTTGTTTTTCACATTTAAGAAGTGCACCTTGGCACTTAGTGAAGTTTCTCCCCTTGTGATATAACAAAAGCCACCAAAGAACTCATCAAGGCTCTTCCTACACTTGACTCTAAAGTCTAAATGCTGATGTAAAGTGTATTTATACACCAATACTTCAATTTAGTTTCATCATGAATACCAGCAAAGCTTTTGATATCAATGAAGTGTTAAAGGGCATCATTAAAAACAGCCCTGTGGAGAAGGATTTGAGGTATGGTTGATGAAAAACTCAACATGAGCTGTCAATGTGCATCCCAAGAAGTCAACTGCATCCTGCATCCAAAGCAGCATGGCCAGAAGAATAAGGGAGGGGAGTCTGCCCCTCTGCTCTGCTCAGACCAGCACAGTAAGGGTGTCCCCAACATAAGAAGGACATGGAATTGATGGAGTAAGTCCAGAGGAGGCCATGCAGTCGACAGGAGACTGGAGCACCTGCCCTATGGAGACAGGCTGAGAAAGTTGGGGCTGTTGAGCCTGCAGAAGAGGAGGTTGTGTGGAGATCTTGTAGCAACCTTCCAGTGTCTGAAGAGGGCCTACAGGGAAGCTGGAGAGGGATTCCTTCTCAGGAACTGCAGTGTTAGGACAAGGAGTAATGGGCACAGACTAAGAGGAAATTTAGGCTGGATATTAGGAAGAAATTCTTTACTGTGAGGGTGGTGAGATACTGGAACTGGTTGCCCAGAGAAGCTGTGGATGCTCCGTCCCTGGTAGTGTTCAAGGCCAGGCTGGGTAATAAGACCTTGAGCAAGCAGGTTTAGCAGGAGGTGTCCCTGGCCATGGCATGAATACCTATTTTATGAATAACAAAATTAATTATGCTATTTTATGCATTTATTGCATAAAATAATATTTTTTGAGACAACTGCAACAACACAGGGTGCTTTCCTCAGTGCCTTATCAGTTCCAAAAATACAGTAGAGAAGCCCCTGGAGAAGAAAAGACCCACTTTCTCATTCCCTGCTTCCTCTACTATAAAAGTGTTATATTAAATAGGAATATTGTGGGACCAATATAAAGGAATAAAAGAAATTTTTGCAGAACAACTGCTTTTATGAACTGCCTATAGGAGAAGTTTCAAACAGCAAAATATTACAGCAAAATATCTCAATATAAAATATTCAACTGATGCATAGGCATGCTATGCATTGTGTTGCTGTCCTACCTTCAAATTCTTATGAAAACTATTAATGGTCTCTGCTCTTTGCAAATTATGGCGTGAAGGACCAACACCCTATCCACAATAAAAAGTGCATCATTTATTGTCTCATGGCTATGTCAACATAACCTGATCCCCATTAGAAACTCATCATCTGTCTATTCAAAGTTTACCAACAGAAAACATACGTTCTACTGCTTGGTGTGGTGATCAAAAGCTTGTGCAATCTTCCCAGTTACAGAAGCTGCTCAAACAAAGGATGTTGGGTCCAACTTTGTTTTGCCAAACACTCACAGGGACACTCAATGAGCCAGAAACATCCCACGAGCAGGCAGTGATTAAACTTACAATCTCCAGCTCTGACGCAGCAGGATAACAGCTCAGTCGTGACCTCCAGAATGGCAGGGAACACTGTATGCACGAAGTTTTATACACTTTGAAGAACTGCAAGCAACTTCTAAATCTACTTACAGTGGTCTAGTCAGATCAGCTGGATGTTTCCAATGGCCAGAACCAGATGTATGTAACATGAATTCATCGAGGTGATATGCAGCCACACAAACACACACACACACTACTGAACCCTATGGAAGGGTCTCATTCCATCCTATTAATACCACATCCAGAATTTAATCCCCATGCAGCCTGGCCCAGAGCCACTGTGTCTGCTTTCCATTACTCATCACCTTCTAACTCTGCATTCAAAGCTGAGTCCAGAACAGGCCATTTCCTTCAGCAATGGAAGCAGTCTTGCTTCCTGCTTGGCAGAGCAGCCTCTCACATGGAGTCTGCTGCTCCTGGAAGTTATGGAGGGAGAGTGACCTAACCCACAGGCTACAGGGGATGAAGAAGGAATAAAGATGCTCATTACTCCCACAACTACAGTCTCACAAATCCTACCCACAAAGGACTCAGCCATGTGATGACTCCCAGGATAATCACTCCTTGTTTGCTGTCAGTACCAGAACCCTTTGATACTGGAAATGGTACCTCCTACCACTGCCAGAGAGAATAAGTGTACACTGCAAGGAAAAATCAATCTGTACTGGAACACCATATAGTCCTTTAAAAGTTTTACACCAAGGAATCTGACTACGATTCCATGATTTCTGACAATACAACTTGATTGCATTGCTGTCATTTCAAGAAGCAGTACTGTCAAGGGTCTCAGCACTGCAGATTATAAAGTGAGGCACCCATGAAAAACATTCAGTAAACAGTGTATTATCAGTGCAAGTGCATTATTTTTGATAGGGCTGTTAATGTAAATAATACAGTATTTATTGCTACACAATGTCTGCTCAATTAACACATCCAACATTTCTCGTGCACCTAAATATTTAGATTTTTCTTTATTTTTTTTCATTTTTGAGGCTGAAGAGAAAAGACAACACAAATCTTTAAATTAAAGAATAACAATGCAACACCATTTGGTAATATGACACTGCTAGTTTTCCAAATTTAACAGCAGTTGGGGAGAAAGTATGTCAGCAATTTCCCAATGTAGTTTTCTGGAAGACTGAGTAAGAACATTACATACAATTGGTAAATTCAGAAAAAATACTGTGTTCTAGGCAAAGTAATTTTATACCCTTTACGCCGTCTATCATTCATGATGGTTCTTCAGCTAAATTAAAATCTAAAGTTTTAATGGATTTTTTTTAATCCAGAAACAGAAGACTTTATTTAGTTTTTGCCATTTTTGTTGTCCACATTGAGTTCTCTCCATACGTCACAGCCTAAATGATGCTACTTATGACTTTTTAGATCTTTAGTACTCTTATTGAAGAAATTTCATAGCAAGAGCTCGAAAAGACAAGCACAAATTTCTTTACAGAAGTGCTAACTACAGCTCTATGTGAAAAAATTAACAATTGGGTTTTTTCCCAGGAGAAATACTGCAACAATAACACACACATACAGTAACAACCAAGCAATAAAAACAAACTCCAGCTCTGATATAATACAGAAGTTGATTTAATTGGAATGGCAAATTACAATACACATTTTAACTGCGTATGTAAAAACACAACATGTTTCACTATTATAAATTAATCCCAACGTATTTTAAGATTTTGTTGAGAAGTTTCCATATGGGAATGTCTGGCTACATCCAGTTCAAATAAAAAGAGTTCACAGAGTTCAAAAAATTCTCACTCAAGTAAAGAAAAAATAGCAGCCTGCACTGCAGATAGTCTGGTGGAAGGTTAGAAGATAATGGTAGACAAAACAAGCCAAAGTGCAGGAAAAGCATCTGCACATTGCATTGTCTGTATTCTAACCTACAAGTTCTCTCCTCTTTACTCTTCTGACTCTCTCTCCCAAGGAGAGGGGGAATGAGAGGCTCTGAGATGTGTAGCTGCCAAATGGGGTTAAACCATGACCAGAAAAAGTAGAAAAGCTTCTCTTAAGAGGAGATGGATCTCATGAATAACATCTAAGAACCACAGCACCAAGCCTGAATGAGTTCAATAAGTGTTTGGACCACACTTTCAGGTGCATGGTGTGACTCTTGGGGATGGTCCTGTGCAGGCTCAGGAGTTGGATTTGATGATCCTTCAGAGTCCCTTTCAAGTGACTTATTCTGTGATTCTGTAAGATGAACAACTAAGTCAAGCATCAATTCTCCTCAGTCGTTCTGTATTGAACAGTACAGATTTAATATTAATGTTCTGGATAAATTAATGCATTGCATAAAATCATCAAAATTGATCTGGGAAATGCTGGTTTAAATTGATGCATATTGTGTATTGTGCTTTTC
>NW_005054302.1:3114262-3123902 GCF_000277835.1 Geospiza fortis | reverse complement strand
CTTCAGCAGAAGCCTATAATTGTTTGCTTATTCCCAAAGACAGCAGTGTCAGCACTGTATTCCCTGATGCCTAAGACCATCAAGTGTATTTTTCAGTAAAAAAGGTGGCAGATGTTTTATCCATCAGCTTTACCACACTTCCAAGTAAGAGCTATAACCTGAGGGAAAGTCATTAGAGTGTAATAAGCAAGGGAAAACATTTCATTGTGACAATCACAGACTACTTAGGCCACTGTCTCTATGCATTTAAACAATATAAGGCTATAAAGTAAAGAGCACTTTCTTAGTCTCCATGCCAAGTATAATTTTGATTTTGCATTGCCATTAAAAACACCAAATTACTAGACAAGTCCACAGTTGCTTCAAAAACAAGCCTAGAGAGGACTGGTACAGAAGCTGTACTATATTTCCAAACCAATTATTCTGTCAGCTACGCTATTAAGGTTTGTTATCTTCTAATTTTCAAAGTTTTATAAAAGGAGAAGCAGATTGTCAGATAATATGGTCAATACGTAACCATTAAGACTTTTCTCTACTGAAAAATAAAGTTCATTTTGGCAAATTTGTAAGATCATAAAATATAATTACCAAGTCCATTTCACCACGGTGAGCAATACAGCATGACAGAACTTCGTACTTTTCTCCTTGGCCAGATCTCACATCATCAAGCCCTTGCAGTTAAGTTCAAAGCCCAGCCTGATCTGGCAGCACACAGACCTCAGCCTCTTACAGGGCCACCAGAAGAAGCTTTTGGTAGAACTTCAGGCAGATTTTGTCCTTTAAATGCTGAGCATATCTGGCCATTTAGACTAGAAACATCCAAAATAAATCCCATAATTTCTCCATAAGCACATTCTTATGTATATGTTTTATTATTAGTCACACAGTCTGTATTTTAAGTATATTTTATACATATGCATATCCTTACTAATATATACAAAGTATAAATTTACATGACACATAGATATGTACATAGCTTTATATGCAGCTCAGTATATGTTGTTTTAATATTACAGCATTATTTCTTAATAGATTATTGTAATATGGCAGTATCACCAATAAAAGGCATTAACAAAGAAATTGCCCACTTAAAAAAATAAGAAAGATTTTTAGAAAACTATTTGGAAACACCCATTTTCTTCATTTCATGGAACTTTTCTATCTGTGCTAGAGTTTGTGCAGTTTTTGGAGAGAGATGAAGGAGTTTCTCTGATGATTTGGCAAAGGAGCGGGGAAAGTACCAGTACCTATAATATTTATTAGCTACATCTGCTGTAAGTGTTTTTCATGCACTACATTAGTGCAAGACAGTCATTCTTGAAAGTTCTCCTACCCTGAAGGGGACACAGACCTTGAGGAACTACTTGAAATGACATCTGGTGTTTGAAGCTGACAAAACTCCCTTCTCTTGTCTTTCAGCTGTATGTGTGATAAAAAGCTCCGTGAGTAGCAGCAAGGAGCTATAGCCTACTACACGTGTTCTGAATGAGCATTTCACATAGTTCCATCTGTCATTTATCTTGGATGATTATTTAAACTAGATTCTGAGTTATTTGTTCTTTCTGGCTAGATTATGTTTCCAAAATGCTGAGCCACTTGCCAGGAATAACCATATTCAGTCAGCCACAATGTTACACAAAAGTCTACAAGTAAGTGCAATACAGAGCTCTCATGCTAACCCAGCAAATGCATTTGGAAAACAGTACAAAACAGCAGCAATGGGAAAACAGTTGCTACTGCTTGCAGAACAGAGCACTTCTTACTTAAAAAAAAAAAAAAAGGCAAACAGAGCTTCCATCTAAGAAACCAAATAAAAAAGAAACTTTGTAGTAACTATGTCGAAACTATTTACTGGAGAAAAAGTCTTGTATAACCAGTAAATAAATGCTAGTTTCTTCTTGAGATTCGTTGTTAAAAATCAGACTATTATTTTATTTTATGCAATTCTTTCTAATCAATCTATTTTTTCTTGTTTTCAGGCAAGTTATTTTCTTATCTGTTTATGTTTGTCCATTAACATAAACAGCCAAAGATTCTCAAGCACTAATCTTTTACTACATTAGCTAAAAGCACAAAACCATGCAGCTTAACTCACCCCATCTGTCCACATGTATCAGAGTGCCTAGAAGGAATGTTAGTTAGAGTTTATTTAATCACTGAAGTCATATAGCAAGAGTGAATTCAAGGAAAAGGTGACAGATCAGATGAAAGATAGATAGTTAAATTTTAACCTTAACCTCTTAGATTACATTTTACATCATGTTGCTTTAGTATCAATGAAGACACCTGCACAAAGAATCTCCATGCACAAAGAGAAGGGAATAAATGTAAATATTTTCAAACTTAAGTATATAAATATTTCACATTAAAAAAACTAAAAAGGATACCATATATTTAAAGTTGTAAAGCAAACGCACATACATAAGTAATATTTAAGGGTATAATTAATTATAACATCATGGTCCTAGAGATTCCACACTCTCTATACCACATTCTATTTTGGACACATAACATGACAATGTTATGTCACTAATGCTGAGAATGATGTTTGTGATATATTTAATATCCCAGTTATTGATTTAGACTACTTGATGGATACCTGATACATACAGTATTTCCATAACACAGTGAAATACAGAATAAAACAAGAGGTAGCTAAGGTTACCCTCATTGGCTGCACAAAGGAGCAGTTTCAGAAATCCTGAAGCATATTTAAGGAAAAGAAAAAAGACTGGGATAGGCTGAGCTAGCAATCTAATTGCATATTTATCAATGCTTAAAAAAGGTTTTAAGCACACACTATTTCCAGAATATTTTGAGACTAGTACCCAAAACTCATTCATTGAAGATTAATTTGGAGGCAAGAAAGTCATTTAAGCTCAGAACCAAACCAATTGCAGTACTTCATCTACTTCAAGATGCACAGTAGAGGGAAAAAATTTATAGGAATATATTCACATTAAATACCTGAGTTAGGCAGATGCATAAATTATGTTAAACTGCCTCTTTCATAGCCACAGACTACAGGTATCTGAATAATTTAATAAAAAATGACTACCCATTTCCTGTTCAGTAATAGGCAGTATGGAATGCATTTACCTACAGAGTTGACTGCCTTGTTGTGATCGATGACAACTTTTTCTTTAGTAATATTTATTGAGATAGTAAACATAGCAGCAAAAATACAGTGGAAAATAAACCATGAAGCTGGCAGAGGGATGGATGCTACCACATGCCAGCAAGAGCACCGTCTGCAGCTTGCCACAGCTGAATAAGGAGTCTCTCCAGTGCCGGGCAGGCACTGCTGGAAAGGAACACCAGGGGTTCAAAGCACCTTGAATCCAACTGGAGCCTCCTCCACAGGCTGCAAGTCTTGCACAACCTTCATCAGGAAGGTTTAAAGGCACCATCTTGTAGATGGTTCAAGGACACAACCTGCAGATGCAATAAGAAGAGCTCTCCAGCCGTGCTACAAGCAGAACAGAAATCTGAGGCTGTGCCGGGAACCACAGCCTGGCTGTGTGCTGTGTACTGCCACTCAGAACAGCATAAGACAGCAAGGACAACAATAACAGCAGCAAGGTAAGACACAAAAAGACAGAAGGACAACATTTTGAGGAATCTGTCCCTTCCTTTAAGGAAGTTGTAAAGCAGGAGATTTGAAAACCCAAATAAATAAACAAATAATCTTTGTTTAAAGATGCTCCAACCCACAAAAGTAATGGTAATTTTCATTATTTTTACACGGCATTGTTTTACTACATAGATTTTAAGAATTACTAATGTAACCACGTGGTCAGGTTCACACAAACTGAATTCCACTGTGAGGCTCCTCTGAGGCCTGCGAGCCATCACTGAGCAGCTTGCTTGATGTGGATTACAAACATTTGCATTAAGTTTCAAAAGCATGTTAAAATTATGATGCAGACTCATTTTATACACACTTAATTCTACTCAGTGAGCACCCCAGTAATCATCTATGTGCATCTGCATTCTCAATTAAATTTTAATAGAATAAAGACTTGAAGATAAACATTTCAAAATATTACTTAGGAGAAAAGAACCTGTCCTGGGATCTTTGCTCCAACAGAAGCAGGCAACCTTTTTTTTTTTGATGACAGAGTAAACACAAGAATCTTCTTGTATGTTTCTTAGATTAGACTGTACATATCCCTTCTGGTTTTATTTTAGAAGCACATTCCTCTCTCCAGGCGATTCTATACGTCATTACAAATCCTTATACAATTTTATCCCAGACTCTATATTTATCAAGACACCTCATCTTAACAGCAATGTTCTTTTCCCAGCATGAACCAAGCAAAGATACCCTCACAAAAACTCCCATTCTAACACAATACATCATATGTCACAATTCAAAGCACTGACGTGTGACTTTGTAGGAATCATTATTAAAAAAACCAACAACAAAAAACTCCACAACCAAAAAAAACCACAAACAAACAAAAAAACACCCAAAAAACAAAAAACCCATAAAAACCCAAACACCACCAAACCAATCAACCTAAAAAAGTGTGGCCTACAAGCAGTGTAAGCATTACTTAAGTCACAAAGTGACCCTGGTTACTAAGCATGTGTAAAAAACCAATTAAAATCCCAGACCTATGCACTTCCTTCCACTGTTCTGTAGAAAATAATTCAGATGATTTAAATAAAATGCTGTTTTGATCTGCATGCAACTGATTACAATTGTTTTGGAAGCGCATGTAGTTTATATGTTTTCACCAGAAGTTACCAATCAAGCAAATATACACCAGACAGGTAACATGCTCATAGCAGACATAATTTTGAAAATTTTCTATCGATCTGGGTTGGAAATTTTACCTGAGAAAAAAACCATGCATAAAATATGGAATTTGCATTAACCAACTATGTTTCAGCACTCAATCTCTTTGGAAACACAGTGTACATCTCAAATTGTCACCAAAAACACAGGTAGGATTACAAAACTTTTAAAATCTTTTTAACAACTTCCAAGTCTGGGAGTCCAGAGATTTCTACTAAACCCCTGATAAAGATAAGTTATATTAAATATATGCATTCTCTCCCTAGATTATCCTATGAGCTGTGGAGCTGAGTTCTGCATAGCCCTAGGATTTGTTTATACACTATTTTACCTTTCCACAGTGGCAGAACCAAGGGAGTGTCCCCTGAACGAGCTAGTATTTGGAGAATCTTTTACAGTATTCTGATTTCTTTAAAAAGTGTAAGGCAATAGCTCCAAGACAAATTTTCATGGTGGCTACACATACAGACCTGGAAACAAATCTAAGCTCTAGTTTTAATCACTCAAAGTTTTCTACCCCCAGTTGCTCAGAATAACAGTTTTCATATTGTGACATAAAAAAGTTGTCACTCCCATGTGTGTGACATGGGAGTCACCATTCCCATGTAGCGTGTGGGTAGTGCGACATACGAAGTCACCACTCCCATCTTTGCTTCTCTTAACAATCATGGACACTCAAAAATTTACAAAACATTCAATGCAGTTTAAACTGAGATAATAAAATTATTGCCATCCAAAATAGAATTGCTTCAATAAATGCATTTTAAATAAAATTAGATTTTTGGACACTGCAAATATTTTACAAATTATCACAAATTGTTTGTTAATTGCTATAAGCACTATCTTAATATTTTCAGTATGATCAAATACAATATAAGTATTTAAGACCTCCAAGAGACAAATTGAGTCTCCTCTGATCTGGAATAACTGAAGAAGATTACTGATGCAAGACAGCAGTAGCAGAAAAGGTAAGATAAAGAGAACCAATTAGACTATGGCCATGTAACAGAAAGTATTAACAAGAACAGACCCCCAAAATTTCTGTCAGTTAAGTTATGATTTCCACTTTACTTAAATATTTCATACAGCTTAATTGAGGTACCAGCTAATGCTCCCACAACCCTAAAAACCAGAGTGCTGAAACATGGTAATGTTTATCCGCAGACAAGACTTTGCACACATAAAGCTTCATATATGTGCTAGTAACAACTCTAGTTAGTCTCATTTGGAAAACAGTGACTTGGACTCAGTGCCAATTGTGATACGCTGCAGGGATCACAACTTTTCAAGGGCAAATCAAATTATATTCTTTCTGAAGCTAGTGACCTAAACATGGCCATAAAAAACTCAGCAGGGGCAGGATATACTGCCTCTGGCATCCTGCTGCTTCTCAGAATTTTCTTATCATTTGCAGTTTGTGTGTGTCCAAGATCGAGCCTGCAGCCCATTGGAAGGTTCCAAATTTAGCTGGAGTGGGCCATGTTAGTATTGCAAACTGCATGCTCTGAGAGAAAAAAGGCACAAGAGACAATACCCCAAGTCTGATCACAGTTACAAACCATATACCATTGTGCCATTTGAATTCCACTACTAAAAAAGAAAAACAGCCTGTATAATATAAATGCAGTGTGCAGAGCAGTGTGAACGTTTTTGACCTGGCTGTGTTTGTTAGGATACTAGAAGGAACTTTCAGTGAATTCAATATAAATTCCCATTCTGAATTACACTCACTGGTAGAACAAAAGCCCTTACTCCCCCCGGCCACCTTCCTTTTTTCTCCTCTTGATACAAGCTGATTAGCTCATTTTATCAAAAAATGAAAATTGATCTAGTTTTTCTCCAGCAAAGGCTATTATCTGGTTTGGGTATTGTCAGTGTAGCTTCACAGATAAATAACAAGGGTAGATGGAACCAAAACCTGGTACCTATAAAGAAAAAGCTTCAAAAATATTGTGTTCATTTTGCTATAATAATCTTTGTAGAGTTTTACAACCAACACTAAGGACTTACTCCAACATATTATTAGTTATATGTTTCTAAACAGTAGGTCACCAAATGAAGATAGAGAATGAAAACAACTTCATAAATCATGAAAGATTACATCTGAGGTATTATTACATTAAATATAGAACGTTTTATTACTGGGATGCTAACCACTTAACATACATTGTAAGAAGAGGTAAGTGTTAGTGAAAATGTTGACAAAAACCTGGGCCAAAATTTAAAAAAAAAGCAAGACCTTTGATTCTGCAAAGATTCATACAGGATTATGCTGTGTTAGGCTGGATTTCATTTAATCTGAGCAGAAGTCAGAAGTGCCCCTAACCAATAAGTGCAGGATTAAACCCATTCCAGCAGAAAGAATTGACAAGAATTAAAAATAGATTTAAGAAACTATGTGCCAAAGGCATCAGTCTTTGATTTTAGGATATTCAAAATCTTTAGAAGAAAGAAATATAAAAAAAAAGAGTAAGTATTAATTCACAGAATTTATACCTTTGGCAGGCTGCTTGCCAGCTTCACTAGAAATTGTATGTCTGAAATTGCCTGGAACAAGGAGAAACTGAAAAATGTCTGACTACTTTGACAGAGATTAATTTTAGTGAGAAAAACTGAAGATCTAAATAGAGTTATCAATTTCAACTACTTAAACTATCAAATATTTTAAATAATTATGACCAATTTTGCAGCAATTAAACAGACAAGACTATATTACCAAGGAAAATTGGGAAGCACTGTACCGTAATCCCACTGCATTCTCAAGAGCAACCAGTAAGCCTTGTTGATGATACAGAAGTATAAACATTTCCACTACATATTCCTTTATAACAAAGATAATGAAAATTATGCTGCCTAATTTCAAATATTTGCCTTAACCTGTAATATTTCACACACCGTGCTGCCAACATTCCCACTACATAGCATACTACAACAGGAACAAACAGTTCAATATTTTGTCAGCACAAGCTCAAGCAAGGCTGGTTACAACTAGTTACAATGAAAAGGAATAATAACAGAAAATAAGGTTATCCACTATGAGAATGTGTAAAGAATTTTCATATCTCATGATCCCACAATCTCTCAACTGAGAAAAAGATGGCTCCAAAATATGTAATAAAGGTGACTACTTGCTTCAACACTGTTTCACTCTGGGCTATTTTCTATCAATGAGAAGTCACAAGTAGCATCTAAACTGCTTAAAAGACTTGCAGCGTGGCTCTGTCACTGTTGCTAATAGCTTTCACAATCCACTTGCAGGATTATGCTCTGCATGGTTATTTCTTAGGTAGTTTTAAAAAGCTCAACGCACTACCTGCAGCAATATGGAGTACAACACATATGGAGAATTAGCTTCTTCAACAACCATTTTAAGGGAAAACTGAAAAGTTCATATGGAATAAACATACGAAGAGTCCACCAAATTACCATCTCCAAATCAGTTAAGTAGGTACTAGACTTTTGGAGTGCCTCTTGAGAATTATTAAAAGTGTACTCATAGGACTGTCCATGCATTACATGGAAGCTATTCCATGAGAACACATCAGCAGCAGACTGAGACCCCTTCACTCAACACCCTTTAAAAGTGATTACTTCCCACATTTAACACTTTTTATATATCCCTACAAACACATCTACTTTAGCAAGAGTTCCATGTATTAATGAGATTGGTCTCAACGACAGGACTTATAAAAATAATGCAATGCTGCTTAAAAACCTCACATAATTAAAAGTAAGAACAACAAGGAGATACATTTTCAGTAGGATATCTGTTGAGTAATGGATGCTTTCCTTGCTAGGAGATGAATATAGAAAATTAAAGTTTTAACATGTGCTGTCCAAAGTTTTAACTTGTCCGGGTCCAAGGACCAGGACTACTATATAATCTATTTAGAAAAATGCTTATCTAATAAAATTTGAGTTTTCTAAGAAGATGTAGTTTAAGTATTTTCCACAATGAAGGATACAATATTAAAAAAAAGAATAAAAAAAGTAATTATTTGTTCTTGACTCAGAAATAAATGTTGTCCTCAAGAATAAAAGCTGCTATTTATCTGCTTGTAGTTCAGCCTGTTTAATCACTGTTAAGAGATAAGACATCAAAGCATACAAAGTCTTGAATACTTCCAAAAATTCTTAGATATAAGTAGATGAATGGCACTGCAAGCATAGACTGACCTCTTCCCCCATCACACCTAAACCCTCTGGCCTACAAAGCATTTAGGTCTTCCAGTTCGAAATAACAAACCAGCTCTAACTGACAGTAACTTCTTATCTGGAGGAAGAACAGGAAAAAGCTCACTGCCTCCATGAAAAGGATAAAGTTGGGAAATCGTGTACAAAGATTATTTTATAAACAATAATGATCTGTCCTTGAGCACCCTTCTGAGAGTGTCCTGACGCTCCAAGGCAAATCACATTTTAGCATCCACGGCACACATTTTGGACATAGTAAGAGGAAATAAGTCTGCGTTATGCATTTCAGACAAAGTACAAACTACAAAAGTACTACTTCCGTGAAATAGCTATATATATTTTTTCAAGAGACAAAACGTGGATGACTGTCTAACAGCACCTGACATGCAGACCGGGCACCGTGGAAGTTTTCCCTGAAAGTTACCAGCAAAAGGCGGAGCTCACTACAGGGCGTGCGTCTGTGCAAAGCACACAGGTCCATCGTTCAGCACGACCAGGGCTGTCAAGGGGAGAGGGGAAAGGCTCCGTGCTAAGGCAAAAGGCAAACCCTGCCTTCTCCGGCTGCGGGGACCGGAGGCGAGGCAGCTCCGCGTTAAGTGACCCGCTGGGATGCCAAGGGGGCCGGGACGCGGATTACCTGCC
>NW_005054302.1:3103611-3113841 GCF_000277835.1 Geospiza fortis | reverse complement strand
CACCCGCACAACCCGAGGGGACGGAGCTGGCAGAGAGGTAACCTGAAAGGAGGGTCTAGCCAGGCGAGGGTTGGCTCTTCTCCCAGGTAACAAACGACAGCACGAGAGGACATAGTCTCAAGCTGCGCCAGAGGAGGTTTAGGTTGGGCATTAGGAGGAATTTCTTCACAGCAAGGGTGGTTAGGCGTTGGAATGGGCTGCCCAGGGACCTGGTGATGTTTAAGGAAAGACTAGACGTGGCACTCAGTGCCATGGGCTAGTTGACACGGCAGTGTTGGGCCACAGGTTGGATTCGATGATCCCAGAAATCTTTTCCAACCTAATTCCTGCCCTGTTTCTGTAACTCAGGCGGAGTGCGCCCGGTGCCTCCGTCCCGGGCCAGGGAGCCCCCAGGTGAGGGCAGGCGGCAGGGCCCCCTTCCCGACGGGTTCCCGGTGGGGAGGGAAGGCGGGCAGGGCAGGGACCAGGTATTGGGTTTTGTCAGGGGAGGGGGCAGGAGAGGCCTGGCCTATGCGGTAGGGAGTGAAAGTGGCGACGCTCGCAGCGCTCCTGCGGCCCCAGGGGTGTCCCGGCCACCGCCGTGTGTCTGTCACAGAGCTCAGCTTCGCCTCGTTCCCTGGTGTGACTCTTCTGCCAGAGCAAATTCCCACTGCTGAGAGCCATGAGCAGCAGTGGGTCACGAGCGGGGTTGGAGGTACTGCGGAAATCCCGGGGTACTGGGCAAGGCAGGTTAGGTGAGCTTCTTCCATAAGCAGGGCTGAGCCGGTGCTGATGATTTCCGAGGCGTTGATGGCCCGTATGGATGTGTTGCCCAGTATGTGATCCAGATCAGAAACTACAAAAGCATGAGCAAGTTTAGAATATCCTTTTCAAGGGCAGAGTGGAGGTTCTTGTGAAATACAAGTGACAGAAGATGAGTTTACAGAAATTGTCATGGCAGAGGTGTTAGCTGAGAAGCATTACAGAATGACTTGGTTGGCAGTAACGCTTGTGCCAAAAGATTGCTACTCACCATGAATGCTTCAGAGTGCTTTTTTTTCCTCACTGCCATTGTTTTAACAAAGCTCTCTAGGTCTTGGTTGGTTACATTCAAACATTAGTTAGTTGATCACATTCAAAAATTGGGCCATCTGAGAATTAATAAGGTCATATGAAGTAGAGCAGAGAGTAAGTTAAATGTCATTTGTATGTTGGCAGTCCCGATATCCTTGTTGTGAGAGTAGTTCACCTAGTGACTCCATGTGAATGTGGAGAAAGACTGCTGAGAGAACAGCTGCATGCAATTTGCTATTGCTTTGGTCTTTGGTTGGGGGCCTTCAGAAGGTACTCAGTCTGTTTTAGCAAACTGTATGTTCCACCTCTTTCTGATATGACAACCAATGCTGTGTTGTCAACGTTACAAATGTTCTGGTATGGGCTCTGAAACATGGAAATGCTTTTTTGCTCTCTATCCACTGACAGAAGGTGATCATCCATCACTGCCATCAAAATAATTTTAGTTCACTCTCCTTCCCTGACCTGAATTCAGAGTCATGAATTCAGTTTCATAGAGCATCATTTCAGTCATTTAACTAATGGCATTTCAGAATTTATCCAGTTTTCTTTTAGCATGTGTTGTTCACTGAGTGTCGTTCTGTGAAGTGTTTGAGACGTCTTCAAGAATCTCAGGACTCAAGTCCTTAGCAGGATACAAACCCTTCAAAAGCACCTTCTCTGGGGAGCACAAATGACTGCTCATTGCAAAATCACCCAGGAGTGCAACATCCAGGATGAATGGTTTCCATCTCTACATGCTAATGTACATTGCAAAAGCTTTTTCCTATTCTCAGAGACCTAGAAATTAACTCATATGGGAAAGGCCTTTCTAATCCCAATATAAAACATAGGAGCAAAATCTGTCAATTGTTAAACATACTGGAAAATCCCACTTCATCTGTAAAACTTGTAGGAAATTCCTATTGCCTATTTCTGTTTCCCTCTAGACAGACAAAATATTTGCCATCCCAATCTTACAGTTTGACACATAGTATTTTTACAAACACCTTAAAAGTACTTTACTGTCTATGTAAGCCAATAGCAAGCGCTTCATGAGTGCTGGCAACATCTTAGAAACATCTTGTAAAGGATGGCTGAGAGATTTGATTTCTGAATGCCAGATCCCTTGATGTTGAATACACGACCACAGCACAGGCAAGGAGGTTTAATTCGTTGTTCTGACAGGCATTTTCAGATTTTCTTTAAGTAAAAACAAATAAGTAGGTCATTTATCTTTCCTCAGATGACATTCCTGCCTGGAACAGATGCAGCTGCAGTGTGAATGGAGAGCTATCCTCATATGGCTGAGAGCACGCAATGCTGATGGGCAAGTTCAGTGTCCTCAGCCACCCCTTGTCTCCTGCAGTAAATTCACCTCATGGGCCCAGGCTCCCGGAATACGAAGCTGCTGTCACTGTGCTGCTACAGTTGTAAGTGCTGTGAGAACACACAACTGAAACAGCTAGAAAACTCCTGGTGAGTCAGACAGAGTCCTGTTGCACTCTATGCAGTATCACTGCAGGGTGGTTTATGACAGAAAGCAAAGATCTCTGTGGTCTGATGCTGACTGTCTGGTAAATATAATAAAGGTTTCACCAGACAAAATGAGTTATGTGGTGACAAATGTCATCAGCTACTGTATGCTGCAGCACTAAAATGTTACCTCCATTTGCTGTCCTGCTCAGTTTGCTCTTCCATGCTCTTATAAGCAGAAATCATTACATTTAGCAAGATGTCATGCCTGCTTTTTTATAAAATGCTTTCTGTGTGGTGACATCACACTTTGTACTAGAGGTGTTTGCATTGCTGAAAATTTGAAAAAGCAAATGAAAATACTAATAAAATGTTTTCTGAAATGTTTAAAATGTAATTTTTCTTTAAGATTCAGTGTCCCACTGAATAGTTATGTAACAAGGCTTAAATGCAGTCTTTTCTTAGTCTTTCATTAGGCACAATGAATGAATGTAAAGTCACATCAAAAGACAAAAAACATGCCACCATGAAACAAAACCCTTGTGAGTCCTGTCATTCTTAGGAAATCATGTTTGGCAGAAACTTATTTCTTTTAAGTTTTGTTACAAAGTAAAAAAAAAAAAAAAAAGCCGAGTAAACATACATCTCCTCATGCCTGAAGGTCCACTTCCACGTCTCAGTGTCTTTTAAGAGCGTTAGGCCAAGTTCCAAGAGGGATTCACTCTCTACTAGAACTCCAATCCCCTCAAGAGCATTAGGCTTAGTGCCAGCATTCATTTACTCTTGGAACAGCTTAAATTAACTCCTGTTACATTCTGTCTAAACCCTTTCTTACAGAGTAAGAGTTGAGAGCTGGATTCAGTCAGTTAGTCTGAAGGCCACCCATCATGTTTGTCTGTCTTCCTGGACTTAAAATGCTGCATAAACTGGATTGGGAAAGGCAGTGATCAGCTGTTTCTAAACTGAGGAGGGAAGCAGGCAAGCCATCTTTTGTATACATGTCCCCATCTCACAAGAAATAGCATGGGGGTTGGTCTGATTTATTTAACATAAGTACATGTGACAGTAAGCTCCAACCAAATGTGAGATTTTAGGCTGTAAGTGTGCTAACAGTATTTTGATACTTTCCTGGCAGAGCTGAACAGACAAGCTAATCGAAAGACAACAAATATCACCACTTGGTTTTATACGTCAAGAACTGGATTGTAAGATAATATTTTGCCCAGTGTCAGACAGAAGATTGAAATGGAAGGTCTCACAAAGCCAGATCTTCTTTAGCCCAGTCAAACTTATATGGTGTCTTAAAAATATCACTTCTGTTTTACTTTAGCAAACATGAGAATAGTCTGTTTGCCTATGAGTACAAGGCAAACACTCTGAAGCAGGTAAGGATGTAAGCACAGGGAAGACAAGTTTTCTGAAAAGCGATAACACGAAATGTTCTTAGCACACTTAGAAAAGTACAGGGTGATTGACAGAACTGGACCTTAGTCTGATACCTTGGTTAGGTGATACCTTGGTCTCTATCCAGAGGCTCAAAAGTCCTGTACCAAGGTCTTCATGGTGAATGCTAGAAGCTGACTTCAGGGATTTCCAAAGCTGCGTTGTATGACTGTTATTCATAGAATAGTTAGAACCTTTAAGGTCATCTAGTCCACCTCCCTCCAATGAGCAGAAACGTCTTCAGCTAGGTCAGGTTGCTCAGAGCCCTGTTCAACCTTGACCTTTTTCATAATTTCTATCCATCCCTCCTCCACAAGAAAAAAAGAAAACAAAGCCAAACAACAAATAGAGGAGAGACTACTTTCAAGGAATCTGAATTAACTTCCTCCAATGAAGAATCTTTTAAGCTGTTAGTTTACAAAAAGTCCAGTTGTTTTGTATGCTTTGGAGATGATGGAAATGGAACTAATTACTAGACAGTCAACATTCATCCACTAGTAGATCTGAAAATAAATGTGAGCATTTTGTGGCTAGATAACACTATCCAGCTCATAAATAAGAGTTCACAGCAATCTTTGCAGTTAGGAGCTACACTATAAATATAGCTTATCTTCAAATATTTTCAACTTGCTAAAGTTACTTGAAAGCTTATCATGATAGAGTCCATTTAAAAGGAAAAGAATTAAAATTTATCTAAAATATGTGTCCCCAAATACCTCTCATAGCATTCATTTATACTGACCTTTCTAACACACTGTCTTTCCCCACTCTTTGTATGTAGTTAGCTCAAAAACATTGCTGGTGTTTGTAACAAGTTCCCTCAAGCTTCAGAATTATTTTTTTTAAGTGAAGTTGAAAATCAGAGAAAAAAAGTTGAAAGCAAAATTCTTGCTTAAAAAAATTAATTTGAGAATGGAAGTAATGGAATTGGAAAGATTTTAAAATGCAGTTTCTAAGCTGGCAGTAACCTTTTTGTGATAAATATTTGATTTATTAAAGAAATGGTACACAGACTATTGAAACGCTAATGTGAATACAAAAGGCAGATCAAAACTGATCCTCTTTTGTGAAGGAATATCCAGTTTTTAAATTTGAAAAGTTTATTTGCTATTACTTTCCATGTAAAGCTATAGGTCTCAGTTCTGTGACAAGTTTCATATATTACCCCTAATTTTAAGCATTTTGAAAAATTCTGTGGTCTGAAGCAAGACTACTTTGCATAAAATTAACTGTATACATAAATCTCTGAAGATTGGAGACTTTCGAGCTATTAGATGAGAGCTGTAGTTCAACTGCTGTTTTATCTTTTAATGATAAGATCCCATGGCAGTCTTGCAGCAATAGTAGAGCTCCCCTAAAAACGTTTTAAGTAATGGAATTACATTATGTGTTTTAGCGATTATATTTTCCTCGTGTTTTCACCTAATAAGTTATCGTTAATTTTTCTTCCCTTGCAAACATTCTTCTGCAGTGCTGCTAGCACCGATTAAAAAGAGAGACCTATATCTAAGTGAAATTCTGTCATTTTGACCTTTAACCGATACTTTTATATACATACAAATATATGCACATTTATATATGTATTTTGCCTATAATATTTAATCATAGGATTTCCTGAAATCTTATTACCAGTGCTTCCTATGTAAATAGAGAATTGTGTTGCTGGGACCTTGTTCTATTTCAGGGGGTGTTTCTTCTCTTTTCTTCATTCTCTGAAATCAGTGTGATCATTGCAATCAATTTTAATTATACCAGTATTTCACCCTGAATTTTATAGGAAGAGTTGGCAGTAATAACTATAGTTAAGATTGCCTAAGACTTTCTGCTGTATAGATTCTGTACTTAAAAAGAGAGAGGGATAGAAATTGTGCATAAGGGTACCATAAAACATGTCAAGATTAGCAAAGTTAATTTTATCTGTGTTACCTGAAAAACCAGAAGGATTTATTAGGGACTCTGACTTTATATTTTTAAATGCAATCTGACTGTGACCGATATAATTTAAAATAACTATTATTATGTAGTTCAAAAAATACTATAAAGATGGCAAGGCATTACTTCACAGTATTACCAAAGAAACAATTATAGAATTATCAGTATTGTAACCTGTAAAATATTTTTAAAATATGTGTTTTCTGGAAATGTTGAAGTAGAAGCAGCATCGTATATTTATTTCTTGTTTCTTTTCCCAGACCACAGTCTAAAGCAACTATTAATAACATGTTGCACTGCTACTGTGATTTATTAAAGAAAGTTACCTTAATTATCACATCCTTAATACTACTGAAGATGGTAAAGTATATATAATTATTTCTGTGAAAAAGAAAGGAATAATAAAACTCTAAATTACTGTTTTCTGTAATGAATTCCATTATTTCAAATTTTGTTTTCTTCTTTTGCTCACAATACTATTTATGAGCTGTGATTGCACCTATTTTTGTATAAGCACCTATTTTTATATAAGCAGGGGGAAGGCGTGATTATTTTCCATGTACATGTTTAGTTTAGTATTATCTAACCTAATAGAAGGAGTGTGTGGTAGACACACAGCATCAGAAGATTCTGCAATCCTTTCTTAAACATTTGGAAGTCCTAATATGAAGTTCACTGTAGTCAGCAGAATCTTTTTCCATAGGTGTCTGCATTTGGCACTTGCAGAGCTGAAAAACAGCTTTACTATTTGTGTGAATATTGTGGGCAGTCTTGATATATTTGCTGGTGAGGGATCCACAGTCTGTAGCTGCATCAAAGCTGCTGTTGGATTCACTCACAAAGGAACAGTAATAATGGCACTAATAAAAATCCTTGACAAAGCTATGGGTAAAGTTGACAGTCCCCATTTGGCAGTAGTCAGGCAGGAGCTGTTTTGCTGAGTACAGCCAGAGAGGATTTCCAAGCCATTACATAACCTTTTTCTAGAGAAGTGAAAGGTCTTGAGGGAACTTGAAGGAGTTGATATTCTGGAATATCTGAATTGCATATGTCCAAGAAGGCATAAGCTATACCAAGAGCAAAAAGTTGAGATACACAGACTGTCTCGTGTTCACAAGGCTTAGGGAATCTCCTGCTCACATGGCATTTATATTACTTATGGGTCTCATGTTCCTGCTGCTTAGGTGTAGGCCCTCTGTGGCTGGTCTATAATGGAGAGATTTAGTTGAAGTAGTCCAGAGGATCCACAGCAAATCATCCATAACCTAATTTCTGAGGAACAGAAGAGACTGGTGGGACTAAAGCATGCACAAGGAGGTTTGTGTCAAAGGGCAGAGGTGTGTAAGACATGGATAAGGTTCACTCCACTAAAAAGAAATGTCTACATATAGGTGTCTGTATCTGAATTCATCACCTTATGCTCTTGTTAATGAGGTAAATATTCACCTTTGGCATGAGTTGTCTCATCCTCAAGGTAATTGTTGAAGTGGCTCACTTGAATCTCAAGCAAAGAAATACCTGTATCAGTCTCTCTGACTGTAAGGGGAACAGAGATTATTTTTGTGCAGCTGTAAATGTCTACACTTTAAACTGCTTTTCTTTACTGTGTCTAGTTGCTGCAGAGATTTTTGGAAAGGAACTCTTGCAGATCTGGATATCAAACTTGCTGGGCACATATGCTGTCAGAGTTGGCAACAAATGAGATAGTCAGACAGAGTTTGATTATGGGGTGCCACCCTGATGACAGATGAAAGCAGGGATATGTTACTTCAAGATGTAACTGAGGGAAGAATGTTGCATGGGAGAAGTTGTGATATCCTCATCCCCTCCCTGTGTACTAACTTGTTACTAGGCTTATGAACATCTGTATTTGGGAGCACTGGAATTTATGTCTTTTTTGTGTCTTGACTTACATGAAAAATATATATATCCTCTCTCTGTCAGTTCAAATATTACTGCTATAATTTGCTGCAGAGAGAGCTTGAAGAGAGCTCACAAAGATTATCCAGTGTTCCAGAGGATGCCTGCCTACCTCCCTGTAGTTGAAGGCATTTAGGACTGCTCAGCATACCATGCTAGATTGCCCCTGAGTTGAGGTGGGGGGGTTTCTGTTAGAAGGGAGGCGGTGACTGATGACAGCAAGTTATTTATTCTTCTTCACAGCAGCAAGAGAAACTGCCATTTTCACTCAGAGGACCTTAGGTCAGTCAGGAGCCTCCCACTCCATAAGCCCTGAGAAGCTCCAGGAAGCTGACACCTGTGAAGCACTGAGGACCAGAAAAGTCTGTGGGTAACCTGCTGGAAACCAGGATCTATCCATGGTGTGACCTTACCCCAAATCTACCCATAACATTGGTCTGTCAGTGCTGGTAACATCTCAGCATCCAGAGAGCCCACTGCTCTTGTCAGACCTGGATGGATGAAGTGGAAGACAAGTTTGAGGAATAAGTATTGCATTTTTATATTGAATAAATAGTAGGTAGCTGGTTTTGTTACAGATTAAGTAGGATCTAAATTACTTACCACCCATGGAATCTCTTTTTTTTCTTCTTCTCCTTTTAGTATGTTCTCCTCCTCAATCTCTTTTTATATAATCTCTGTTTTATTATATGTAATACTGGTAAATTCAGCAGCTAGGTTTACTTGCTGATTGCCAGAAACTCAGCTGCCAGTGGTGGTTGGGATGGTACCAGAATCCCTGCAGGGAGAGCAACAGGGGACTCTGCTGCTCTGAAAGGTTAGGGTACCTTATCAAGACCTAGGTATTACAGCATCCGTGTAAGGTTACTAAAGGTTGATTACCTTCTTTTTTTGTACCATGGAACACATTAGGCTGGAATGATTTGTCTAAAATCTTAAAACAAGGCAGTGACAGAGCTGGAAATAATCCCCAGAGGCAGGTGCTATTTGTAACATATTTTCTGCAAATATTACTTTATTTGGACAGGTTTTGGTCCAAATTTTGCAAATTTCAAAAAATAAAATAAAAATTTCTCATTACCAAACCTTTGGCATCCACATTTGATTTTAAATGTGAGGATGTCTGTCAGTCGGATGCTACTACTCATCACTTTCTTACATCCATCTTAGATGTAGTTTTTAAATTTTCCTAGCTATAACTCTACTGATTCTAATTTGTTGTAATTTACTTTCTGAAGAAATAGGACAGACTATGGTCCAATAAAAGCAAGTAACAAGAAGATGGAAGAAAAAAAGTCTAAAGCATGGTGGGAACCACTACCATTAACTTTATGCCTTATTTAGTGCTCCTCATTCTAATTCCTTTGTATATAATGATACAAGTTTAAAATCCCATATATTCCCTAAGACTGAGACAATCTCTAAGATTTTAAAATGCTTGAAGAAACTAGCAAAACTACTCCAGACTTCTGTCCAGAACTTTTGTATTTCTACTTACACTTGATGGCCTAAAACTTAATCTGCCTTATTCATCATCTTCATCCCCTACCCTTAGAAACAGCTTAGCCAGAACAAATAGTGAATGTTCTACAGAAATGGGTTTAGTCATTAAAGTCATCTGTCCTGGCTTTTCCTGTGCATCCTGGAGTTTCAGTACTGGTACTGTACAAAACACAATTCTGTTGTCATAGAGGTAATAAATAATTCTGTGTGTTAGGCTTATGGGTACAAAGTGAGGGTTTATACTGTCCTCTAGCAAATCAGAGAATGCTAAAATGTTTACTTGCAAAAGATGTTTTGTCTCATTTCTCCATACCTGATCTTACATTAGCAGTTATGAAAGTAAAAATTACTGCTGTGGTTTTACACAAAAAGAGAAATTCTGCAAGAGCAAATTTAATGGAATTTTGACCACTTTGTAGTCCTTAGAATCTGCCACATTTTCCTCACCACTCAAATGATTTTAAATTATAAGTAGTTTTGCAAAGCTGTTAGCATTATTTTCTCAGCTCACCCAAAGTTTTTGCAAGACTTATTATCTATGATGAATCACATCTTTTATTCATATAGTTATAAATGCATTAAAGCTGACAGGTATAATTTGCTGCTTTTTCTCCTTTAGATTCAGCATGGTTTCTGAAAATAAGCTAATTTAATAACTAGGGAACCTAAGTTATAATCAAATTTATTATATTTACCAGACTTGAATTTCAGATGGGATAACATTAAAAATGTGCTTGTAGAGGAAAGAACAGAATTGCCGGTGGGCATTGAATTAGCAGCCTGAAAAATATCTAAAAATGTTGTGATCCGGGGTGTTATGATGGTGAGAGGAGGAAGAGGAGTTCTGTTTATCTGTAGCTTTTACATGTTGCAAACTGGAATGAAGGTTAGAACCCCAGGCCAATGCTTCAGTTTAGGGGAAAG
>NW_005054302.1:3095506-3103601 GCF_000277835.1 Geospiza fortis | reverse complement strand
TAAATTTTCCAGTGACTTAGAGTGTGCCTTTATAACATAGCCCTGCAACTCTGCCTACAAATCTCTAAATTTCTGTTAGAAAGGACATGCTGTTCATGTGCTTGTATGAGCACTTGCCACTGTACATGGCATACCAGATGTAATCCTGTGAGTTCAGCATCCACAAAATTTCTGCTAAATTCTTGATGAGATTTGTGCTTGGAAGGCTGGATCAAGGTTTCATGTCTGGAAGTGCTGAGTGAAAGGTCTGTTCAAAACCAATCCAACAGAAACACAAAAAATTAGATCTTTTCCTTTTCTTGTATCTCATGTTAGTCTCCTCTGAGTCTTGGTCCCCCAGTCCTCTTAACCAAGTCTGTGGCACAGATTGTGTTTTATTTATTGATATATGTTAAGACAGCCTCTTATTTTGGGATTATATTAGTTGCATTTGTATTGTGGAGATTTCTAATTCCCAAAGGTGCTGCCTTTTGTCTTTGTGTACACAATTTAAACTGAAGCAGAGTTTTTGTTTTTCCCAGGGGCTTCTACAGACTTTCAGATATTTAAACTCTGAAATTATGTTTCTTTATGGTTTGTCATCTGTTAAAGACTGCTGGCTGCACTAAAACCAGCAATAGAGGTTAACAAGGATGAAAAAGAAGTGTTCCAGAGAACCAATATATCATGGAGTATTCCTCTCCTGGAGGTACATTGCCACTTAGAAATCACTAGGAATAATGGTCATACAAATACAAAGAAAGAGATTTTTTAAAATGGCTGAAATTTTGCTTAATATTGAAAAGCTTAATTAAGGAAGAGCTTGAGGTTTCAGCATGTGCAAAGGGGATTTTCTCTGTGTGGATGTGGTACACCATTGGCAGGACACAGTGAGTCAGCTGTTCATCTGGCTCTGCTGTAGTTCTAACCCTCCACAGCTGAGAATGCTCATGTCACAAGTGGGTGGAGGAGAATATTAGCCCCTGGCTAATTCAGAAGATGTCTTTGCTATGATGCAGAGCCCTTGGTGCTAAAGGTAGTTTTGACCAAGAGATTATGGCACCGGGGCCATAGCTGGTATGAAGATACAAGGTCTTGCTCTAGAATTCCATATTCTTTTAGTCTCTGTTTTACAGACATAGTTTTTTGAGGAGTCTCATAGTTTGAAGATGACAAATTTAGTAAAAAAAGTTGAAGAGGATCTTATTGTTACAGAAGAAGAACTAAATGAACTTTTAGTAGAAAGGTAGGAACATGATGAAATGTCATAATACCCACTGCAAAGTCTCTGGGTATTATTCTTAAGAGCAGAATGCTAGAATTTTGTGCTAAATGCTCAGTGATTCAGAGCTTGAGGACACAGTACATGAGTAAGTATTTCTTGCCTTAGTCATCAAACAGCCACATTAAAGCATGACTAAGAAGAAAGGCAAGGCAGCAGTGAAATGTGGAGATGATGAGATAGCTCCATACTGAGAGCAGAACTGGAGATGAGATCAAAGATGATTGAATTGAGTTCATTGTACCTTGCTCAAAAAGTAAAGAAGCAGGGAACGGTAAGAACCTTTCAATAATTATAAGCAATCAGAGGGAGAAAACAAACCCCGGAAGACAAGACATAAAAACAGCTCACATGACGTGGTAATCTCATAGTTTATGCTGTCAGCAAAAAGAGATTGGATGAGTTTCTGCAGACTCAACGGTACTTGCCATGCAGAGGCAGTCAGTACTATTGAAATGCTGAAACTGATGGGAACCAGCTAGGCTGTCGTGACTGGGAACAGACGTCCTCCAAAGAGCATGAGACAGCATTCTGCAGTATGAGAAATCCTTGCTTGTCAGTCTAAACTGCTGGTTTGTTTGGTGGACTGGGATCTGTATCTTTCATGAGATAGGAATTTTGCCTTTTTCTTCATTAGTGTCTGTAGATACCCAGTTTGGTTCTCAGTGAAGATGGAACAGTCTTTTTTTTTTTTTTTTTGTAAATGCAGCCTAGTGAATATTAATTTTCAGCAGTTACATGTATTCTAAATATCAGCATTAGGAGGAGCAAGGGTGCCTGTGTTTGTGAAATATTCAAGAAAGAGTACAATGTTGGGAGCTTTTCCTCTCCAGCTCAGCATGAATTAATGTTTTGTAATGTTCTGGGCATAACTGACCTCGAATTGAGCTGTTTATATTCCCCCTTGGAGAAACTCTGCTTAAGTTCATGCAGTTCTATACCATCAAGCAGTTGAAACTTGAGCCACTTGTGTGAATCTTGCCTCAGGAGGTTTGAGGTTGGTGCTGAATATTTTTGGCCTGTGGACAGAGGTAGGATTTGCATTAGCAGCGTCTCAAGGGTGGCTGAAGTCTTGAGGGTCAAAGCAGCCACAGTTAACCCTAAGTCCCTGAACATACAATAGGTGTGAGCTGTATGCCTGTGCTGCCCACCTAAAAAGTGTAGGGGAGGAGTCAGGCCACTCTGTGTTTAATGGGAAAAGGAATAAAGACTGTGATCGCCATTCTTAAATGCTGTTTAAAGATGTAAAAATGATCTAATTTTACCTTCTGCTCAGGAATAACTTATCTAAGGACTGCTCTTGAAAGGTACTGCTGGGAAGGCCAACTACAGGCAGAATTTAGTATTGAGCTTTGTCTCATGGTGTATATTGCATGCTGTCATATTGCCTGCACCAGCTTTTCTTAGTTTGCTTAAGAATCATGTGAATGAAAAGGTACCATGAATTATGAAGTACTATGCTTATTGGCCTTCTTGGCAGCTCAAGTCTGTTCTCCATAATGTGGTAGGATTTCCAATGTGGTAGTCTTTCCCAAATACTCTAGAGCAAAGATCATAGCTGTATATCCATGAAACAGGAAATCTTTAGTGATGTCTGTGTATCCTATGAAATAGGAAACCTGTAGTGCTTACTCTGGGTTGACATAATTTTCAGAAGGGCTGAGGAGGTATGAGGTGGTATAGAGTAAATTTTCATATGAAAAAGGTTCCACATATTAATGGAAGTGTGATCTCACTACAAAAAGATGAGGCCAGGAATTTTAAACAGTGGGAGCTTATCCTCAGGCACTGAAATCCTTATCCTTAGAACATAAGTAATTAAATAGTTAAAGAAATTGAGGAGTAACAACAACTTCATGCAACCCTATAGACTTGGGGCAGAGTGCCTGGAAAGCTGCCTGGTGGAAAAGGACCTGGGGGTGCTGGTTGACAGCAGCTGAACATGATGCAGAGTGTGCCCAGGTGGCCCAGAAGGCCGATGGCATCCTGGCCTGGATCAGCCAGGCTGTGGCCAGCAGGAGCAGGGCAGTGACCGTCCCCCTGTACCCAGCACTGCTGAGGCCACAGCTCCTATCCTGTGCTCAGTTCTGGGCCCCTCAGTGCAAGAGAGACATTGAGGGGCTGGAGCGTGTCCAGGGAAGGGCAACGGAGCTGGGGAAGGGTTTGGAGCACAAGTGCTGTGAGGAGCAGCTGAGGGAGCTGGGGTTTTTACACCTGGAGAAAAGGAGGCTTAGGGGCAACCTTATCCTTCTTTACAACTGCCTGCAAGGAGGCTGTAGCCAGGTGGGGGTCGGTCTCTCCTGCCAGGTAACAAGTCAGAGGGTGAAAGAGAATGGCCTCAAGTTGTTCCAGAGGAGGTTTAGACTGGATATTAAAAAAAATTTCTTCTTGGAAAGGGTTGTCCATCATTAGCACAGGCTGCCCCAGGAAGTTGTGGAGTCACCATCCCTGGAGGTATCTAAAAGTCGTTGTATATGTGGCACTTAGGGACATGATTTAGTGGCAGTGGACAGTGCTGGGTTAATGGTTGGATTCAATGATCTTAGGGTTCTTTTCCAATCTAAACAATTCTATGATTCAATGAAGAGATCTTAATGAACCTAATTTTCTCCAAGTATTTCCTGCAGTTCACTTACTGAGCACTCACGTAAGGCACCTTTGAAGTTTTGAATGTAATTGGCCAAAAAGAGACACCAATGAGCAGTTCTGAAAATCTTAGCCTTTCAGTCTTAATTTGGGCTCTACTTTTTGAATATTTGCTCTTATAAATGCATAATTTAAAGTTATTTCAGTAATGGAAGTTTTTTGATTCTCTGTTCTTGAAGAGAGACCCCACTTGTAAAACATCCTTATTAAAAGGCTGACTTTTTTCAAAGCATGTTACCAGCATAGTTCTTTTTTGAGTGTGACATTTGTGTGTGTTATGAACGAGTGTTTGAGATCACTTAAAAAATTGCTTAAAAATTGCTTAAAAGGCTTACAGATTTGATTTTATCTTTCAGAACTGTTAAGAAATTAGCTTCATTCTCACTGTTCATAGACAACTCTAATGCCTCAACTTTTGAGTAGCATCGAAGTAAAGTTTCGAAGTGAATTTGAAGTGTTTCATAGACTCTGCACTATATAGACTTTGCTTAAACCCAAGGAAAATGGAAAATATAATAAAAATAAAATAAAAAAAATAATAACATCCCCCAACATTTCTCTTGTCTGAATACTGTGCAAAGATACTTTAAATGACTAGACAAAAAATTATGAAAGCAGCATATGACCTAAATTATAAATAAAATATGAGGACTACTGGACCAAAATCTGCATGCAGGAAAAATATAGTGACAATCAAATCTACAGAGAGGACTATTCAAGAACATTTACTAAGCCCTCAGTCCTCACACTTTTACAGTTAAGAGTCACGTATTTTGAGCACCTAGACTGCAAGCAGTCTTTCCAGAAATTCACTGCGTGACTCTGCAAATGTTTAAGCAGTTCTTGGATCTTTGACTCATCTCCCTGTTCTTGGTGTACCTGGATTTTGCTTTCATCTGTCCTTCTATGGTGACTTCCACAGCTTCCTAATTATGTAAGCTGTGACTGAGAATGGCCCACAAATTCTGAGTGTTTGCAGTGATGAACTAGAAAAGAATTTTTTAGCTGAGGGAATAAAATATTCAAATTTGCTTGTTTTGCATTTGTATCAATTGTTAAAGCTCCAGCAATAGAGTGGTGCTGTGGTAGCTTACCTAAGGTGGGAGTTTGCTCCTTTTTTTTTTGAAGAATGGGGTTTGCAATGTCATCTCCATCACTCCACTGGAAGACACAACCAGAGAACATCTAGTCTAGAAAAGGGAGCAAGCTTATAAGCTTGGTATATCAGAGGTCTCCTTAGCAGCCCTCAGCAGGGTAGCAGAACCAGGTTCCCACAAGCAGAGCTGGAACACGCCGATGATGACAAGAACACAAGGTATGAATTTTCAAAAAAAGTTCAAGCAAATTCCTTTTGCTTGTTCATATCAAGATTTATACAAATAGCATAACATGAGGCTTGGCAAGATAATTTTCCTTTAGTTTTGCCATGTGTTTTTTCACAAGCCTGTGCCCCGTTAAAAAAAGCAGGATACTTAATACTAGATGTCTGCCTGATGTCTCAACATTTGCACATTTGCATGCTTAGTTCTGTTGGCTGCAGTGCTACTGCAGTAACAGCAAGGTAGTCACAGCCAATTTGTTCATATCTGCAGAAGTGAGTTCTCAGTGCTTAGTTGCGCGATAAAGTCAGTCCCTGAAAATCCCTGACAGTAATTGCCATTCTCCTCCTCAAACCTAGAGCAATATTTAAAGCAGAGGAACCTCCTGAACAATTTATTTCCCCATTCCCTGTCAGTGATTTCACTGCAGTGCCTAGAAAAAGCCAAGTGTTTCAGGCGGCACCTATTTCTGGCATGAAATCCTAGTTGTGGATTCCCAGTGCTGATGTGTTTTTCAGATCCTCTGATGAATTTCTAAGCTCTCTTGGAATAACAGCTTCTGGGAGGGGACTAAAATTCCTATGGTAGATTTCAGGTTTGCAAACTTCGATGAAATCTGAACAACAGGGTGGGAAAGCTGTTTTTTGTCAAGAGCAACCATGAAGGCAGAGAAGCAAATTCTTGTTAGTAGAGAGCTTTTAATCTCCTTGGCAATTTTTTCTGAGAAAAGTAGGGTAGGATGTGAAAATGAGTATGAATTTTGAGGAGTGGGGGCAAAGGAATGAAGACTCTTTTCTGTTCTGCTCCTCCACAGGGAGGAGATATTCCAGCTATGGATAAAGATACAGCCTGGTACTCAGAAGTGTTTTGGTGACCCTCATAAAAGCAGTGCCTTGACATCCAGAAAGACGCAGGGAGAATCACATTGAGGGCTGTGTAGTAGCTCAGAACCACTGTTAGTTTCTTTATCCTTCTCTGGTAAGCCTGAATTCACTTATTTTAAACCTAGAAGAGGCAGCTATTACCATTAACTCCCTGTGTAACAGCAAACTTGGGTTGTAGCTGTTCATGGCAAAGATCTGGAGTAGAAAAACTCCTTATCTGAAATACCTTAGATACACATCACAGACAATGCCAATTCCTCACCAGCAAATAGGACACTATATAAAATATTTTTGCTAGCTCACAACAGCATATGAAAAGATTACACCGATGGCACTTTGTACAGTGTGGTCCCTTCTCTTCCCCCTTCACCTTTTGCCCAGTTTTTTAATAAACTTAGGCTGGGCAGACAGAAATGGCTTAAACAGAAGATGGCAGTCCTCTATGGGGAATGGCTTAGGAATCTTGCAGCTCGGCTCCCCACAGCTACTGACTTCTCCAGACCTTCTCCCCCTTTTCTCCGTGTACAAGAGGGAAGGGTCTCCAGTCTTGCTGTCAAAGCAGTAAGTTCAGGAGAAACAAGCAAGATTCTAATCAGAGATACTTTTGTCTTGTCCAACCAAAAGGAAAGCATTAGTATTTATTCAGGATAGTTATTTAAAGCAAATTGTTATATTCTGTTCCTTCACATTACTGAATCAGAGTGCAGTTACATACTATTGAGTTACTGGTGAAATAGCAACAGAATGATTAAGAAAATCACCAGGCAAAACCATGCAAAATATGTTAGTTATCAACAAAGTAATTGGATAGCATTTAAGCAAATGAAACAGACACAGGCATGCAAAGGATTATAATAACTGTAGCAGAAAGTGGAGATTTCCAAGTGACTCAACTATATTTACTACCAGCAAACAGAGGACTTTCTCATCACTGCCCTACCTCAAGGAATCATCAGAGGGGATGGTGACCCCAGAGGTATCAGTGATTCCCCAAAAATGGGAAATTATAAGTGAGAGTAGGAAAGCTTTAGAGAGGAAGAAAACAAATTCTGAATTCTGTTAGATGGCTAACAAGCTATATTTCATGAAAAGGATAACTTTTAAGCCTATTGTGGTTCAGTGGTTACAACAACAGTCAGAGTAAAATTGCAAATATAATACTGAAAATAATTTTTAAATTGAGGAAGGAGAAAAAGTATAAAATTTATTTGCAAAATGGGAAAAGTGATAGCGTCAAGCTGAAGTCTACAGGAAGAAGGTCACTGCCAGTTTTTTAAAAGACGTGAATTTTCTAAAACATTTGTAAAGCAAGCATTCCTACTGATAATGTATGAACTTCTGTTAGATGGAGATAGTATGCTTAAAATAATGTAGGAAAGGACTAAGTTTTTAATTAATTTGGAACCAGGAAGGAAGAAGATGATGGAGATGGCGATACTGAAATATTTTCTAAACCATTAGCAGAAAAGGAGAATTCTTAGTAGACACAGGCTATACAACTTAAAGAACTGAAATGGTGTGTCAGAACACCCCACATGAGCGCAGATGTCCTCCCTTTCCCAAACACAGCCTCCAGCATCACTTCCACCCCACTCAGCTGTGGGCTGATGCAGAGCTGCCTCCAGGTCTCTGCGCGGCCCGTGCCCAGCACTCCCCTGTCCGCAGTGACTGCTCCCTTCTTCAGCAGCAGCGGGCACACGATGCTTGCCCAGCAGCTGGGGTGCACAGCCCCGTGCTCCCCTTTGGCTCCCCATCCGTAGCTGTGGTCATAGCTACGGGATCATGGTCAGCCACCAAACCGTCGGAAGGAATCGCAAAGACGAATGGTGTCCCTGACTGCCCCATTACGATCTTGTTCGTCAGCTCTTCGTGCTGCTGGCTGGGGCCGTGGCGCTGGGTCGCTCTCGCCGCAGCTGGTTGAGCGGTGCTGGCATCCTGGACAGGCGCTCTGCTCGGAGCGCTGCTCCCGCCGCGCTGCCCGGCCC
>NW_005054302.1:3090681-3095352 GCF_000277835.1 Geospiza fortis | reverse complement strand
GTGGGGAGCAGCCCCGGGCGGCCGCTGCAGGCGTGGGCTCGGGGCCGTTCGGCACGAAATGTCCTGGGTGGCCACGGTGTCGTGGAGGGAGAGGTAATCCTTTCCATCGGGAAGGCTCTCAAGGCCTTTGGCCGTTCCAGAAAGCGGGCACAGAGCCATCCTGGAGCTGGCACGGGCCTAATCCGTCGGGGCACGGCACACCGGGCTGCTGCCGCGCCTGCCGCAGCGCACATGGAGCGGTAAGCGGGGCACGCACCCAGCTCCTGCCGAGCTGGGCAGGTGCCGAGAGGCGCCTTCTCCCTGCCCGGCAAGGGGGCAAGGACCTGGCTGCTGTCTGCAGCTCCAGCCTAGCACTGGTAAGTAGCATCCAGCTGATGGTCAAGCTATGTGCCTTGGTTGGTGTACGAAGGTCGCCTCATCTTTCAGGCAGTGAACTATCTACAGAGGAAGAATATCAGCCGAAGGAAGAGCCTCCGGGATGCCCTGCGGCCTGCTAGCAAACCCTACCGAGACTGCTGCTACAACTGAGCACCGATAGTATGGGAGCATGAAGAAGGCAGAAACCTCTGATGAGGCACTTGTTTGGGCAGGGAAGGTGCACCAAGCAAAGCACTGCCCATGGCAAAGAAGTTCTCACAATGAGCAGTTCTGTGAGCCTTGCCACACAAATTGCTTGCCATGTGGAGGCTTGTGCGGTCCCCTGCACACATGGCAACCCTGATTTCCTCCCTTTTTCTCCTTTCAGTCAGTGGCACTTTGGCTCTTGAGCTGGAGGGACTTGCAACACAGTAGACAATCAATTCATTACTAAAATAAGCAGATAGAAGCTATGTACAAATAAACACACCACAGAAATTGCAAACATATTTGGCAGCTTTCATACTTACATCACCCTGTCTACCTTCAAGTATCACCGAGGACGTGCATTCAAAAAGACTGTGTTGACACCTGTGTCAATGCACTTGACTTTATCCTAATAACTCCCTCCCTAAGATGATCACAAAGATCATATTCTGCCAGTATTTGTTTATGTGATTCACTGATTCCTGTACACTGCAAAATACCATAACACCATGAAAAGTCCATGTCAGATATCCCACTGTTGCTGTGTATCACATGGTGACACTGACACTGGTGTTTTCTTGGAATTTTCCATCTAAACTGCATGTTTTACACTACTGTAGTGTGAAATTTTGATGAACTGGCCTTTTCCTGCTTAATTCTGGAATTTTAATGGGAATCTTTTTGGTCAGAAATACTGCTATTTTTTCTACAGTCTCTAAAGTGAGAAAGCAAATACATTCCTCCAGTTTAAATTTTCTGGATTTGTAGACATTTCTTTTATTAATCCAGTTAACTTGAATCATATGGATTTTTGTTTTGTTTTGTTTTCACAATTGTTTTCTTTATTTCCAGTCAATCTGATGTTTGATAATTATGACTTTCAGTCATTTTTCATTGCTGAGATCACATGAGTTTTCTTTGGAGTGTTAATTTCTGTAGCTGTATTAATAGTTTAGTGCCCTCACCAGCCATTCTGGGGAAATGCTCAATCACATGTATGAGGCAGCAGGTGGGATCCATGCAGTCCTAGCTAGACCTCTGTCAAGTAGAAGTCTACATCTAATATAGGCTCCCTCCATACACGAGGAAGAATTAAGCATCTTTAATGCATGAGTCATGTCATCCTAAAGTAGATGCCTAGAATAGGTCAGATAATTTGTGCCCTAAAATTGCTCCTATTTCTCTGTGTTAAGGAACAAGTCATTTATAGTTTGATGTTTCAATTCTAGCAGCCTCAAGTGAGATGAGATTAATTAATAGTCTTATATCCAGGTTTATGTCATGCTTTGAAATACCCTAAAAATTCTTATTTGTCAAGAACACTGAAAACAGCATTACTTTTTATATTATTCTCAATTTATATATAAAAAAAAGCTTTTAAAAGTTTTCTGCCTCAAGACATTTTAGTAAAAATGGCAAATGCCATGTGTTTCATGGGAAAGTCATAACACCTCTCTTTTTAATAACTCAGTCTTTCAGTTCTCTGTCTGCAAGGATGGAAAATAAATGAGTTAGATACATTAAAGGTCTAGAATAAGAACCTGCTCTTGGTGAAATTATACAATACAGGAGGAGTTAAAAAAAAACCAAAACACCAAGAAAAAAATTTTGGCAAGCTGAATTATTTTTTATATGACACTCAAAAAATGATATGTGAAATGATCTTTTTAAACTAAACTAGGTGGCAGAGTACAGGTGAAATAGTTTTCTTTTAAAAGTGCCATAATATCTAAAACCTGACAGAGGTGTCACATTAGTGTGGTACATGTGAGAAGAACGTGTGCCAGGAACTCCTCGAGAAATGCAGGATCCTTCTGACCAGTTCTGCTCTCAGGAATTAAAATCCTGCATAAAGCTGATGAGTAAGCTCTTGATGACTCACTGTGGCAGATGCAGTCTTTAATTCCAGGAGGGTATAAGGGAAGTGGGTGTGAATCTCGAGTAGAGGGGAGCTAGGGATGTTCCTGCCTCAGTGTCTTGGGGATAAAAGTGTAGGTTTTTAATACAGCCCCAGCTATCAGCAGTGCCAAACTTCTGTAAGGGGTAAGTTTGACATTACACATCGCACATAGATTTTATGTGAAGCAAGGTTGGAATACCACCTACTCACAGATGGGTATAATTTTGGGGATGTCCTGCATAATTCATGTGTGGCTTTGATACTTATGAGTAATTCAGACATCAAAGCCTCAACTTAGATAACACTTTTATAACACTAAACTTCCTATAGCAAATAACCTGTAGGCTTTCATTTAAGTCCCTTAACAAAAAAAAAAAGGCAACTATTCCAATACTTTCTTCTTTACCTTAAGATATTTTTCATAAGGTAAGCTGGTGTGAAGTACAAGATAGAAAATACTGAAGCCTGAAGTAAAGAAAAAAATCCATATAATACTCTTCACTGGAACTAGAAATGTAAATTTAAAGCACTAGAAAGGAGCTGGGAACCTCTTTCCTGAGAGCACACCAGATACCAGGCCCTTATGGTCACTCGGCAAGATTCCCCTCTGCTTTGCCAGTGGCACAAACCTTCACTTTTCCGCAGTGCAATTTTTTTACAAGCAATCTTATGTTCTCTTCCAAGTTAGCCATTATGCATGGAAAAATCTCCCCATTAATAACCGTAAAGCTTCTTTATTGTTCTCCTTCAAATCTCCTTAAAACTTCCTTCTGACACCAAACACTTGTCACTGGCTGGGCCTGTTGCTTTTTATTCTCAAGGCTGTTTTTCCCTTATCCTTCCCCCATGGGTTTGTACTATACACCTGTTGTCTTTCATCATGGGTTAAGATCATAAGCTCTTTGGGCATAGACCATCTCTCTTATTACATGTGTCTACAGTATCCGACACAATGGAACTGTGAGCCCTGAATGGGGCCTCCGGGTACTGCCATGATCCACTTGATAAAGAATGATGATTTTTGACATGGTGAGTTCTGCAGTTTTTCCCAAGTCATTCTGCAGTTGTTCATGCTGATATAACCAGTGTGTGAGAGCAGTGTCCTTAAATCCTAAAAAAAAAAAAAAAAAGGATAAATGCTTCGGAACTATTTGCTAGAGAGCAAGGACTTTACTGCTTTGGTGTTGGGGTTTTTTTTTCTGTTCCTGCATATTGAAGTGCATGGGCTGACATGCAGCAACTCTTTCTTTTTGTAGGTTTGTACAGAACTGGAGTGATGTGACCCTGCTCTGAAGCTTCTGCATCCTGTCCTTCAAATTGCAATAAAGACTGTTAGAGTCAAATAAAAGAGGGGGGGTGACTCCTGCACCACTGGCATGAGTCAGTTCCCTAAAGGTCCGTGTGGATTCAGGACACAGCTTTTCCCTGCTGCAGTTTCCCCGCTAGACATGGAAACTAGTCTCTCTCCCTCCTCTTGTGTTTAGTCACATTGGCAAGCGGAGGGATGCAGGAAAGCTGCACCAGTCAGAGCTGGACTGCTGGCTTTTGTGGTGGGGAAGGCAAGGAGAGCCACCCCCTCTACCGCATGCCCATCGAGCAGGAGGACATGCAGAGTCGATTATTTTTAATTAACCCCCTTGCAAAATTCTTCTCTAGAGTTCTCTTTTCAGGCTCCACCAACGACCCTCCCAGACCCCACTACCTCAGCGGTGCACATCATCATTCACACCATGCAATCTCTTCCCCCAGCCCCCAAGATATTATATTTCTCCTCCTTTTCTCCCTGCCTCTCTCTCTCCCCCCACCATTCCCAAATGAGCCTGTCTTTAGGTTTTGTGCTCAATTCAAGGGTTTGCCAGAGTGTCCTCTCCCTCGTACAAGGCTCCGCATCGTGCCCAGTCCTTGAGCTCTGCTCAAGAACGCTTTTGCAAATGCAGGAGACCTTCTGGCCCTTTGCTGATTCACACAGCTCTTTTCGAAGGGCAAAACCACAATAACACCAATTCTGGACATCGTAAGAAGAAACAGAAAGCCTCTCTCCATTCGCGAGTCTCTCCCGACAGTTTTAAATAACTTCATTTTGGGGGGCGGGGAGGGGTTGAGGGCAAAGAGAACACGTATTTCGCACTGCACCCCTATGTCCCCCCATACCACCTCCTAATCGCTTCTCCCTTCTCTCCACCGCGCTCTTACAAACTGGGGTCGAG
>NW_005054302.1:3088830-3090382 GCF_000277835.1 Geospiza fortis | reverse complement strand
CCCGGGCCGAGCTTGGGCTGGGCGGGCAGGGCGGCGCCCGCCCCGCTCCCCCCGCCAATGTCAGCGGGGACTCGGGCTATGCGGGCATCTCCCGAGGAGCCCGCTTCCCGCAGCGGGCGGGCGCGGTATATTTAGCATCGCGTCGCTTTATTCCTCCCCCAAAGTTTCGCCCACTTATTTATTTATTTGCCGGCGAGCGCCGCGCTGCCGCAGAGCAGCAAGAGCCGCTCCGCGCCGTGCCGAGCGCTGGAAGCGGCTCGGTATTGCAGCAGGTAGGGCTGAGCGCTAGGACCTCGGAGAATCCTTCCAGCAGCAATCAGGACTACCTTAAACCCAACCCAATGCCTCTTCCTGCGCCACTCTGCGTGCTGGATGGAGATCCACAGTCAAGAGCTGCAGCTCAGTGCTGGAGTACAACATTTCACAGGGAGCCCTGCAGAAGCAACACCTGTTTCGAGCCAGCCAAGAAAGACACAAGCACTTGTATGTTGCTGCTTTGCTTGTGGATCGTCAATAATCCTAAACCAGTGGACATCTGCTGAGCCTCCTGAGAATTCTGGATAATAGATTTGGACGTCAAAAGTTTTTTTTTTCCTTTTTCTTTTTTCCATTTTTTTTTTGGATTTATCTCAGCCAACAACGTGAGATTTCCCCCCTCCCCCTTTGCAGGATTCATGCTGATGTATGCAGTCTGTTATAGAGTAAAAACAGCGCATGCCTTTCTGGAGTCAGAATCCATAAATCCTGACGTAGCCTGTGCATCTTAAAAAAAAATCCCTATAACGCCTAGGTATTTAAGTTGCTATGGTCATTCTTATCTTAAACCAAATGGAGAAACTACGGATTTTTTTCTTTATTACAGTTGGATGGGCTGAAGACCGTATTGCTTGCTAAGAGCTGGGGATATATGCATTTATATAGATATACACATCTATGTGTTTATAAATATGTCAGTGTGTGAGTATAAAGTGGTGGTTTCTTAGACTAACTGGTTTGACCTTGAACCTGTACCAGTCAAAACAGAATATTACTTTTATTTATGCATTTAATGGATTGAAGAAAGAACATTTTCTCTGTAACTGCGCTAGGGAGGGGAGAGGAGTGGAATATACCTAATCTTATATCTCCTGGGTTTGGCACCATCATTATTGTTTATTCTCATTCTCTAAAAGCAGAATCTTCTGATGGCTCCCTTAGGTGAAGTTGGGAACTATTTCGGTGTGCAGGATGCAGTACCCTTTGGGAATGTGCCCGTTTTGCCGGTGGATAGTCCGGTTTTGTTAAGTGACCACCTGGGTCAGTCTGAGGCAGGTGGGCTACCCAGGGGGCCTGCGGTCACGGACTTGGACCATTTAAAGGGGATCCTCAGGCGGAGGCAGCTATACTGCAGGACTGGATTTCATTTAGAAATCTTCCCCAATGGTACTATCCAGGGAACCAGGCAAGACCACAGCAGATTTGGTAGGTATTTTCCTTAACCCTTTAGTGGTCATGTGATGAAATAATGGGGCAGAACTGCGGGCGGGGGGACGGTGGGGGGTGCGAGGCTGGC
>NW_005054302.1:3087487-3088755 GCF_000277835.1 Geospiza fortis | reverse complement strand
CAGACGCGTACTGGGAGGTGGTGGTGGCGGGGGTGGAATTTTTGCTCGGGACGTTTCTGCTGAATGATTTGATTTCGCGAGTTTAAAGGGTTTTTAATTTTTAACCACCACAATTTAAAATTCACCGAGTTTCCTGGAGGGAGTGGCTCTCGTCCTATACGCAAATTGACGAGGGCTTTTCTTTCGTTTTCTCTGCCGATTACCTGCCCTAGTAACTGCCCGAATTGCACGCCCTGTCTGGTTCGCTGCTCGGCGAGGATTTAGCGGCAGCGCACCCGCAGCCGACCCGCAGCCAGGCTCTCCGCCCGGCCGAGCCCGCACCCGCAGCCGTGCGGCAGTGCCGGTGACAGGCGCCCCGGGAAAGAGGGAGCGCAGGTGGGGTCCGGAGCCAGCCGGGAATCCTGCACCAAAACCTGCCTTTCTCGAGCTGTGTGGCGTGTCACAGCGAGTTTGAAAAGAGCATTCCCTGGGTTTCCTTTCCAGGGGACACTGTTTGTGACTCAGCAGCGAGGGCTGGAGGGCTGCTGGCCCCGGCCGCTCCGGAGAGCCTGTGCATGCACACACGCACACATGCACATGCACACGCGAGTCCAGTGGGCCTGGAGCTTTTCGGCTGCCAGGGAGTCTGTTAAAGGCCCGGCAGATTGAATGTATGAAAGTGACTAAAACAGCCTGGCTGAGCTGATACTTTGGGTTTTTTTTTTAAGGAGGGGTTCGGAAAATATGCCAGGTTAGCTCGCCACGCTCCCAGCTGTTGGAAGGAGTTAACTTGTGAGTGAACCAACCTGACAACACTTAAATTCGGTCGTAAAAACAAAGTCCTGCGTTGATTTTTTTTTCTCTCTTTGTATTTTAATGCCAGATGTTGAACGATATCTAAGCTGCTTTTTATTGCTTTGTGAAGCTATTTAGATAATGCCGGTGTTGCAGGAGATGATCTCCAAAGGGCTCATAAGGGAAGCGGAGAGGGAGGGACGGGGGAGGAGAGGACTGAGGCTCTCGCATGGTCGCAGGTTCATCCTCCATCCCCCTCCATCCGCTGCTCCCTGACACTCTCACGCTGCTTACAGGCTCTTGCTCCCTCCCACGCCGCCCGCCCGCGCTCTCCGGGGCTGGGTGCGGGGTGGGGGCAGCGTCGCAGCTCTCCCGGGGGCGCAACATCCACGCTTCCTGGCGAGAAAAAGTGCGGAAAGTGTTTAAGGCAGACGCGTAGCGAGGGGAATGGGGCGGGAGGGGTGGGGGTGTGTTGCAGCTAGGCGTTTTCCTTG
>NW_005054302.1:3086124-3087232 GCF_000277835.1 Geospiza fortis | reverse complement strand
GGGGCCCCGCCGCCCCCGGAGGAGGGCCGCCAGCTGCTCCCTTCGCAAGGCGGCCGTGACCACATTATTCGTGGCGTCTATTTTTGAAAATGGCTTTCCAGCCGCAGTTGTAGGAAGCTGACAATTCCGAGGGGCAGTTCTTCCACCCCTTGCAGCGCCTTGGCTTTAAATAGATTTTTTTTTTTTTGTCCTTGTCGGTTTGATCTCCCTCTTCCCTCCACCGGGACGCGCCTCGGTGGTAACTCTTTTCCCCATGCAGCGCGCCGGTGATGCCCCTGCTCGCTCCGGGGTTGGGAAGACCGGGCTCGGCAAACCCGTGGGATGCCTAGGGGCTCCCGGTTTCTTTGCGGGAAGGTACTTTTGTATCGGTGCCGTGACATTGCTGTTGTGCTTGCCGGAAGGTCATAGAATAGCTGGTGCTATTTGAGTTTTGGTGATTTTGAAGTCTTCTGATGATCCTGGGGAGGTCTGTATCCCAACTCGGGAGTTGCCCTGGGGAGAGCTCACATGGTCGCCTGCGAGCGTGTGCGGGAAAGCTGCGTGCGCGTGTGTGGATGCGGGGGTACGCATCAGAGGGAAGTTTTTCTCCAGGAATAAGGAGGACAAAGAGAAAACCCCGGGGGCTGCGCGTAAACTCTCTGGGCTCTGCCCTGTGGGAATCCCCCTCCCCGCACACACCTCTGGAGAGACATCAGATAAGAGTAATTCTTTTGTGATGCTATGTTGGATGTGTGCCTATTGCGTACAATGAACCGAGCCATATTGTGTGTCTATACTCGCCCGGTTCTGGGAGCCCTGGCATTTCGCAATTCCTGCAGCAAGACGTCCATCTCTAAAAGAAAAGCTCCCCGGGAGAACCCAGCTGGGTCCCCCCCGTAATGTGATCTCAGGTGATCAAAGCCTTATCTCTCCCGGGTCACAAAAGAAATTTTTTTGATGCAGTCTCCTTTAGTGTAGGGCATTGGCTAGACAGTAGAGTCATTGTAAATTCAGGAACTCTTTAACAGCGGAGAGGCGTGTCTCTGTGCGTCAGCACAAGTACTGCATGCACAGCATTAAAAAAATAGGAGCATGCAGGAAAAGGAAAAAAAAAAAAGCTTGTCAGCAG
>NW_005054302.1:3060424-3085440 GCF_000277835.1 Geospiza fortis | reverse complement strand
CCGCGGCAGCCCGGGGAGAGGACAGTCCGGAGGGTCCCCCAGCGCTCCCCCTGCGCTCCCCTTCCCCTGGAAGCCGTACAAAGAGGGGGCTGGCAGAGATACTTGCTCAGCGTCTTCGTTGTCATAGATGGTCTGTTGCAGTGCTAAGGGAAAGCTAAACTGCTCCACTCCATTGATACAAAGAAAGCCAACGTGTAGACAAAAACGGGAAAAGGTCAAAGCAGCAACAACATAAAACTGTGCGGTTACAGAGGTGTTAATTGCCTAAAAGCTAAGGAAAATGCTTCTGTAGGCCTGCTTTTCACCAGAGCTAAGACAGATGAAAATTAAAATTTTACTTTAGTGAACAACACACCTCCTCTCACCTGTGAGCGTGTTGGGAGAGCAGGACCAGCGTTTATGTCAGGCTGGTGTCCTGCACCATTCAGCATGGTCTGAACCGGATCATGTAGAAGAAGGTGTGTGAAGGGCTGATATGGGCATGTAGCAAATAAATAGCTTCCCTGAAACTTTCTTCCTATCCTTGTGAAGGAAGCCTTTGAGCATTTTCCTCAATAAAACCAGTTCAATGCAGTGAGAAGAAATTCAGCACCACATGTACTGAGTTATTTCCCCTCTACTTCTCTTCCTTTCCACATTTTTACCTATAAATAGGGCTCTGCTTTCAAAGTTTGGAGTTGTCCTGATTTTCATTTGATACAGCCTTATTTTGAAGAGGATTGTCTATTTTAATATCTAGTTCAGGTCCTAAGTACTATCTGTATATTATAGACACTATACAGTGAAAATATGCACAGAACTCTGGGACAAATGCAGTGCTTTAGCTGACAAGGCTTCTGTAAGACTGAATGCTTGGCCCCAGATAATATCTTGAAGGACTTAATATGGCACATAAGACTTGCTGTGAGTAGGCTTTTGAGTATTTCAAATGAAGAAGTCTCTATTCTGATCTCAAATATGTGCATGCTCTTTGCCAAGTACCTTAAATTAATTTTCTGCACTTACCGTAGGATGTGACAGTGCCTTTTTTGTTCTTTTGATGCAGTAAGCAGCATGCATCCAAATATTTGAAATGATGACAGCAATTAAAGACTACATTTGGACTGATATGAAAAATGCCAGACTCACTAACTTAGCTATAGTAGTGTCTAATACACACTTAATGTAAGATTTAAACTCAGTTAAAATTGCTTGGTAACATGTATCAAGTAATATGATATTTTGGTAAAAGCTTTAGAGAAAAAGCCTTAGTAAGAAATCTGAAAGTATTGCATGTCCAGATATAATGGGAATTTTAAAATTGTTTCAATGGATCAATTGTATCTGAGACACTTCATATACCAGACAAAAGGCATGCTGCCACTTTATATTACTTAAATAATTACATAGTGGCAAAATATTTCCTCTCAGTATTTTTTATTTCTGCATATGTAGAGAATAGTTTAAAATGACCAGGCCTTAAAAAAGGGTTATCAAAACAATAATACTGTGGTGTTTGTAGTGCTGAATAATATATAAGGTAATGATCAATACTCCTTTACAGGGAATACTTTTCATCATTACATTAGCTTGGCTATAAATTTTCCCTATTGGCTTCAACTTGTGCTGTGTTCAATCTCTGCAATTCATGCCTGCTATTGATTAGTGCACAACTATTTTGTGGGAGATGCCAAATTAATTGTTTAAAAAAGCCATGAAAGTGCTTTTTTATTGGCCACGTGAGGCTCAACACACACTGTACTGTTATTTAATTATTTCATATACATATAATTTCCAATAAGCTTTAAAAAATAGTTATGCAGTGTACTTAGACATGAAAATTCACATAATATATTGAAAATGCTACTCTGTGCAGAACACACCTTATTTTGTGACTCAGAAAGTAGCATAACACAGCAGCATGCTTCTGAATGTTGCTGGATAACTTCCTGTGAGACCATTACAGTATTAGATGAGCACTCCCAAATAGGAAGAAATTTCCATTTTTTAACACAAGATTCCTAGGCTTATGCCAGATTTCACCAGTAGCATCCTTAGAAAATCCCCAAACCTTCAGAACCAGATGAGCCAATACTTGATACAGATACTTGTTGTACTGTGCACATGGGTGCTGAACCTTGGAGATTTGCAAAAGCAGTGCTTCTCTGCAAAGTATTCTTGTTTCTGAGTGAACCAATATCTGTGTAAGCTTGCTGTTATTTGCATGGGAAAACTTAATCATATACACACTACACTTAGGTGTAGGATGTTATAATGTCTGAATTTTAGATGAGAAAATAATAACACACCAGAGAGAATGGTTACTATCTAAACAGAAATGCATGACACTGGACTATACTAAGGATTTTCATTTCTCAAGCCTCTGGAAGATCATACTGTGAGTAAATCTTTCCCTGTATTTCTGATTCATTGATGTCTGAAAGGAGATCTTTTGGTTCCATGCATAACATTGCTTTATTTCACAATTCCAATTAAAATGTGTTTTTTCAGAATTTATTTTGCAAGACAAGTTTCATAGGTTCCTCATTCCTGCTAAATTTAGCAATCTAAAAACTTTTTTTTTTCTCTGATTATCTGTTGTGCAAATTGGAATAACTGAGCTTAAGATACATGTTTAGGAATGATGAGAAAGATTGGGAGCAATCTCTTAATTTGATATGTTAATGCTGTCTGCAATGCATCATTCTAACAAAGACCCAAAGTACTTGAGTATTGTATATTAATTTTGTCCTCATCTTCCAAACAACTCAGAAAATGGGGAAAAAAAGCCTTGAAAATAGCTGCTTGACACTTGATAAGTCATATCTGGGGGGAAAAAATCTTTCAATGGAAACAATACATACATTGTTTGTTTTTTCCTTCATTTCATAGGTATACTGGAATTTATCAGTATAGCAGTGGGCTTGGTCAGCATCCGAGGAGTCGACAGTGGACTTTACCTTGGAATGAATGAGAAAGGAGAACTGTATGGCTCGGTGAGTTCCTGCTAGCCTTGGGCAGTTATGATCCTCACAGTCTGTGAGGGAAACACTTGCTAGCTCCTACAAGCGCCCATTGCACTGTGTGTGTGTGTGTGTGCTGTATGAGCACTCTTTCTGCTCTGAATATCTTGCAATCTAATTCAAAACAAGACCCTGTGGGTGACATAATGAATGTGGGAGAGGGAAAAGGTGACAAAATCAGGAATGAGTAATAATGCAGTTGAATGGCAATTTAGATACAAACAATAGAAACTGTTGGCCAGAGCTGGTCACTGAAGACTAAAGGATGTACTATAAGATTTGTAAATGTCTCCTGTCAGTGGAAACCTAAATCCAGACAAAGTGGATTCCTTTTGTGTGTAGGCAGAGAGCTTTCTAGGAATTGACAAAATAAGGTAGAGGGGGAGAAAAAGGGTGGCATATGTGGATGAGAGAATGAGAAACAAGAGTATGACAGAAGTTATAAAAAGTATAGGAATGAGAGCAAGAGGCTTGGTGATCTTGTCCTGAAAGTTTTGCTGGTGCTTCCTGAGGGATGGCAGCAGGAGTGAGTAACGGGTGTGAGGGAGGAGTAAAACTTGGTATTTCAGATGTGGGAGTTTGCCAGCCTACCTGCAGCTGATGGGTGACTGTTCTCGGCAACATGGGCTGTCTTCCAGCAGAGCAGAGAGAGAGAGAGTGTGTGTGGAAGTGTGCATGTGTTGCTATGACATGGCTCTTTCCTGGGACTATTGGAGGCATCTGATGTACAACCGGCTTCATACCCTGGGCAGATCGTGGGCAGGTTAATCTGAAATTTGGCAGATAATTTACCAGATGGTAGAAGGCAAGCTCTTCTAGTAGTACAATATCAAGCTCCAAAGCTTACAAGGACAAGAGAAGCAGTTGTATTTGAGGAAAAGGATGGCAGGACTGAAGGGTAAGCAAATATCTGAAGCAAAGTGAAGCTGTGCATTCACAGGGGTTCATTAGAAGCAGAGGAGAAGGCTACAATGATCCACTGATTGTGTAAATGTTGAAGAGAAACACTCAAAAAGAAGTTAAAGTGATAGAGAAGGGCTTTGAATGTAATTGAAGACACCTGTGTCACAGGGCAGTAGCAGTAACAGGGAGAAGGGTGGGGATGGCAGTGAGAGTAGGCGAAAACATGAGATGATGGCTATGAGTGGGCAGGTGAAAACAGAAGGGATAAGAGGGAAGTCCAACTTCCGTGTATATTGTCCATGTAGAAGTGTGAGCAAGTGAAACCAGCAAAGTCCAGCAGAAGTGTTTCCATAAGGGTGTCCAGGTTCACTGATCTCTTTCTAGCAAAATTTTGTGTGAGAGAGATGAGGAGGATTATCTTCTGAACAAAGAGCAAGCCAGGTGAGGAAGCCGGGAGATGCAGATAATGACAGTGTATGTGGGAGGCAGAAAGAGAGGGGGTAAAATGAGGGGCAAGGCTGGGATGGAGGATAAGTGGACATGGGAGAAGGGAAGATGCAGAGGTAGTGAGTCAGTGAGCAGGAAAGGTCAAAGAAAAGGGATTTAGCATAAATGTCGATATAGAGGAAGTAAAGTTTGGAAGGATGGAGAGGGAGTGAGAAAAGGAATTGATGCAATGACAGATGTAATCCAGTTGCCTGTGAGGAGCAAGTTGTCATAAGTCATAATCCTTGTGCAGCTGATGAGTGTGACAAAGAACTAGCAAAGTACATGAGTACATCAGGTTCAGTTAGGCAGCAAAAAGCAGAACAACAACAGTAATATGAATCAGTAATGTTGATAATCATCAGTAATTGTTTCAACATATAAACATAGTGAATCAGTTACTCTGCATTTCAGATATTCTGAGGCAGGAAATGTGGTTATTGATAGAGCTTAAATGCATAGACTTGGGAAAGCAAATGTTACATCACTTTCCTGTGCAATTTATGTTTTGTGTTTGCAATATGTTTGGCTGTCAGAGTGAATTAGTCAAGACAATCTTTGCTGAAGAAATATACACAAGAAATTCTTTGTAAATTACTAAGCTCACTGCATTTATAAAATAGTTGTTCCATGAACAGCAGTTCTAAAGGAGCCTGCTTTCATAAGGAGCTGTATCTCACAGTACAAGGCATGGATCTCTCTGACATTCTGTCCCTGCAGTAGCACAAATTCCCCAGCCTTTTGTGTTTCTTGTATGGAGAAAGGGACAGTGTTAGCTGTCCATGCTCACCAGACTGTCAGTTTGCAGGGATTACATAGCTCACCACTCCCAATTGGGATGTGCAAATAATTTCTCTTCTTTACCCTGGCTCTAGTTAGTTGCAAAACTGGTGGGAACTTAATTTTCTTGAAGACCTTTGCCTCCTAATTGAAACTGGTTGACAAGCTAAGGAGAGACAAGCTGGCAAATGGATGTACAGTATAATTGGATAACCTCTTTTTCCTAAGAAATGACACTAAAAATATGAAGCTGTTCATAATGGAGAACTGGCAATCTCTGAGGCTAGAATGCAAAGTTCAGGTTAAAATCTGATGGATGATAGGGCTTATTGTCAGCCTCCAGAGATGGGGCATACTAAAGAGTGATGGTAATTGAATTACATTACTTCCAATGAAATATAACCTCTAATGGCTACTCAGTGTGATGATGCTTTAAAACCTTGTCAACACTAGCAATCCTAGTGCCTATATTTCAGCAACTGTCAGCTCCCTTAGCAACACTGAGATAAGCAGGCCTCAGAGCAGATTTTTGTGTAGAATTGGCTGGACATTTTTAAGTGACAGTGTTTTGCTTTTGGTTTTGGTAAAAAAAATGCAATTAATTGAAAATGAAGTTCTCTGATGGGAATGAATTTGCTGCTTGAACCAGAAGCAAGGCACAATCCAGTACAGAATTATCTCTCTGGCAAAGTAGAAGATTGGGTTAAAAGAGATTAGTTTTGAGACTGATGTGTGGTAGACTGGGAAAAACTTAAATCAGTTTTTCTCCTGCATAAAGCAGACCAATCTCTTCAGCTGAACTGCTCTGTAGCACCAGTAAGTTGTCCTTGTGCTACTGTGCTGTGAGGTGTATCCCTCTGTCTTGGTTTATTCCCTAAGGGCTGTGAGCAGCATCAGCTTTGTCACCTAGCAGGTACATTTAAGACACTGTGGCTGTGTTTCCTAAGATGGGAAACCCACACACAACTGAGTAGCAGCCTAAGAAATAACTGGTCTTGCTCTACATCAGCATTTGGGATCTAAGTAGGTGCTTAGATTCGCAGCTTGTGAGGCATTCAGTACTTGACGCTATTGGAATACATGCCCTGTGTCTGACACTATCATATTTATATTTTAATTACTCCATGAAAAATACATTAGGCATGAACCAAATCAGTGACCTAAAAGACCTCTATCCTTCTATATTTCTATTTGAAACATTTGACACAGGAAGATTTTTTTCCCAGCATAACTGTGGTGCCACTGGAGATGGGACATATGGTAAAGCAGAGCAGCCAGGATGGGTGATTGCTGCCAGTTTTCATGAAAGACAACAGTAAAGGCAGTTTCAGCATATCTTGATCCAGTCACATCCCTCTTGGCCTTCTCAAAGTTCTGCTTTCCTCACTGATTAGCTGCCTGACAAGCTCTTCCCACCTCCCCACTCTCACGGGGGGCAGCTCCTGCTGCATTTTCTGGTCAGAAGAGCACAGTGCCTCTCATGCTGCTTTCAGGCAGATGCGTAACATAACGTGGTTGTTCTCAAATTCCTCCTCATGCCGTGGATTTAGCCAGGGGAGGCTGAAAATACGTGCACATGGTGCTGCAGAGAAACCATTGGTAGATCCCTGACAATGACTCTGAGCCTGGTTAGTGACAGCAGCTTTCCCTCCTGCGTCATCTGTCCCTGCTTTCCCTTTACCTTGCCTTTCCCTGGCAGCCTGCAGCTATGACTCATCATGTTTCACAGCAGCTACTGTGCTTGTCACTGGAAAGGAGGAAAATGCAAACTACAGATAGGACCCACAGGGGGTTAAGACAAGACATGAAGACCTTTTCTTTCCCAAGTGCCAAACAGCTTTTGCCAACATGTCTGGCAAGGGCATTAGCAAATGTGTCTTAGCTGTGTTCCTCAGGGCCATGCCACAGGGTGAGGGAGGTCTTTCTGATCTGATCCCACAGCCTTCATGCTTTTGTAGGCTGTCGCCATTGTCATGCTGCCCTTGGGAATATTAGCAGCTATTGTAACTATTATGGTAACAAAACATTGTGAATCACTCTCTAATTTTCTTCCAGCCTGTGTAATAGTAACTGTGTTAATCATTTAAATGGTTTGCTGTATTTCCATCCTTTTTACAGCAGTATTTAGAAGTGCTCCCATCGCTCTGGAAGGTACATTGCTGAGTTTATGTCATGCCAGTCATTATATGGTCAAATACTAATTTGAAAACCTAGCAAAAATGAATATTCCCCTGCGGGCTGTCCTCTGAGGGAGTTCTGTGCTACCTCGAGCACAGACCAAGCAGGAACATGGGACACCCTTGCCTCAGCTGCCCTGGCTGTCCTGGGCTTTTCTGTAGTAGAGAGCTGTGCTGCTTCTGACTGGCATGCCCACCTCACTGATCTCCCACAGACATGCACCTGCCCCATTCCTCTCCTCAGACTCGATATAAATAAAAATGTTTTGGTGGTGGGTGTAGTGAGACGCAGGAACAGTTTGCCAAGGGACACTGTAGGTGCCCCATTGTTGAAAACATTCAAAGTCAGGTTGGACCAGGCTCTGAGGAGCCTGATGTAGTTGAAGATGTGCATTGCAGGGGGGTTGGACTAAATGAGATTTAAAAGTCCTTTTCAACTAAAACCAGTCTGTGAAATGCTGGTGCCTCCACTGCTCCTTGTGCCCTTGGCAGGTGGAAAAGACAGCTCAGGTTGGTGGTCAGGAGGAATATTGGTAGCTGGAAGATCTGGAGCAGCTACCAGGAAAGCTGTGCAGGTGGGGAGAGGAAGGCGGGAGTGGAGAGGGAGGAGTTGTTGGGGAAGGGGGAAATAGTGCTTGGAAGGAGAGCTCAGGGCAGCATACAGAGCTTCCTTTACTCACAGAGCAGGTGGGACAGAGCTGAAGAGCTCAGATCAGGAGCCACGGAGGGCAGCTCCACACCTCTGGGCTGCAGACTTACAGGGTGTGTGCTGCAAGGTGAGATGTAGGAACGCTTTTAACAGGCTCATAAATTGCCGTCCTTCAAAAAGTGAACTGAAAGCTTGATCTGGGAGACTAAACTAGCCTTTTGCTCCTAAAACACTGGGGAGAGGGTGGAGGAGGAGAGAGAGAGAGTACTGTCCTTGAAGAAACATGTTTTCACAGTAAGTGTGCAGAGAGGTGACGATATGCCTCTTTATTGTCCCAGCAGGGCTGCACCTGCTGTGTTTTATGCTTTTGTTTGGGTCCCCACAGTCCTGGAAGGGCTGTGAAGCTACAAAGACTGGTGAACAGAAATTTTTCTGACAAAAAAAGGACAATTTGTCATAGTTTACTGAAAATTGCTTGGTGTAGGCAAGGATTTCTTTGGCTGCACTCTAAAAATATCTTTTATGTTCCTGTGCAAATAAAGGAAGGGAATTGTTCAGCCCTTCAAATGGTAGGTCAAGGTGCACGGAAGCAACATGAAGAAAAAAACAGGTTGAAAGTGCATGTTGGTAACAGCATTTGGGCCAGGTATATAATTACTACAGGTGTTTAAGAACTGGATAAATAAATAAATTACCCTCCACTACCATCATACTTTCCTTTTAAATACCTCTGATCTAAAATGATTCTATATGTTTCAGATTGATTTTTTTTAAAAATAATAATCTGGATTATCTGTTCTCAGTGTCCAGGTACCACGGTTGAGGTGAGCCTGGAAACAGAACAGTCTCAGTGCATAATTTTTGGAGGGAGAATTAAAAGCAATTTCCTTGAGTGAAGATAGAGACTTCTAGGCTGAGAGTGGTCAAATCCCAGGAGGGATAATGGCTGTGGGTTTAACGCCCTTCTGCTTGTGTTAGTATTATTATTTACAATAATAAAGTGGCTTCTGGTAAATGATGTAAATGGTACAAATGGAGAGACAGAGGGTGATTCCTGGGGCAGCTGGCTTGTAAGGAGTGGTCAGGCTTTCTGCACGAGCAGCTTTGCTCAGGAAAACCTGGCACTCCCATGATCAAAAACCCAATGGTGTCTTTTACTGACGACAGGGACTTGTGTCTCCCTGGGTAAATCTGCTTTAAGCAGGAGACTGCAAGAAGCAGGCCTGTAGTTAATTTGATGGGCAAACTCTGAAGAGGCCCGGTTCAAAAAGGTGATTATGGCTCTGAATGTGAAGAAAACCTGAAACTTTGTCAGACATGCAGAAATCCTGTGGAAGTGGTATTCCAGCAAGGGTGAAACTGCATGTAAGGATTTGAAGATTGTGAGAGCTTGGCAGAGGGTCTGCAGAGAACGGGAGAAGAGCAGGTTGCAGAAAAGATTGTGTCTTAGAAATGTAGAAGCATGGGCATGAAATGGAAATTGATGCAACAAAGGTGATTTGGGCCCTGAAATGTGTACTTAAACTTTTATAAGGTGAAAAGTTTTTAAGCTATATACCTGGAAAGGGAACAGAAGTCTTTACCAACATGGTGTATTCAGAAGGGAGTGTAAATGCAATACAGTTTGAATGTGGATGCTAACCGGGCTAGCCCTGTTTCTGATAAGTCCTTTGGGTGGTAACGTGTCTGGGGAGCTCCCTGCTGTGGGATGAACAAAGGGAGCAGGGGCAGCCAATACTGCTACTGAAAGAAGTGGCTATTTTCCCTCCAACCATCCATCCCCTCCCTTTTGCTGGCACAAGTGTTTCTTTGCTGCCTGGGGAATTGAAGCACGAAACTGGAAAACAAATCTGGCCAAGCAAAAGGGCTTCAGCCACAGTGGTTCCCTTCCAGGTCACTGGAAGGTGCAGCACAAAGGTGGGAGCAAGTCCTGGGTGAGGGAGTGCTTCCCTCTGAGGCAATTTCCAGCCTCGAGTGTGTGTGTGCCTGGGGCTATGTGGTTTGTGTTTGGCTGCAGGGCTATCAGTCTGGCTTGGGATGTGCTTGAGACATTAGGAACATCCTTTTAAATGGAAGAGTAGAGGAAATACATGCGTGATGGGTTTACTGAAGCAGGATAAATAGTTTCAGGCAAGCATAGTATTTTATTTTCAGTAGGAATATCTTTTTCTAGAAATGGAAAATAGTGCTCATCTTCAGGCCTGTGCTAGGTATGACCTACAGAAGAGAGTGTTTGTTACAGTGGGTAGAATGAGTGTTATTAGAAGGCCTGTATGATAGATGGTAAAAACTCTGAAGAGAAGACAGCAATGGGGAGTGCTGAAAGGTATTAGACTGGAGTGAAGCTGTTAGTGGACTTTTTATGGATTGGTCCCTGGACTGATTTTATTCCCTGGTTTTATTAGGGACATTAAACATCTTGTCATAAAAAGGCAGTGGTGTGTTAACTGAATTTTTTTGCAAAGCTGGGAAGTATTTTCAGCAGAGGAGGCAACCTCACAGAAGGGCCTTGGTGACCTAAAGTGCCTAAAATATTTACACATGAGGAGAGCTCCATCAGTGCCACTCCATACAACACTAGGAGGATCCAGTCTAAATGCAAAATGCAGTTGGTCACTGTGTTAAAGAAGATGAGTTGAAACCAAAACAGGTACAGAAAGGGCATGCTGGGATGATCAGAGGGATGAAAAGACTATCAAATGATAGACTCTAAAGATCTTGACTTACTTAACTTGCAGAATGAAAACTGAGAGGGTATGCTCTTGCTCTCTGTAAGTACTTTGAGGTGTAACACTAGGGAGGAAAAATAAGTCCTTAAAATAGAGTACCAGAATGAATTGGTTTGAATGGGTCACGAGAAAGCTTAGGCTGCCTAATGAGGAAGATTCAGGCTGTGAGGAAATGGGTTTTTGAGCTGTCCAGAGGGATTTTTGCAGGGAGGAGTAGATGAGACATAAATGCTTTCTCTGTACTGTACAGTAGGAAACAGCTTTGTGACTGTGGAAATTTCTTTTGTGGAGGGTATAGATCTGAGAAAAGTCCCTATACTTGAGTTACCTCACCTACTTCACCCTTGCAGATAACCAATCTTGGAATTTGGATGGGCAGTTTTGCTGAAAGCTGGGTACTGTTAAATGGTGTTCCCCACAAGCACCAGCATGGGGAATGAGGCAGGAACTGCAACCTCCTCAGCAAGGTATGAAGGACTCTGTAGAACAAAAAGGTCTTTTGAGATGTGGGTACTGGTTTAGGAAAAAATGATAGGTCAGTACACTTGACACAGGTAATACAGGAGAAAGCTTTGTGAGAAACTGCAACTTTTGTGGTTATTTTTAAACTACGATTTCAGGCTTTTTAAAATCCGAATTTCATAGACTTGAACACTGTCACCAAAGAGGGACACTTACTAGTAGTGTTCTGTTAGGTAGGCACTACACTTTTCCTCAAGTCTATGATCTTCCTCAGAGGACTTAATTTCAAATGCTAACTAGGTCTGAAGATAATTTTTTCTGAGAGAAAACCCTCAGTGATCTCCTTGCCTTGGTCTGCAATTCTGTGTTGATCTTGGATTCTCACTATATGCCTGGGACAGGACAGTATGAGTAACTTCTATATAAATTAAATGTGTGTGTATGTTTGTGTATATATATATATATATGTGTGTGTGTGTGTATATATATATGCATATGCATATGTTTATATGTGTGTGTTTATATAAAAAAGCTAAGCTTTGGTAAAGTAAGATCCTACTCAAACCTTAGTTTAATGATTTGCTTTCCCCTAACTAAAGGTGTCTGAAATTTTGTGTTCTCATGAAAACAGGAGGCTAGAGGTGCTAATGTGACCTTGCAGGAAGCTCCTTCCAGAAAGGGCAGTTCTGATTCCCTGCTAGTGCTCTACGCTTCTGCTTTCTTCTCTGCTCCAACACGGGCACTCATCTGACCTGTCAGGAGATCAGTTGAAGGATATTAAGCCACAGGAAAATGTTCAGCTTCCTGAACTGGCTTGCTGCCTGTTTGGGCAAGCACTGGGGCTCAGTGGGAGAATCAGGTGCGGTGTGGGATGGTTGATGGGTTGAGCACCATGCTTTCAACAGCAGGGAGTTGTTAAAGTGGCATAACTGCATTGCAAACCCAAATCATACCCAGTAAGCAAGAGTGGGAACATCTTCAGATTCTTTTCTTTGCAGTTGTGTAGTTCCCTGTCACTGCAGCCCCGAGCCTTTCTGGAGCTGGCTGTGTAATGATGCAGGGGTGTGAAAAGGTTCAGTGCCTTTGGTTGATCTGAGAATACTGTGTTGAAGCGACATGCTAAAAGCATCAGCAGCAGTGACACACTGAGATGTGCTTGGGGATTATTCACTGCATCAGATAAAGATCTGATGTGTTCTGTTTCTGATTCAGGAGCCAGTGGTATGTGAGTGTGGTACTCTCTCCCACTTTGCCATTCATCATTTTCAAAGAAGGAGTAGAAAAATCTGCCCTGTGGGGACTTCATTAGGGATTTTGACGAGGTTGAGATTTGCTTTGCAGTTTGAATGTGCTTAGGCTGATTTGGTGATGTGCAGCAATGTGGTCCATTTGTGTCACATTCAAAAAGCTTGAGAAATAAAGATTGTTACAGTGCAAATCCAAATTTTCCCCTTCTATAAGGACCTTTTGTTACTTTTTCATTCCTTTTATACTGGCAGATATCTGATTTGAGGCTAATATTTTATATTTGTGTTTCACAGGCTGCTGCTGAGGTAAAACTTGTGTTCTCGTGTGGATGCTGCATACTTTTGAGGTCTGGCCCATGCTGTGCATCTTTAATCTGCTAAACTTTGCTCTTCAAATTTAACACAATTATAGAAGCAATTGTGACTTAAGAGAAATTTTGACTTGATTCCATTATGGCTAAACTACTATTGCCTTCAATGGGATCAGGATTGGACCTGCTCCTGTAAAACCACCAATTAGTTTTATGGTTGTGTCAGCAGATCCCAATCAAGATAAGAGCTGTATTGTATTCATCATTTTAAAAACCTAAATCTAGACAGGGTTCCTGCCTATGAGAGTCTGCAATCTAGAGGCAATCTTTTAACATATAATCTTACATTTTCATGACAAGCGGGATTTTGTCCCGCTGATGCCTTTGTTAAGACATCATATAGTGTATAATCTGAACTCAGAACAGGAAAGTTATTGGAGAAGACTTCAGCAAAATATTTTTATTTATTTTAGAATATACAAATGTTTTAAAGTTTAAACAAAATAGCAGGTTTTTTCCCCTTTTTTTGCTTTAAAAATCTGATTTCTTTGGAAGATCTATGTTCGCACCTGCGTGGAAGACCTACCACCCGGTCTTTGGGCTCTTAATTCACTAGTTCTGTTGAAGTTGTTACTATGTATCTTTTGGGTTTTTTCAGACAGAATGAAAACTTCTTTCATCCAAGCTGAAATTAACTGCGTGACTGAAGTTTTACCCACTGAAAGACAGGCCCACTGGTGTGCATGTGAGGAGTAGGGGTCTTGTTAAGGAGCAGAGCCTCCAGTGTTTCCCAAAGGCTGGGTCAGCTGTAACTCTGACAACAAAAGTCATGGCATAACACCACCAAAGATGTGTGGATTTTCTGTGAAATATTAAGGAAATACTCTTTATTCTACTCAGAAAGCAAGATACTAAAATTGTGCGACTAAATCCAAGACTTTGTGGTGGAATTGCCCCTGGGAAAAGGGACGGGGGAAGTGTCCAAAAAGTGACCCCTGGAGAGTCTTTTTATGAGAAGTGTTTGCCAAGGGAGGGGGCACTGCTGTATGAAAAGGGAAGTGTGACATCTTTTCTTCAGCAGCAACTATTTGAAATGCTGGCCTTCCTTCCTGTCCAAAAAGGTGGGAAATCAAAAGGCCTCATTTTTAAACAATTTAACCTGAATAAGCAATTGAGCCCTGCTAGGTAAAGATCATAGTGTGCCAGTCCTTTGCTGTAGTGCCCACTAAAGCACATAGTTTTTAAAATTTCTCTGTGAAGCTTGTTGGTTTTCAAGACCCCAGTGGATATGTGGCATTTCAGTGAGGATCTTTCCAAAATGTGATGACTTGTGATGCTGTGTTTATTTGATGACCCCTGTCCAGAATGACAATGTAATTGGTAATGTCCTTATTCTCTGAGCTAGTACCTAGCTGGTAGCTTTGCATAAAACTAATAGCAAAATGTAGAGACAGGCTTTTGTTCATCAGTCCTTGACCAAATCATCTTGCTGAAAGAATAAAACATGAATTACTTTTATAGTGTACATTTATATCACTACATATGTATAATAATTATTTGGTCCCCGTGGCAAAGTGTTTCATGAAGGGTCCTGAGCATTCTGCTCTTTTTATGATGGCACCTGGTAGCTGAGAGATGAGGTGCTTCTTTAAGACTGGATAAATCTGTTTTGTGGGGTACTCACTGAATGTAGGGGCTCATGCAGATTAAGTACTTTTTATCCCTCACTTTACAATGTTTTCTGCATGTGAGTTTAGCTCACTTAAACAGCAGTTTCTGCTGAATGAGGTCTATCTCTCCTTTCAGGCTGTGTTCTGTGCTTAGAGAACCACAGAACAAGGCAAAAAATACTGACAAAACACTTTGTTCCATCTTAGTTGGATTTAAGGAAAGCATGTTTTATTTACAAATCTCTGTCTGGGTAAAACCTTAACTGGTGCTCAGGCTAAAGACTGTGTGTTGCTGTAGGGTGGCAACCCTGCTTTGACATACAGATTGTCTTTTGATAGAAGGGAGCTGGGGAAGGTCAAGTTACAGCTTTCAGTAAATCTGAGCATGCCTGAAATGGTTATTTTAATGTCTTAAAATATTTGTTGCCTTTTTATCACTGCAAGGCTGATCCATGTTCCATTTAAGCTGACGGGAACCCTTCTCCCATCTTCTTTAAAAATTGGCTCTGGCCCCTGTATCAGATTGCTGAATACCGCCTCACTTTCTGATTCTTGGAAGGGTTCAGCCAAGCATTATGAATTAGATGCTTAGATAACATTGATGACTGCAGTTCTTTATTGTGCCAGGCGAATCAAAAATAAAATAGAGGTTAGAAGTGTGACTGGTAAATGACACAGTGTGGGCCCAGACCTGCTGGTATGGAAGGGAGGGGAACAGACCTGCTTGTTTATTTGCTTTCTAGGAGTCGACTTTGTCCTGGTCCTGTTCCGTTGTGGTGCGGAGAAGGAAGCTCGTCAGCTTCCAGAGAAAAGACACTGTCACAGCTTATGTAGCCTGAGATCTGCCCCTGGAGTTTTGTCAAGACTTCCAACAGCGTCATGAGCAGATCTTGGGTGTTTAGGTGAAAATGAGTTTTCATCTTGTGAGCTTGGCTGAGCAGATATAAACCCAGCCTTTGTGAACTTGAAGCATGGCTATTGATGGGCTGCCTATCCTCAGGCACAGTGGGGCTGCTCGTCCCATAATGATTTCATGTCCAGGGAGGGCATGCTTAAGGCTTGACAGATGCTGCAAACTTTAAATCTCAAAGGAGAGGATATCAGTAAAACCAAGAGCTGAGGAGTTGGCAGTGGCAAAAATGGATGGAGGCCTAATTGGCATCTCATCCTCCTACAGCTCACGTCAGAAGAGCTCTGTAAACAGCCCTGGGGTAGCACAGTGCTCTGTGCCAGTCTGGTCTCTCCACAGAAGGTTCTTGATAGTGTGGAGAGCAAGGGAGCAGGAGAAGAGTGGCAATGGGACAAAGGGGTGAAGCACTGAAATCCCTCCTGCACTGACAGCGTCCTGGGATTTTATTGTTGGTCCTGGAGTCTGCTTACTTTGTTCAGGAAGTGCTGCTTTTCTGTTGTCTGCATCAGGGTGTGGAAGTACCACAGTGTCTGCATCTGTGTAGGTGTTGGGCCTTTAGGGAATCATGATCCCAAGGGGTTCAAGTTCTGCTGGATCTTGGGATATTTACAAGCTTTTTGTATGAAAGATGATAATCTTTAAGCACCATCATTACTTGGTGCGTGGCAGAAGCACAGAACACACTTGATTTTTATTTTGTAAGTGGGAATTGATGTATAATAAAAACTTTATACAAATTAACTAAGAGGTTTAGGGGAAGCAAGTAAGATGGATACTGGATGTACTCTGTGAGAGTACAAGGTGACCTCAGGTAGGGAGAATGCAGTTGCCTAACTGTGGTTTTGCCAGGGACACCTTGCCTGATTTCCCTCATCTTATTTAATGTGCCATGGGATATGAAATGTATATCAGTGGCAGCGCTGTTGCCTGACTGCTTGTCTGTCCTCTGGCCCTGAAGGCTTTCCTGCTAAAAAGCAAAAAGGCTTTCCTGTCTAAAAGGCTTTTGGAGAGCTACTGACACAAACACAAAAAACCCAGTCAGCTAGTCCTCTTTGCAGACTATTTTCCCCCCATTTTTTTCATGTTTTGTCAAATTATCAAACAAAGCATTCTGAAAAGAGGCTGCTTGGAGAAACTCATCAAAGAAAGCTCTGTGACACTCACCAAATCAGACACATGGTGTGCAGGGCTTGACTCACCCTGTGGTCTAATTTGGAAAAGAAAGTGGTGCTGCTTGGACACTGGTATTTGGCTTCTCATTGTGGCTGGAGGTGCTTCACCCAGCCAGAAATGAACAGGCTTAGCATGAGAGTACAGAAAATGCCACAGCAAATGCTAAGCTAGACCTTTATTTATGACAGCTCTGGATGAGTGTTAATTATTAGCTGAACATAGTGTGTTCTAGAGGCTGTTTGCATTACGGCATGGGAAGGGCCGATGGCATGTAAAATGTGTGTGTTGGTGGGCACAGCAGCAAAGCAAACTGCTCCAGAGGAGGATAGGGCTTTTCTTTGTTTCACTTCACTACATATGCAGTTTTCAGTAATGCCATGTAGCCATAACGAGGGATTTGCATGAAATTACTCAGGAGATTATACATATAAACCTGACTTTTATTGAGACAGGATGGATTAACAAGGTGTTAGTGTGCAGCAGGTATACAGGAAGTGTTGACTACATCAGATACATTTCTTGTTAATAGTTGTTTAGAGTTCTGGATTAAGTTTTTTCTTAGGTCTCTACTGAATCAGTGTAGCAGTTTGCAAAAGGGAAAACTACATGTGGCATAGAACAGAGTAGTTTGCTTGGCATGAAAGGTACTTGCTGTGATTTTAGGAATGATGGTCTGAAGAGGCTTTCTTTTGTCAGATTACAAAATGAATTGAAGTTTTAGCTCCATAGGGTCATTTAAAAGAAAGAAAGAAAGAAAGAGTATTGATGTGTTTTATATAGGACCCTGTACTGTTCTTTCAAGTAGCAAGCAGCACGAATGTCTTACATTCTTTAGAGTCATGAAACCATTCTCTGAACAGTGTACATGTGTTTTACATGTTTCTAATTATTTGTGATTGACTACTTCACATGGATAGCTATTTTAAAACAAGCTAGCAGAACTTTCATTTTGATGCCTGCAACCATGCACTTTATTACTTTAGAATCTGACTTTTAATCAATCTGCCTGGAAATGGGATAACATAATTATTTTCTTCCCTTTTTAGGTGGTGGAGAATGTAAAAAGGGAAAGGGGTCCTGAGCTTGCTAACACTAACCAGTCATTAGCAGATTTCTGAATTAAATCTTTCTTGGGGTTTTGTCGTTGTAATATGTGCATCTTTGTACAATGCAATTATTTTCACATTCTGAGTTTAGTAACCATTGAAAAACCAAACAGGTGAAACGTGGAAATGTAGCAAAATGAAAATCAATCACTTTGTATTTGAATACTCTATGAACAGCTCTCACAGAAAACATGTGGAATGTGGTGCAACATCTGATTTATATAATTTTGAGGTCACCTCCTTATTTGGCCCTGAATTAAATGATTTGAGCAAGGCAGGCAGCCTCCCCTTTCACAGGAATGCAGGTTACTTTCCATAGCTGTTCCAGTTGGGTATGTTTGGTATTTGTGTCAGCTTTCGACAAAGATGTCCAGCAACTTTAAGTATGGTGCAAGGAAATATTTGCACTGGAAAATTGATAGAGAAGTCAGTTGCTGGAATAAAAGTATGCAAAAATTGCTGTATTGTAGGGCTAAATCTTGCTCTTCAAATGTGCATAGAGGGACTTTCTAAAAGTCATAGCCAGAAGGAGAAATGTGATCAGGAAACACCATATCCTTTCCGTACTGGGAGAGTTGGTTTTCAGCAAGACTTTCCCTTCCTAAGATGGTGAGACAAGAGGGTGGTGTTGGCAGGATGGACCAGCCTCACCTCTGTTATGCTCATTTCTGGCTGGAATAAAGACATGCATACTTAAAATGTGAGCATAAGGTATTAATGTTATGTAGGGCTGTGGTGGTACATGGTTTAGGGGTAGGCTCATCAGGGTTAGGTTAATGACTGGACTCTGGGATCTTAAAGGTCCTTTCCAGCCCAAAGGATTCTGTGATTCTGCTTAAACGACTATTCTGGTGGATGTTGATTTCTGTCTCTCTTGGTACTAGATGAGACATCATTTTAAGACTCTCCCAGGGCATGGGAAGAAGGATATTATGGGATTTTAGTGTCCCACATTACTTACAGGATCTGATCCAAAGTCATCAACACTGATTTACTCCAATGGTGTCTGACCACAACCAGAATTTCTAAGTCTCCCAGAAGGAAAAGGTTTGACTGTATAAAAAAATTATTTAATTTCTTTTAAAGGGTGATTGTTAATATCCCTACATATCTGATCCCACATCCTGATTGATCTGTCACGTTCTTGTTGAAGTATTTGCTCATGTTTGAATTTCTGAGAATTTTGAAGAAGGACAAAAGAGATGTAGCTGTCCTTTAAGTGAATAGAAAGTTAAAATGGGATAAGCTTGTAAAATGAAGATTGAATTTGTGAGCTTGAAATCAATTTAACTCATCCAGAGTGCAGTACAATGCAAACCCCCTGATTCAGGGTCTGCTAGTTACGTGTACCACAGCACTGTCATGATCCATCAAACCTGCCAGATAAAGAGAGGCTATTTTAAAATTTCTCCTTCAGGGCATGGGGAAGTAGTTCTTGCAAAGATAGAAATTTATGATGATGCTAAAAAAAACTGCAGATGAAGTGAATAATTAATGAATTCACGACAGGACTGAAATATCTTCCTAAAATGCTGCTATTTTTAGCAGGGAGTTCTTCTGCAGTGCTTGTCATGTGATCCTATTGCCTTCTGAGAGCAGGAAAACAATTTGAATTAGTTTCTCTTTCCCCATGGACTTATATAAGTCCAGTATATAATACTCCTTAGCATCTGAATCTGCCTTAGGACAAACACAGATGATTTAAAACCTCATGCAAAATAAAACACTAATGAAATCTATACTTAAAGATAATCCTCTCTGCAGCAGATTACCTTTTATAATAGTTTGTACTTTTGAGGCTGTGCAAGGGGAATACTGCAATGGGTGTAACTGGCAGCTGCTGCTGGTCTGGTGATGCTCAATGCGGCTGCGGTTTCAAGCTGGCAAAGGACACAGAGGCAATTATCAATAGGAGGTTGCAGGGTATGGCCCACAGATAAGGGTTTAATGTGAACAGATTTGTGCTTCTTTTGCCTATAACCATTGTAGACTATTGCTCTGTTTGAAGTAAAAAAAAATTGAACTAAAAAAAAATTGAACTAAAAATGTCAAAGTCAGGAATTTCTGTAAAAAAAAGTTGTCACATCCACAAAGGGATATGGTCACTGCCACAGTGAATTTTCAGGTGTTGAACATGTGAAACCAGGTCCTGTCTGGGATTTCTACTTCCTGAGTGGTAATGAGGTACCCATTAAAAGGGAAGTCAGGAGCAGCTTACTTGCTGCCTTTCTTGCCTGCTGGAGTTGCCACAAATTTAATTTAGAAGAACCCTCCAAATCCCAAACCTTCAGGTGTTTGGGAGGTCGTGAGGAGGACTCTGTCTTTGCAGCTCAATACCCAGTTTGTACGGGTGCAGAAGGGTGTTTCTTTCCCCATTTGCCCAGAGTTGTTTCGCCTACATGGGATAGTTCCTGGGTGTCTTCTGTAGGGTGTATAGGGCTCCTTGGACCTCTCTTGTCCCCAGCCCAAGGGGGCTGCCCTGGGAGCAGAGTGCTTGCCACACAAAGCAGCAGTGAAACATCTGGGCCAAAGCACAGTGGTTTGGGAAAGGGTTGTGCTGAGTCTCAAGCAGCAGAGGTGGCCCCAAAGGCACGTGCACCTTCAGAGAAGCTGCTGGCTTTGGTCATGGTACACCTTGGGAAGCTCCTTGGTAAAGTCATGGAAAGTGGTTTCTTTGGGGTGCTTAAGCTGTGGCTCTTTAGTACTGTGCAGGCACAAGTTTATGGCTTAGATGCCATACATTGCTGCATCTGGGCCTTGATCTCTGTTTTCCCATCTCCATGCGCCAATTTAAAAGAACGTTTTAAAGATTTAATGTCTGTAAAACACATGCATTGTATGAAACCTTGTAATAATTAGAAATTGATCCTCAGCTGGAAGCTGGATGTTGTTGATGTGAGTGCTATTGAAATGAGAACTTGTTTCAAAAAAATACATTGAATTATCACTATTTTTTTCTTGTGCCTGGTGAAAAGACTATTTTCAGGCTTATTTTTCCCAGCTTTCCATCAGCTCTCCCATGCTCACCACCTCTTTTCCCAGTAATTTTTGTGAGTCCTTCCTAAAATGTGTCTGGTTATCAGGTGGCTGTGTTTTAAGCAGTTTATTAAGCAATTTTTAAAAAAGCAAATTTAAGCAATCTTAAGGATGTGGAAGGCAACACACAGACTGAAGAAGTGGGTCAACTGGAAGGAGTCAGCTGGGGTTCTGTGGTGGCAGGGGGGGTCTGATGAATGGTTGATATCCTTAGTGGGTCCTATCCTCGATAGGATGGGACACAAGGACAACCCTGACAAAAACCTGGGGGGCTTTTCCTTGCTTACTTCATCTCAGCGCACAAGGTTCCTGTTTGAAGCTCTGTTGGGTTGTGGCTTCATGATACAAATAATAAATCAAATGAAGGCTAGCAAATTGCATGTCTTTAAATTAATGAAATGCACCAAGTTCTCCATGCGTTGAAATGACATAGAGATTTTAAGACTGTAGATTTTATTACAGCCCTGCAAACTGGTTCTAATTTCCTTTATTTATATCTGTTTGTTTGAATGCCTGCACTCACCATTGAAACAATTTGTTACAGAAGTCCAGTAAGGTCTTGTGAGCTGCTTGGGAGCTATTAGAAATGAAAAGTATCTGTTTTCATCTTTGTTGTTACGGTATTGATTTGGGGAGTGAGGCTTTGATAATCATTTTTGCTTCACATAGAATTATCCACCCTTATGACTGCCTCCTGAAACACCCACAAATACAGATCTTCATAGCTAAAACTGGGAGAATTTAAATAGTTTATTCTGCAATTTATTGAGGAGATACCAGCTTCAAGCCATTAAAATAGTGATTCTTTAACAAGTAGCTTATTTTAGTGGCTGTCTCCTTACTGGTCTTTCTTTTCTTTCCACAGGAAAAATTAACCCAGGAGTGTGTATTCAGAGAGCAATTTGAAGAAAACTGGTATAACACATATTCATCAAATCTATATAAACATGTGGACACTGGAAGACGATACTACGTTGCGTTAAATAAAGATGGGACTCCAAGAGAAGGGACTAGGACTAAACGGCATCAAAAATTTACACATTTTTTACCTAGACCAGTGGACCCTGAGAAAGTACCAGAACTATATAAGGATATTTTAAGCCAAAGTTGACAAAGACAATTCCTTCACTTGAGCCCTTAAAAAGTAACCACTATAAAGGTTTCATGCGGTGGGTTCTTATTGATTAGCTGTGTCATCACATCAGCTCCACTGTTGCCAAACTTTGTCGCATGCATAATGTATGATGGAGGCTTGGATGGAACATGCTGATTTTGTTCTGCACTTAAAGGTTTGTCCTCCTGGAGGAGAGCCTATGCCCACTCGCTTGATTTAGTACGAGAGGGAGCGCGAGAGAGTGAGTGCGAGAGAGAGAGGAAGGGAGAGGATGAATGGGAGTGAGAGCGCGAGAGAGAGGAGCCGAGGGGAGGAGGAGGGTGAGGAGGAGGAGGAGGAAGGCCTGATGCATGCTGGGGAATAGACACGCTTTTAAATTTTTGATCAGTTGTACTTCGTCATATATCAGCATAGCTGCCATACTTCGATTCATCAGGATTTTTGGCTGGTGGCCTGCTCAAGTGTACGCTGCATTTACAAAGGCATGGAGGGTGCAGTCTTACTTAAACAAGAGACTTTTCAGTTAATCGCTCTCTGGGTCTCACTCCACTGAGTTTAAAGCAAAGACCTCTTAGTAAAAAAAATAAAAATAAAAAGTTAAATTTATTTATAGAAATTCCAAAGGCAGCATTTTATTTATTTTATATATTTATTTATTATATAGAGTTTATTTTTAATGAAATATGTACAGGCCAGATAGGCATTTTGGAAGCTTTAGGCTCTGTAAGCATTGAAATGGCAAAGGCCACTATGAACCTGTGGTAAATTCATGCAAGTAAATATAAAGGTGCATGGATAAAAAAAAAAGCCAACAATAAAAAGGTAATAACAATAATAAATTCTAGTGACCCTCATGTACTAAAGGCGACAATCTCTTTTGTGCCCATATTATTGTACAAGTATGCACACCACTCATGACACTGAGTCCTCACTCTTCTGACTGCTTGTTTCATAGCTTACCCCAGAGGATTAAAGAGAAAACTGGGTCTTCAACTTTTTTTTATGTGTCTGTAATATTTCCTCTCTGATAAAGTGACTTCTTACATCATTGTAAATTTCACAGCTGTGGAAAATATAGGGGTTGGAATATATTCTACTTGTTAAAACCTATTGCAGATTATACCAAAGCTAAATGATAAATATGCTATTTTTTTTTCCTAAAGAGAATGCCAGAAACAACATAAGTAATACCAACAACAATTATACTAATTTTAAGATTCCACAAAGAACACATAAATATTTCAGAGGGCAAGAACCAGGTTAACAGGATCACTCTTGTAAACATGTTTATTTGTGCACTTGACTATCTACTATGAAATTATACAAGTTCCATAGGGGTCATTGTAATACCTTTTATGGAAAATTGCTTTCAGTGTGAACTGTCATAATACATGATATTAGCACCCTTCCTAAAGTAAAACTTGCAAAATGAAACTAATAAATCTCTATCAATAATAACAATGAGGGGGACAGTATTAGACTTATTTTTATTGTTTTTCCTAAAGTATGTTCAAATATTTCTGAACCCTAAGTGAGGAGACAGTATATAATATTTAAGGGTACGTAGTATTTTAAGATAAGCACATGAACACATTGATTAGCCATTTGGAAATTAACCCTCAGGAAGAGGCATTTTTTTTCCTAATACTCTGAAGAAAAGGGGAAAAAAAAGAGATGAAAACCATGTTAGGATCCATATGACAAATGCATTTTGTAGTTGTTTTATCCCTTAGGATTTCAATCCAGTGCCATTAAGTTGAGTGTAGCCTTCAGCATTGGATATGTTGGGAGCAGGGCTGATCCTGACACCCTGGCTGTCTGCATATACATGGGGGCTCCTTTGGAGGAGTGATGTAAAAGGTTGTAGCCTACTTGTAATTAAGAAATTTTTGCTCTACAGCACCCTTGTCCATCTGATTTATATGATTTGAAACTTATTTCTGTTCTGGTATGACCTCTGGTTCGGTGTGCTGAACAAGCGTTCCCTTTCCGTGCTGAAGCAGGTAGGAGGAGCCATGTCTCAACCGGCGATATCAGTGATCTCAAACACAACATGGCGTTTTGTTGTGATTGTTCACGGATGATAAAGAGACATAAATTACATTAGTTGATTTGTAGGGTACTTGTCTAGGGACTGTTATTGCCTGGGAATTTACAGCCTTCAGCTGCAGCCCATGCATTTGTCTCCCACCCTTTGGGGCTCAGATGGTTTGGCTGCTGTGGGTCGGTTGGGTGCTGGATCATTCGTGTGGGCAACGCCGAGATTGTAGGAGAAGAAAAGGCGCCCCTGGGCAGGACCAGGGCTGACTGCTCTGTGGTAAATGCATCAAGCCCACCACAAGGAAGGGAGGTTGCGACTCTGCTGTTTCAGTAAATCTGACATACCCCAGGAAATTATTTGCAAAGGTTAAAATGACTCTGAGTCGAGGCCACAATACTAGGCCACAGTTAAAGTCTTAATGTTAAATTGACTTGGATTTTTTTAGTCATAGGCTAATCACCACTACTAGTTAACATGTTTTATTTAATTTATTTTTTTTTGTATTTTTCTACAGAAAGGATTAAACTCGAGAAAAATGTTATGAGTTTATGGCAGTCCTTCTAAATAAACTGTAACCGATTTACTCGAATAACCCGTAATGGTGTGTAAATACTGACTTTATGTAAATATAGAAACATGTAATTTAACTTAGGCATTATTGCAGGACTGGAAGGCCCAGGAGCTGGCAGTTTGCCACTCCCTGCAGGTTCACTGGGTCAAATTTGGCCTGTTTTGGGTAGCGAACAACCGACTCTGTTCAGTCTCTTGTCTAAAATGAGCTATTTCTGTTTGTTTTCGGGTGGGGGATGGGCAAAACCATTGTCACCTGGGTGCTGCTCAGCTCCTTTGCCAGGAAGGTGTGAAGGGGTACGGACACCCTCCTGCTCCTTATGTGATCCTGCTAAAACAGGGCTGCAGAGAGCTGACACGGCAAAGCAGGGAGGCTTGCAGCGCCTCTCCTGTGCTGTGGGCAAACAGAAGTCTTCACCTTCTAGTGCTGCCCATCTGGCACCTTTCTTGAGCTCTAAAATTGACTTGAAGAAAAATCTGAGGGAAAAAGAAAAGAATGATTGGTGTTATTTTTACTTGGTATTCTGTAATGGTGTGTAAATACATACAGAATTCTGTAATTTGTATAAATATATTGCTATAGAATTTTGAAAATTGGTATTATTTGCTTGATGTCCCTTCAGAGCATTTTCTTTTAACTGTGCACATGT
>NW_005054302.1:3005771-3060414 GCF_000277835.1 Geospiza fortis | reverse complement strand
TCCAGGAAAACATAAAACATCAATATTTTGTATGCCTTTTGCTAATTTGGAAAAAAGCAGGGACATGTCTTTTTGGCAAGAATGGTATTAGCATTTCACCTGAAGCAGATCTGTCTGGGCAAGCAGTATGGCCCAAAAGATGATGGAGATCCAGACCAGTGTTATAATATGGGCTGCCGTGGAGCTGCATTTGTTAACGTGTAAGGCAGCACTCTCAAACATAGGTGGGGTGAATGAAACCTGGCAGAGCTGGGCAGTGCAGAGTGGAAAGAGAAAAATCCCAGGAAAATCGCCTTAAGTTTCTACCAATCAGTGCAGGACTCAAACTGCCTGCCAACTGGATGGAAAAAAAAAGGGTGTCTTTTGAAAATGACAGGGTATAACATGTGGAGGCTGGAGATGAGACTCTGGCCTAAAAAATCAAGCTCTTCTGTTGTCCCCTTGAAAATAAGATAAATGTGAGTTTAATGAATAAGCAAATAGGAGGGAGTCGAAAAGATGCTTCTGAGGCAGTTTCTTTGTATACAGAATATTGCAAGAGGTAGGAGAAAATGTTTCTGCAGCATGCCTTTCTCAGTCCCTAGCTTATGCTCTGCTCTGCCTCTTGTATCGAGTAAGGAAGTGTCCCTAAGGTTCAGCTCTGTTACTCATGATTATAGGAGTAGAAATGGATGGGCTGTGAGCCATGCTGATTACCTTTTTGTATGAACTCCTGTCCCATCTAGTGAATTCTCACAAGGTCGCCATGAGGTACATGAGCAAACCTCAAGATGTGACCAGGCTCCTTAAAACTGCAGTTTGCTTTGCAAAAATTGAGAGGTTCCAGGTTCTTTGGAATTTTGATGACAATCTTGGAAACTCAGACCTCTATTCATTTAGCTGTGTATGTAGGCAGGTAGCTGTATTTGTAGGTAAATTGGGGAAAGAAGTAGACAACCATGTAATCCTCAATATTTTATTCCACATGGCCCATTGTTTACTGATCTGAGAATAAAACCAGAAGGCTTCTGTTTTCCAGAATTTTATCTCTGTTCTTAAACTGTTAGAGCTCTCCATGGGTTGTTCACAAGTCAGTTCTGTCCTGCCTTTTTGTTATCTTTCACCTTTCCATAACACTACAAGGTGGTTTTCCCAACTGCCCCCCAAGTAAATTCCAGTAGTAAAAACTCATCTCCTCTTGTCAAGAAGCTGGAACAGCCTGCCCTAGAGTTTGTTGCTGAACTCTTTGGCATTGAAGTATGCAGGTCATGGATAATTGGCACCTTAAATCTAGGTCTCAAAAGACAATTAGTGATTAGAAACAAAAAATGCTGTTGCGAAGGTGTCTTGCCAGGTCAGATGCCAAAAGTTTGAAAGCAGAAAATATTTAATGGTGTTCTGGAAATTTTAAGTGAGAATAATAACCAAGTTCCACCTGCAAAGTAATTTATAAAACCCAGTTTTCTTGCCTTTTTCCAGTCATTGTTTTCCACCTTTAATATCTTGTGTGTGTGTTTTTTTCTAATAGGGAAAATGATTCTTTTATTTTTTCATTCATGATTTCTGAAGTCCAGCTGCCTTTGTATACTTTTTCAGAGTTATTCTGGTCTGAACCCTGGGGTAGGAAAATTGCCATGTGATTCTGGTTTAGGATAGAGGATCACATGCCTTGCAAAGATGCTGCTCTTGTGCTCAGAGTAGCTGTTCATAGTCCATAGGATGACCTTTTCTTACCATATCTATTACATGGAGGACAACAGCATTAATTGTACTTTAATACTTTGTATGTTGTTGTTATAATGGGAGAAATCTTTCCAAATGATCCTCAGGTAATGTCAGCTTTATTAAACCTGTATCTGTTGCTTGAACAACCTCTCACAAATATCCTGTCACAGAGAGCTCTGTATAAAATAAATTTTAGCTCTATATTGTTTAGTGATGCAAAAGGGATTTCACTTCACAGCAAAAAACCCAAAACCCAAAAAAACCCTACCCTCAAAAACTAAAAAAAATACCCAGCAAAAGACAACAACAGGAAAAAAAACCTCAAAAAACCCCCACAAGCCCAAAAACATGACCCCCTTTTGCTTTAGGTTAAGGGAAATTATTTTTATGTGCATCACTCACAACTAGCAACTACACAGCCAAAAGAATTCTGGAATTAGACTGAACTGTCAAAATGTTTCTCACATTTCTGTTTTTTTGAGAAATCACAGGCCGTCAAATTATGCTGATATGCAAAATATGCCCTGTAGATATTTTTTTAAATGTCCAGAGGGTCTGGATTTATGTATATCTTACAGTTGGAGGCAGTCAGTCTAGGTGAAAAGAGCATTTCTGTAATGTTGGAACTCATTCATTTTATTGACAAGCTCCCCCTGCCCCCGCAGAGAGTAACTTTAGTTAAAATTATTATTGTTATTTCTACCCTTGTTGAGAGAGTAGATGTAAACATTGAAAGTGTCTTGAAATACTCCCTCACAGCTGTGCTCTTGAATGCATACTTCTTTCTTTTGTATTTCTTATGTAGCCTGATTTCTATTGCTTTTTAGAAATCTTTATGCTTGTTATGAATGTCCACACACAGAAGTAGTTGCAGTCAAATTATCTATCTCTGGCTTCTTCGGTTCAGCCAGTTTTCTAAATCTCTAATGTTTTGGTTGACAAGGCTGTAACTTCTCAGGCAGGACTCTCATTTTTCCTTTTCTTTCTGCTACAATCCATGTTTTTTTTTCTTGAACTGTAGTTAATTTCACTAAGAACCTGCATGGTAGGTCCATCTTAACTTCATTCCTAGGAAGCAGAAGACTTGCTGGTAAACAGTTCTCTGTGCATTTTCATCTTTGATACGTTGTGTGGTTTGGCTCCAGAAGAAATCAGTGCTTGCATCTTCCTCTTCAGGATGGTTTAGGTCTTAATCATACTGTGTCCCTAGTGTGACCATTAGAAGGGTGTTCAATATGTATTGTCAGTTTACTTGGATATGGTGTATCCGTTCCATTTCTCCTTTCTCTAAGTGTTCTGTGCAAGCCTTGGTTTATTATCCATTAAGATAATTTAACACCTAAACTACATTGTAGACATCACCTTATTAACTTGAAATCTCTTGATCAGCCACGTTGAATTACCCATGTGGGCCACTCATTGAATTGTAAGTACTTGACATGTGTGTTAAAGATGCACAATTTGGTTGTCAATCCCTTTTGTTGTAAGACCTGAACTGTTCTCTGAAGAATGAAAATCAGGTTCACGTTCCCAGTTCCATTAAGGATATTTTCCTCACTGGCTCCAGTCCACCCCACTGTCCTTTGGAGGAAAGCACATCTTTTGGCCTCTTCAATGTGTATGGGAATCACTCCCAAACAGCTTGCTGTATTATACGCTCTCCTGTATTAGCTCTCCTCCTTCTAATAAAACCCACACCCTTCCAGTATTTTTAAAGTGTTTCTTCCTATTACCTCAATCTTCCTAATATAATTTTGTGGTATTTGGGTATTTAGACTGATGCTATCAATGAAACCTGTATTTTGTAGTTGTGATTGAGTCCAGTGTAATCTCATTACCAATCAAGTCAATCTTTACCCAGTAAAAAAATTTGGAAGAAACAGTGAAGGAGAAGAAAACTGCATGTTACCCCTTATCTGTAATGGGTTTGAGGAAGGCAGATGTGAACTTGCTCATGCTCTGATCCCTCTCAACAGATTTCCATACTCTTAACTGTCTTTCTGGGATTCTGTAATATCCCATTACTTTCCAATTGACATTATCTGTCATCTTAGCAAAAGCTTTTGTCAATCTCTGTGAAGTTGATGTACAGTGAACTCAACAAATGCTGTGCTAAGGGGATGGTGTTACACACTGCCATGGTCGCTGACATTTCCTGTTGCTTGCGATCAGCCTGCTCTCTTCCAAGTGGAATGTCCCCTGCTTGTTCCAGCCTCTGTAACAATGTGCCTGCCAGGCTGCTTGGTGCAGAAAGGAAGCTGCTGCCTTTTGGTTTATTGTACTGCACAAGCAGTTCCCTCAGTAAGAGGCTACCTTCCTCGTTCCAGGACCACATGAAGGAGTTCATGCTTGACTTCAGTAGAATTTGCACCTCTTATCTTTCCCACCTCAGCCCATATTCCATGCACCTAATTAATGTTTCTATTTTTATGGCCTTATTATCTATCTGAAAAATGCACTGTTGGTGTATGCCTGAAGGCTGCTCTGAGTAGACTGGTGTTTTCCTTCTGTACTCTCTGTGAATTGTTATGTACATACAGGTGCTCTGCTAGAAGCATCTCATAGCCTTCCTTCTCTTTAGAACAAACAGGCCTACTTTGATTAGATTAGGTGGGATCCCAGGAGTATCCCCACTCTTCTGTAGCAGCAAAGTGGAAAACAAGCAAAGTTCTGATCTCAGCTGTCAATAACAGTCTTTGCTGTATAAATTTGGTGGCTGTGACATCTTAATCTCCCCCCAAACTAGATGAACAACAGGCTTGACAGTACATGTGAACCTGTTTATTTCCACTTCCTCTCTTGTATTGCTTAAATAAACAATTAAAAATCAGCCAAGATACTCTTAAGTTGAAACTTTGAAGTTGAAGCTGTGTTACTTGTAGCCATATTTTCAGTTGTGATAGTAGGTAAGTGTTCCACGGCTCATGAGGCAGTGTGCAGCTGAGCATCCATTTCTTTCTTAATGGAAAATGTGATTTGTTCACAGAGATGTAGTCTTGGAGACCATGTTCAGCTGTTACATGGGTATGCCAGGCCTCTGATGCACAGTAGAAGTGCTTACCTCCCCACCTGCTGCAGATGCCTCTCAAACCTCCCCTCAGCTGCTGCCGCCCAGCTGCAGGGTTAGCTTCCATCAAGGCAAAGTGCTCACTCAGACAGGCTGAGGAACTTGTCTGCACTGCAGGGAAAGTCCCTCTGAAACAGGGAAGCCATGTCCCTGTGGAGAGGAGGGAGAGGCAGCAAAGAAACGTGTCGAAAACAGGGCTCATTTAAGCAGGGGGACAAGGAAGTTCCTTGGGTTTGCCAGAGGGAAATTAGCACAGTCTGAAATTTAATAAAACAGAAAGACAAATGTTTCTGTTTCTTCTCCCTGCTTTGTCTGTGTGCTACCCCTTTTCCCCCCAGCACACTCTCTCCACTTTCCAGCTAACTGATATTTCTTAGCAGCTTTAGAAGACCTTGTGTTGCGCACCTCTAATGAGGGATCCCTCTCAAGGGTCAGTTCCATAATGTAAGTGGTGCTAAAAGGAATCAGGCCAGAGAAGAGGGTCTGTTTTGGGGCTGGGAAACTCCTCCATATACCAAGGACTGAACAGCCTCACTGCTCACATGAGTGTGTGCTGCAGAGCCTGGTCTGCCAAGGTGTGTGCTGGGTTGTGGTGCTCAAAACAAAGGTGTCTGCTGAGCAAGGGCCGTGTCCGGCACCAGGAGATGTCTGTGCTCCTTCTTTGCAAAATTCCCAGTTGACCACAGGCAGCTACTTAAGATACAGGCAATTTGTTCCTAACTGATCTTTGTGTAAGTGAGTTTAGGGCTAAGCCCTGGCTTGGAGGAGATCAATATCTGCATGATCAGTACAACTGACGCAGGCTTAATAGTGAGAGGAGGTAGGATAACTTTGAAGTTTTCCTCTCTTCCACAGTTCTCCTTGTCACAGGCATGAATCAATAATTTTTGTAGAGGTGTTCCTCTAAGGAAGGTGTTCCTCCTTGCTAAGGTCATGTTTATTCACTGCTTTGTCTCCAATAGCCAGTTAGGATGTATTATTGGAGCTATTGCCTTCTGTAGCAATAAATAGGATGAAAACAACATTGTGAACACCACAAAGAAAATAACAAGAAAATAAGATATGTTTACTTCTAGATTGGCCTGAACCAAAAGTCAAACATCTCAAGTAGGATGACTTGGTAACCTTGGGCTTCTTCCACCACTGCTGTTGCTGGGACCTGCTGCTTGTCTCTGTGGGCAGCAGCAGGCAGGGTGTCCAGTACCTGATGGGGGAATCTCCCTGCCCTTGCCTCACCCCTCCTAGGATTTTGGGGGTAAGGGCTGGTACAGGAGGGATGTAGTGGCCCACTGATTCAGAGGAGCAAGGAAAGACGAGCCCTCCCAGCCTCCATGGACTCAAAACAGTGGCACTGGTAAGCAGGACCAAATTCATTCCAATGCTGGCATCAGTCCCTGACCTCTCTCTTGCAGCAAAAGCTCCCTGAATTCCAGAATTAACATCTGACTTAAAAAGGAGGTTTTCTTGTAGAGGTATTATTTGACCAAGATAAATGGAAAAATTTATATCTTACTGTTATTTTTCAGGCAAGTCCACAGATCAAGGAATTTTTTCCTCTTTTCTTTGTATTTTATACTTCCAAGTAAAAACCAAAGGCAATTGCCCACTTTTTCCCTCCTTGAGGAGATCATTGGTTCTGGGAAGACATGGATGGGAGCTTGTTACAGAGCAATTTAGGAAATTAAGCTGCACAAAACTTATCATTGCAGGGGACTAGAACAGTAGAGCCAATGCTTGAATTCATGTTGTAATTTTTGGATGCAAAACCCCCAACTCTCTAAATAATTGGAAAAATAACTTTAACAACAACCGATAAAATTAACAGCTACTTGGTAGTGAGCCGAAACAGAATGGTGGTGGCTCTGTCACTTGGACCCTCCCACTTCTGCTTACTAAGCAGCTATTTATTTACACAGTCTTGGAATTCCATTGACATCCCCTTGATTTATTTTCTGCTCCCATTTTGACTCAAGTCTCATCATCCCTGTCCTTCAGGCAGCAGTAGGATCTTCATATGCCCTTGCGTGTCATTTGTTGTGAATATCTTGGTAATTCTCTAGGCTAAACATTCTCTATTTCATGCTTCCCTCTTGAACTGTGTGTGGTGCAAAACTGGGCACAGCATTTCCCATTTTTTACACACTGCAAACTTGCGTCATCTCCTTTATCAAGAATAAAGGGGCTCCAACGAGCAAAGTTCCTTTCATACCATAAGATGCAATTATTGAACCCTCATCTTCTTCCTTGTCCCTGCTTTAAAGTATTAGAGCATCATGTCCAATTTTTTAAGCACATCCAAAGGAAGAGAAGGTCTGCTAGAAGTGCTTGGTTGACAGGACTCTGCATTTGCTGCAGAGTGTGTTGCAGCAGAATGTGTTGCAGCAGAGTATGTTGGCTCCTTCAGAAGAAAGTGACCTTCAGAAACAAAATCCTCTCTCTGAAAGAAAAAACCCATTTAGTATTCTAATTATTCTGCAGCCAGCAGGCTTGGTTTTAATTTGTGTTCATGACAACACATATTTGAGAAGAAGTAGTTGAAAAAGGGTGCATACTTACTGTGGAAACTGGACCAGGGAGATTTTAGGAGAAATGATCCTATTTTTTTTCACGTGCCTTGGCTTTGCTAGAGCTTTCTGAGCTGCCAGTGTTTGGAGTGACCTGTGTGAATTGCATGAAAAGGTGGCTAAAAAGCAAAGTACAGAGAAATGGGCCAAAATATATTTTCCCTTCATGTGACTTTTACTGCTTTAGTGCTACAGAAACTTGCTCACTTCACTGTGCAGGCAGTGGGGAGGCAGTAGCGGTGAGCCTGGGCCTGTGGCACTGAGGTGGGCAGTGCTGCAACCCAACAAGGTGGACAAGGCTGCTGCTCTCAGAGTCAGAGGCAGAGCCAATAGCTTCAGCAGTGACAATGCAGCAGGGGCACCTCAGGGACACTGGAAAAGGTCCTGAGGGCTTGCAGATAGGCTTTAGTTCAACTTCTGCTTAGGGCACACATTGCTTGCCTTTCTTTTACCCACCAAAAAATGCCTACCTAGGCTGATGATTTGATCCCAAAAGTCAAATATTACAACAGCTGCCAGGCATAACACTGGGTCTTGTCTAATGTGCCAGCTTTGATTTTCTTTGCTGCTGCAGTGAATAAGCAAAAGCAGAGGTCCTAATTCCAGGAAAGACGAGCAGCATGAGTCAGGATTCAGCTAAGCAAATTCCCTGTGGCTAAGGTAGTTGCCATTCTGTAGACTCATCTTCCTCTTCTGCTGGGACAGAAAAGAAGGCAAGTTAAGGAAACTGTACAGCTCTGCTGCTGTAGATACCATGTTCTTTCAGCATTTGTCACCCTTCCTGAAGAGATGTTTCTTTTCTCTATTTCCTGGTGTCGTCATTAAGACAGATAGAGAAAGATACACAACGGGCAGCACTGCTCCTGACCGGGTACAGCTTACCTGTGCAAACTCAGACTCTGTTTAGTTTTGCTGGTTAGGTGTGGCTGGGACTGCCATAGTTGTCTGTCTCAGACAGCAGCGACCACCCGACCAGGCTTTAGCAAATAAAATACCACAAATACATTCTGAAAAATGTGAACATAATACCCATGAAGGACTATTAATGTGTACAGAAACTATTCAGGCTGCAAATACACCTTCGTCCTGACCTTCAACATTCCTCTTAGTTTAGTCCTAAAGGAGATGGCCAATTATGGTTTTATGATATAGATTACAGGTGAGCACCTGGTGCTGTTTGTGCCAATCAGAGTTTTCTTGTTGGCTTCAGCAAGGTCTGAGTTTCTCTTCTTTTGTATCTAAAGAGAGGGAAGCTATACAAGTTACTCTACAAGCTAGCTTAATTATAAATACACACAAAGATGGTTATTTCAAAGTGGTGTGTATTTTTTTAAACTTGACACACTATATCCAAAACCACCAACTGCAGATGTAAAAAATCCCCAATGAAATACTTCAAAGGACATTGTGTAACAACTAGGATTACTTCTCACTGGATTTTTAAAATATTTTAAACTCTCTGAAATGAAAAATCACCATCTCAGAGGCATAGGAGTCCTCACTTGTTGTCAGTGAGGAACAATAGTAATCAAAACCTTCAGTGAGAAAACTTCAGCTTAGCTAGAAAGTTCAAGAGGAAAATCATGTCTGAAAAATATATTTTTGATATGTAAAATTTAGACAATATTTAAGTTAGACATTTTCAGTAAGACAAGACTGAGCTCATGGAGATCATGCACGCAGGTTTTGTTTTTCGTATCTTTTTCTTCTGTGAGGGAATTACAAGATGGGGAAACCCAAAAGGGGATTTTGGAAGTTCCTGCAAGACACAAGGAGGTCTAAAGGACTGAGTCACACAATGTTGAATTGTTTTGTTATTCTTGTTATGGCAGACCAGAAAGAGCAAATTTGTGAGTATTGTCTGATGTGACATTACTTTAAAACTGAAGGAAACAGGAGGTGGCATTTCCTCCTCACAGACCGAACAGGTGGAGGAAATGGTGGTAAAGGTAAAGGTGGAAATATTCTGAATGAGGCTGCAGTATATCTGATGAGTCCTACTATGATGTGATTGCAGTTGCAAAAATAGGAGTGCAGGGAGCTGATACTTGCATGTCTGCAGTGTGAGTTACACTAAGGGTTCAGTGCTACAAACAGTTCATTCCTGCCAGCTCCACATGGAGTCTGGTTTCTCACATTTTCCATTTGTCAGTATCTTCTTATTGTTGGTATAGATACTAAAGGTATCTTTATAGATACTAAAGGTATTTTCTTCATGGGATCTTTAGGTTTTACCCCGGTTCACCTACAGCCTCCAGGTAGATGGACAAAAAGATGGACATCTGGGGACATCCCTATATGCGCAATCCTGCACCCAGGACGTTAGCTATACTAACAACACTGAGATATCTCCCAGGGGAAGAGCAGCACTATTGCTCTCCTGAATCTGTTCACCCCAAACTTGTTTGACCTTTCCAGTGCAAATGAGTATCTGTCCCCAAACCACCAGTAAGGCTTATGCTTTCAGGAGAAGTGGCTGCAGGTCACTGTTTCTAAGAACACCACACTTGCAAATTCCTAGAACACTTCTGCTCTGTGTAAGTAAGCTGGGAACATTGTTTTGCTAGACAGAGTATGCGAATGACCACCCGGTGCCCATTTACTCAAGTCTTCTGGAATGTGAAAAGACTTGCAGCATGGGGTTGAGTACTTCTGTTTGTTAACTTAGTGGAAACCACTTGGCATAGGAACATGTTCGAATCATGATGCAGGCTTTTGAAATTCACATTGGCAGGGGATCCAGCTGAAAGGAACTGTGAAACCAAACTTGGTTTTTTCAGGTTAGTTCACTAGAAAAGATTCCAGAAAGTCAGTGCTGCAGGTTGTCCATTTCTACTCTGACAGAACTGATCCTGAAATTACCTGCCTTGATGTACTAAAATATTTCTAGCCCAGAAAGGGGTCATGAAATGCCAAGACACAAAATGCAGGAGATACCTAATTAATCAAAGTAACTTCACAACATATTTGCCATAGTACATGTGTCAAATGCCAACAATTCCCTGGAATTGAGAGATGAATATTCAGAAAACTGTTATGTTTCTTCTCCCTCCAAACCCATGTGGCTTCACTGAGACCCTGCTGCTGGCAGAACCTGACTGTGCAAATGGTCATTGAAGTGCAGGCATGGTCAGAGCTTTCATGTTTGGCTTCCTTCCTGTTCATGATAAGCTGTGTTTTTGGGTTCAGCTGGCATAGGGACACAAATCAGGACAATTAGGAACCTTTGTAATTACAGTTTAGTGAACTGCAATTTTTATAAGGTTAAACTTCAGCACCAAGTGAAATCTGCTTTCACGTATTACCTTCCTTTGTTAAGGGCATATACTTAAAAGTAGTGCTACTCTCAGCTCACTTCATGATTTCAGCTCCAATTCCCAGTTTAACCCAATTTTAGCTGCCACAGCAGATACTGGAGCTTGATCATGATGTTTCTAGTGCTCAGAGTTTCAGGGTGTAGCTTTGAAAATTTATAAAGACCTGAAGGAGGAGAAAGTATGATGATGCTGGAGCAGCGTGAGGGTAAAATCTATCAGTTTGTCAACTGCTGGCTAAAGAGAATCCATTTCATCCCCTTAAGGAAAAGGAAATGATTTTGTATTAATGTACCTAAAACTGAGATCTTCAGAGTTTCCCAAAATTTGAGTTTTTGCTATAAAATTCGAGTAATAGTGCATGAAATTCTGTAAACTTCTAGGTAATCAATAGAATTTTATGTGTGAGCTTAAGTATTAGGAACCACAGTCTTTGTGAAAGCTGTTTCTTTATAAAATGTAGCTACAAAGAACTTCTACAAATGGATTTTTTTTTAAACTAGATCTAAAAATAACTTCATACACAAGTGAATTGGTTTTGTTATAATTTAAAAATGAAAGGGAAGTCCAGTGCAGCAATGATGGGCTGGTGGTGCTGGCCAATTGAGAAACTGAAACGTACAGAACTAGGAGTAAGAAAAATATCTGCTCCTTCCTTTTTCTTGCTATCTAACTCTTTGCCTGCATGAGACATGGAATAAAATAAGAAACCTGTAAATCTGCATGGTGTCCTATACCAAACATTGGTTAAGACTGAAGAAGGCTCTCTGCAGTTCTGAATGAACTGAGTGGGGTGATAAGGGTAAGAAAAAATGAACATTTTTCTATCTCGCTTCTCTCCAGAAATGAGTTTCAGGAAAAATTTTGGGAGAGCCTTTGTGGTCAAGCATATCAGAAGCTATTGCATTGGCTTGCAGACATTTTTAAAGAAGTGTTTCTAAGCAGCTGCATAAAGGAACAGAGCAACAAATTGTCTTGAGAGGGCAAGGGGTAGGAGTCTCTTGGGGACCACTCACAGCTGTGAGTTTGGACAGCCCCTGTGGACAAAAGTGGCTCAGCTGAGCAGCCTCTGTGTTGCTGCTGCTCTTCTTTGGACATGTTTTATCCTGTTTTCCCAGCACCCTTTCATAAATAATTACAGAGAGGTAGCTGAGTGTGTGCTTCTGCAGGCTCAGCTCAGTATGGTGTTATACATCATTGCCTTCTTGCTTATGTGCTGAACTGTCAGTGTAAGCAGTAGGTTGTTTTTATATTTAGAAAGTAAGGTATTAGCTGAGTGGCAGTTTGTCTGGCACGTGGTTTGCTATCTTTCTTTGTCCAGCTTTGTGTAATTTAATTTTAGGAGGCAGCATTTTCCACCTTCAAAAGAACATCTTGGCAACGGTTTTTTCAATTCCCATTTGTTAGAGGTTATTATTGAAGAAAAGGTTCCTGCTCATTGTGCACAGCTTGCCTAGTACAAGCTTCTTTCATTGCCTTAAAAATGTCAGATTGACTCCAGGGGAGCTGACACAGCATCCAGCGTGTTGGGCTGTACCCAGCCATGGTAATGCTGTCCCCTTTGCCATCAGTACTGAGGTGCTGAGAACTTCACCACAGATCCAGTAAGGACAGAGGTGAGCAGTAAAATAGAGAGAATATTTTTTAAAATTGATAATGTGGGAGAAATCCCATTGCTACTGGTGGATGTAATTCAAGCTTAATGTGAGATTGAAGTAGGTTTTGTTTTACAGATTTTCAAAACTCTAGGGGCTTTAAAGAAGCTTGAAATCCCAGTTGGACTGGTGGGAAGGGGCCTTCTGGGAAGCCTGTGTGGGAAAATCTGTATGGTGGTAGCTGCCTGTATGGGACAAGGAATGGAAACTGGAGGAGGGTTAGTGGGGAAGGGATCAGAGCCTGTGGGTGAGTGGGAAAGTCTTTAAGAGAGTGGGGCAAGACACAGTTTGGGGGGGGTCTCACTTTGAGGGGCCTTGGGGGATTGGATAATCACTGGGTCAATGAGCAAAGAAACCATCTCCTGAGGTTTGAATCCTGCTGGGTTCAGGGCAGAAGGACCTTACGTAAAGTCTCTAAATAAATAGGACTGCAGCAAAAAATAAAAGAAATTCTTGTTTGCGTCATTTTCTTCCCAATGGAGAGAACATGTAGGACACTGAAATTTGGTTACTTACTCAAGTTGCAAAGAGTGTGGGTATTAAGGAACAGTGGAGGGAAAGGGGATATTCATAGACAGCAAATTATTTAGAAATGTGGTGTGAAGCAGAAATAATTGGTGAAACTGCAGAAGAGGAAGGGGGAATTTTTTCCAGTATCTGTTAACCATAAAGGAGCCCTGAAAATGATTCCTCTATCTTTGGTACACAGAAGAGGACTGAGACGAAGCTAGGTACAGAAAAGATTTCAGTAAGTCAATTTTCAAACTGGAGATACAATTATTGGAAGACATTTGTAAGTTTGAAACAAGACACGGTCTCCAGCCTTCAATCACAGCATGCCCATTTCCAAAATTAAATATATGGCCAGCCACAGTGAGACCTGAGCTGTTGCTGCAATCACTGTGAACAACGGAGTTTCTGGACATAACTTTCTCACATCTGTGTGGGTGCAGGTCCTGAGGATGGACACCTCAGAACAGCTCCACCCACTGTGCTGGGCATTGTGGAGAAGGCAGCAGTGGGATCTGCATTCTGCCAGACTGGGATGGGCTTCCTCGTGCAGCAGCCAAGCACAGCAGAGCTGCAGTGCAGCACGGAGGAGAAGCCTGCACCATTCAGGGGGAGGCAAACACAGGGAATAATGCAACTGTGAGTAAACTGCCTGGCTGACACTCAAGATGCCTGGCACCAGTCTCATTTTTGCCCTGAGTGGGGCACTTTTGCCCACAGTGTGGGGAGTTAAAATACTGTCCTCCTAATGCGCTGAATGTGCTGAGTGTGCCGTGGGGGATGAGATGCTGCAAGCCAGGCTGGGCTGCTAGAGCTTCCCAGAAAGGTGGTAGCTGACAGCAGGCAGCACTGCCAAATGTTTTTTCTCAGCCTTTAATAAAACTGTGAGATTCCTTTTACAGCTGTGCAGTCCTGGAGAAGCTGGAGGCTTGCATGGATTTACACGATGGCAGAGTTTGTCCCTGGGCGTATAGGAGGGGGAAACTGTTAGCATTCTTGTACAAAGAATATGACCAGAGACAGCTGGCAACCTATTTCTGGTACTCACCACTTCAGTTTCTCAGATGACATCTGAGAACACCTACCAGCATTTAATTCTCATTAGTACATTCTCAACAATTTTTGTAGTTTGCATGATGTGTGAATTCTGAGCCCCTTTTCCTTTGCTACGCCTTAGGGGAAAAAATTGTCATGGGAGACACACATCCAACTGTTTTCTCCAGCCTTGTGATTCCCACCGCTATGTGCTTTGCTTTGAATGCTCCATCACTGCTTTTAATAGACAGTGTAAGGTTACTCTACCCTCCCCTTCCTTTGTTTCTCTGCTCTAAACATAAAGACATGAGGAATGAGCCAAAAATGTCACAATATACAAAGAATTTGTGTCAGCAGTCAATAAGCAAAAAAATCTTGAATGCTGTGACTTAAAGTAGTATAATAAGCGATGTCTGGAGTTTACCACTATAAGATCCAGGGTCAAAAATAGGAGGGAGGCGGCTCTTGTTGTCTGCTTCAGGCTATGTCAGGCTTTAAACTGAGGTACAATTCAGCCTGCTTCAGGCAGGTACCTCCAGGACATGCTTGAGGTGAGGCAGAGACACTTTCTGGAGGACAGCCTTGCTCTGGAGAAAAGGATAGAGTCAGCAGTCTCTGCCAGATTTCTGAGGATAAGGAGGGGAGGAGAGACCAGGCTAATGGAAGGCAGCTCGTCCTAGTGATGAAAGATCATGCAATCATCCAGGGGAGGAAGAGATGGAAAGTCCCCCAGATCGAGGGGGAGGATAATATTCAGGTGGGTGGTGAACAACTGTGATATCTAAAAAGGGACTGAGTGTACAACTGGTGCATGAAGGCTACCTGGCTTTGAGAATGAACACTTTTATTCTCCTGATTTTGCTGTTTGTGAGGACTGTTTTCTCTGCTTCTGCTTATTTTACTTTATGCTTTTCCTTTAGGCTTTCCTTGAAGTCAAATTTAATATTTGGAAAGAGAGAGGAAGAATTGATTTTGATTCAAATGTGGGCTTGTGAGCAAAAGAGAACTTCAAGAAATCTGTTAAATCCCCAGATCTAGACAGATATTTCAATTTTTTCAGCAGTTTCTTATACTGAGACTGCCTTAAGGCTCAAGTCCTCACATCATGGGAACAAGTAGGCCAGTATCAAACGTTCATTTCACCTTGAAGAGGGACCCCTGGTAGCATGACCCTTAATAAGAGAAAGAGAATGCGTTTCTATCAAACAGTACAGTGAGTTTTTTCTTAGAGTTTGGTGAATATTTTTGGTCTCTGACTAAAAGAAGAATGAAATGAGCTTTTTCTTACCGTATAGAAGCAGTAGGGGAATGGTTGGAACAAAAATGGATTAAAAAAAAAGCCACACATGGCAAGAAGAAACGCAAGCTGCCCTTGTGTCTATCAACTTTTCCTCCTATTTCCATCCTCCAAGGTCAACCCTCACTGCAGCAGAGACATGGCCTACGCTGCAGGAGTGGAAGATGTTTTTGGACCTTTTTGAGCAAGAATGTGCTCTTTGCAGCAGCTTCAGGTGTCCTGGATTTGTCCAGCTTTTCCACCAGCAAATCTGCCAGCATCAAATGCGTCTGGTAGCCGAGGACTTTGGAGTTGTGTGCAGGGATCCCTCCTCACTGGACAGTTGCTGCCTGGGGTGGGTGCATGTGTCTCCTCTGGCATCCATTATGGAGATCTCAGGCTGCTGACTCAGCATGCTGTCTCAAGACATGTTTTCCTCACCTGCTCCTGGATTCCTCTGTGTTTGGGGGAAATTCCTGGGCTCAAAAACAGCACTGCAAAACTATTTACACGGAGACTAAAATGGTGCTAGCTTCCTCTTGGGAGTCCTGTGATTGGGTCTTCCTGGCATGGCTGTGGGATGAGTGACGTGAGGCATGTTGGGATGGCCAGGCAGGATGTGGGCAGCAGCAAGGGGACCAAGGCAGGAAGTTGGAAGCTGCTCCAGATGCAGCAGCAGGACTGTGGCACCTCTCAGTGCTGGCAGGAGCCAGAGAACACCAGAGCCTCACTCTGGGTTACACACTGTAGTGGCTTTTGGTCAGAGCTTCCTACACTGCAGGATAACTTCTGTTTCTGGTCACTACAAGAGTGGTGAGTGGCTTGGGAAACAGCTACAGTGGGGGCCAGGACAAAGCTCTCACAGACATTCCAGGAGTAGCCCAGGGATGTAGTGCTACATGACACCCAAGGCAGCCCCCTCAGAGGGCTCTGTGCACAGCTGGACACTCTGCAGAGGCTCACCCCCCACACCACTGAGCCTCAGCCCTTTGGCAGCGGCTTTGCTGGGAACCCCTGTGAGCTGCTCAGGGGGGAAAAGTAGGCTCAAATTCCTCCTGCTGGAGAAGGAAACCCGAGGAAAGGCCGTACATGGATGTCAGAGTTATTTGCATGACAAGGCTCTGTGATGCATCTCTGATCTGCTTACACCCATGCTGTGTTTAAGCTGCAGACTGCAGATGATCTCTGTATGATGTATTTCTTATGCTGGTTTGGATCTAAACACACACAGTTATTTTCACACAATCTCCACTGACATGCAAACTGAGTTCAGTTTTTGAGCTGAGAGGGTACAGGATGTGCATTTCCAGCTTCTGAATGAGGAGAGAAGAGCTGGGTGCTCTCCCAGACCTTAGGGCCAAGCTTGTGGAGGAGGGTGCAGAAGATGTGCTGTTGGGAGGTTTTGAAGTTATTCTGGGGGAAAATAAAAGCCAGTACAGTAGGAGTAATCCCAAACCAGGAGGGAGGTGAACTGCCTAACCCCAACAGGTGCTTTCTGTCCAGCTTTCATAAAGCAGGGTGGTTGTGTGCTTGGAGCAAGAGTAATTAAGACTCTCAGGACAAGTTAGGAAAACAACCACTGGGTTTAATAATCACTGAGCGTGGGACAGTGTACCTCCACCAAAACTCCCCATGGGGCCGTGGCAGAGGTGCCAGCTCTTGACAGATGTCTGCTTTGGTGGAGGGACTGGTTGTTCCAATGATGCTTCAGACCTCCTCTACACTCTTGAAAGAGCCCAGAGTCTTTAAACCTGTGCCCTCAGGTGTGCCCCTAAACTGGAACAATACCTCACCCTCCCAGCCCAGCAGGATTACTTTCCTGTGATTAAATTTTTCATCTTTCACACAACAAGTAGAAATCCTGTTTTCAAACAACTCTCAGGGTTGAGTAAAACTAAAATTTGAAAGGAAAAAGCACATAATTAGCTTAAAATTTTCTAAAGATACCAAACAATATTGCAGAACCAAACCAATCCTACCCCTGTTTGAACTCTGTAAACTGCTGCCCCACCATTCTACCTTCCTTCCTGTGTCCTGCAACCTGCTCCATATCTAATCTCTCTATATTGCACAAGGTGTTTTCTAACATCCAAAGTATCTTTTACTGTTCTGAATGCTCTTATCAACATCTTGGTGTAAGCAGTAAGCCTGACTAGGCAAACAAACACTTTTTTCACATTAAGTTTCCCTTAATAAGTGACCGAAAATTCACTGTCTCCAATTAATAAAATGCTGAGCTGGAGCCCTCTCAGGCTTTTTGAGCACACCTTCTGAATATTTGCATCTGGAAAGTACACAGTGTTTACAAGAACTCATGTTTATTTATCCAAGAACACTTCCACAGAAAAGCTTCTTTATGACTAGCTGTACATTTTCCTTTGCCAGTTTATTGACCTTTTGCAATGCATGGGTATTTGTTTGGTAAAAACGATAGCATTGATCTCAACCTGCCATGTGTAACACATCTTGGTAACTTGCCATTGAAAAAAAAATATTTTGGGTGCCAGAAAGCCCCCCATCTCACAGGGAAGAGCGATTTAATCCTGTGCAGCTCAGTAGTAAGCAAATATCACTATCTGATGACCCTTGCTAAGTGGCTGTAGGAAAGTGAGTCCATGCTGGGAGCTCACTTGTTAGCACATCCCCAGTGATCCTGCTAACACTTTCAAGTTCTTCTAATAGTTTTTGTCCTTGGGCCAATGAGGCCGTGCAGCTGGGTGCTCGGCTGCTCAGGTGGCCCTGCCAGCTGCTGCTGGTTGGGACTCAGGAAACTTCTGCCTCTTCCCTGGTTAACGGGGAAGCTTTCATTCCCCTCTCTGCCTAGTCTGGCATTTCCTCAGAGTTAAGCATATTTGTCCAAGAGCACTTCCGCAGAAAAGCTCCTTTATGCTTTGCTGCACATCTCCCCTGCCAGCATCCTGACCTTTAGCACTCACCCGCAGGTTTGCCTCAAGAAAGTTCATTTCAGCAGAGCCCTCGCTGGACTGTGCAGGGGCCAGCAGGCACCGACATGGGGATGCTGCTTTCTGCCAGGGACCCCTGTGTGCAGAGCTGGGCTTCCACGAAGTATATCTGGCTGTGCCAGGCGCTGCTGGCTTTCCAGCTCTCCAAGTACCTGGCTAAGCGAAACTGAACTGCTCAGAACTGAGGGAAGGCAGGAAAGACAGAGGAAGGCACGTGGGCAGACTGTAGATGTTGACTGATCCCCTCTCCTCAAATTGCAGGGATAAAGAGTATTTAATTTAGTCCCTTTTATGAATTGAGGTTACCTCCAAGTTTGAGTTAATTAAAGGAGGTTTCATGCAGCATTTCTTTCCTTACAGAGGAAGTTGTTTACTTGCGCAGGAAGAGATTTGAGATAAAGACCTGAATTTCTATTTCATTATTCTACAGTTTCATATTAGAGTAGCAGAGGAGCAGAAACTGCATCTGGTTTTCTGTGATTCCAAGGGCCCTAAGCCCAAGCTACAGGGACATAACCATTGTTCCTCAGTCTAGGGAATAACTGGGCCTTGCAGGTTAGAGTGGCTAGAGGAGACAGGGCTGGAAAATGATATCTGCATGAAGGGCTCACTGTGCTGCTGGTGATAGCTGCAAGTCCATGATGGGACCTGAGGATGGGGAATCTGTGCACGAAGGCCCTGAGCACTGGGTTCACAGGGGCAATTAATCATTGGAAGGGCTTCATTTGAAGGCTTTAAATCAAGACTAGAAACCTTAAAACACTACTTGTGGTCTCCAAGGAAGACATCGATTTTAACCGAGGAACAATCAGAGTAAATCCTGTGCTGAGCTTTGTGCAGGGGCTCCAGGTGGATGTCCAGCTCACTATGGCTGGGCTTGCTCTGGCAAGGTCTGGGAGTACCATGCGCTGACCTGAGATAATACCTGAGCCTGGCTTCACCTCTCCCTCTGGCAGACTCTTGGCCTAGATGAAGGGAAAGGATGGGGCGCAAAAATAGCAGAAGCCGCAGTGAGTTCTGGAAAAGCAGTGAGGAGGTAGAGGCATCTTGGGAACCTGGCTAGGCTTTATGCTGAGTCTTCTCCTTGGTTTGTGCGGTCAGCACTTAAACCTGAATTGCCAGGGACAGGGCCTTCTCACCAGAGGAGGAACAGCCTTTGGGGATCTACATGAGGGCAGAGAGCAGATGTCAATAAGCTACTGCAGCAGCCATAGGATATATATATCATCAAGCTACCAGCGGAGAAAGGTAAGAGACCCAGAGTTCTCTGTAGCCAGTTTTCCCCAAAATTTTCCCTATAGCTGATAAAATAATACCTTCGTTTTCAAAAGCTCTGAGGTCTGATTTCAGTAACTGCATTTCTTTTTTGGTGTGTACCAGAGCAAAACCAGAGAGCCATCAGGTAACTGTGACTAACATGTATACTCTGTGTCTGCTTCTAACTACTCAAAATCTAATTTTGGTGAGCCCTGGACTGGAGCCCTCAGGGGATGTGCAGAGCCAGGGAGTAGGTGCTCATCCAACAAGGATGATCACAACAGTCCAGACTGACTTTAAACCATGTAAAACCTCCAAAGTGCAAAGCAACCTAAAAAGTTCATTGGGAGTTGATGGCATTCAGACCCCTCCCAGATCTGGGCTGTCAAAGAGAAATTTTAGTAGCATATTAAGTATGAGAGGCTGGAACGTGATCAAGACCTAACACAAGGAAGTAGCTTTTAATTAACAAGTTCCACATACTATATATGAAAAGTAACAGCCATTAAAATTTATTAGAATTAAGTTGCACATCAAGACCCCTTTAGTGTTGGGTTTGACTGCTTTAATTTAAAATGAACATTTCCACACTGTGGTGGCACAAAAGAATATTTGCTTAAGTTTGATTTTTATACTACTAAAAAGGATTTAACAGCTTAGAATATATGCTTTACTTCACACCATACAACTGGTGAAAATTGGATTAATTATACTGCTTTCAGCAATACTACTGGCATAAACCATTAACAATTTAGACTCACAGAGTTGGTTTTGCTTAATTTATTTCCAAAAAATAATTTTTACTGCAGAATGCTAAACTAACATGGAAGTAAACATTTATATTTACATGGTGAATTTCAGCTGGTAAAACCCATAACTAGAATAGCATTAACTGTGTTTGGATTTTGAAATTCTAGAGAGTTTCATTAAAAGCAATCCTATTAAACCAGAAACTTGAAGACATAGTTTGGTTTGATTTTGCTGAAGTTTTTGAGCTAACATGAATTATAGCATTGCTGTAATAAGAACTAGAGGGGTCAAGTCCTGCTTAACTGCATCCTCACTGTTCTGTAGTCTCCTAAGTCTCCCTAGCTTTGGCATGTCATTTTACTAGGAAGAAGATACCTTTTAATGTTCTTACAGTTCCATAGTGATCTGCTGCTATGCTGGAGGACTGGCTAGAGAACCAGATCATGGAATGTGCATCTTTTGAAGTACTTTTCACAAACTAGATAACAACCTGTGTTTTCATACATTTTCAGCAGTTTTTTAACTGTTGCACAAAAGCTCACTTGGAATTTGTATTTAAAAATGAAATATCCCAGAATGTCACTGTATGGAGGGAGAAAGGAATAGACAGGTCTGGAGGTGACCTCTAAGGTCACTGAATCTGGTCTCTGCTACTGCAAGTAACCACATCACAGGGTCCCCTTCAACAGCAATTCATAGGTCTTCAGAAAGCCTTCTCCACTATGTAGAGCCTTTGATATTGAGCGCAGGCTAACTGTTTAGCACATACATTCCTGATTAAAAGGAGAGGGAGAAAAAAATTTAAGTCTGTGCTGATTAAAGTTAATGTTTACCGAATAATGGAAACCGTCATTCCACCCACTAAAATGTGATTAATCAGAGCTTTCTTTGTTGCCCAGTACAGCCAAAGACAGGAACTGCTTTGCAGACTCTTGTTGTGCACAGATCAGCAGCCCCCATCCCTGGAGAGTAGCTGTACTGCCCACACGCCTTGGGGTAGGAGGTTTTGGTTCAGCCTCCTGTCTGCTGCTGCTGTCCCCCACACTCCCAAGCCACAACAAGCACCATAAATGTCATCAAACAAGTAAATATTGTCATTTTTTAGACTGGGATCCTGAAGCTTTTGATTTAGAGTTTTCAAGTTTTTCTCCATAGTCAGCAGGGCCCCATCTGCTTTTATGAAAGTGATAGCTCAAACTCCACTGTGTAAACTCTTCTCTGTGTGCCAGGAGTAAAAGCTTATTCCAAGAAGGCCAGAGAATTCTATAGGCTTCCTGGCATACCAGGCAGCTCCCTGTGGGCAGAGTGGTTCTTGCATATGATTTTTCTCACAGTGTTTTGCATCCCCATGTCAGTGTGGACTTTAAGATAAATTCTGCTTGTCTGTCCCTGTTGCCGTGTTGGTGGCCCCTGTGCAAGGCATGGCATGGTGGTCACAGGAGGATGGTTTGACTGATGCTTGTTTTCTAAAAGGAAAGCTGCCTTTCTACAGATGCAGATCTACCTTTAGTGTATGGTCTGGCAATCACTTGTTTGAATGCTGAACACTTCATGCTTCCCTAACTCCTGCTCCTCTCCTGGGCACTCTTCCAGAGCCCCACAGCCAGGCTGCTGTGGATGCTGCCTGGCCCCTTGCTGTTCGCACAAGCAGAGGTCCCCATATTGGTTTAAGGGGTTCACTGAGATCTGAAGTTTCCCACCTCTAGCAAAACAAGGCTTCAGAATTAGTATGAGCTTTGGCAATTTCATTTCCTACTCTAAAAATCACGCTCTAAAGCCTCTTGTCTTTCACATCCATTCAGGCCTATTGGTGCTACCCAGCACATCCCACGCAGCCACCCCTTGGCTCTCCCTGCGCTCCCTTCCACTGCTGGTGGTCAGGCCTGCCTCTTTGCCATGCCAGCTGTCTGGATTAATTGCACTCTCTCTCCTTCCACCTCACCAATTCCCCATCTGTTTTTCTGCTATAGCTTAAATCCCTTTTGATCTGATCCCGAAATACTGACTACTACAGGAGCCTCTGCACACAGGCTGTTCCTGGGAGCAGGTCCCTCCCTCTCTCCCACTCCACTGCTCCAGATGATGTTAGCCTGAGGGGCTTATTGCTGCAATATTGAAATTCTCCTTGTCAAGGCCTGGATCCTGAAAATTGTGGGAACCGTGGTCTTCATCTCCAAGAGTGCACAGATAGCTGTATTTTTTGGGAGCCTATTAATTTAGTTGAATTCCAGACTGTACTTAGGGTTTGTCTGGAGAACATCCAGCACATGCAGCACATAGCAGGGTGGAACCTTTCTTTCCTAAACTGTTCTACTGGCATGCTGCAATGCACAGTATAGCCAAGCACTGGTCCTCTCATTTAATTTAAAAGACATTTTATTTACCCTAGCAGTTATTTAATGCCGTTATCTATTTATTCAGTTTAGTTAACTTAATGCACCATGACTTAGACAACATATTTGGACTGGAGACAGAGACCATCACGTTAATTGAAACTGCAACACGGTTCAGTTATTATGTAGTCATGAGAACTTAATTGTGTGATCAGAAACCGTTATTTACTGCTGGTGACTCTTTTGTATCCCAAACACTGGCATTGATTGTAAACCAAAAGGCCAAAAATTATACATAACAACAATCTTCACAGCCTCATCTGTCTTCTGGATCTTGAAAAGTAGTAACACAGAATGCCCTATTCACCAAACATTTCTCAAGACCGAGGCAGCATTTTTCACCCATGGGTGAAGTGATTAAACGGCGTATTTATGAACAGTTTGGTTGTGCACTTTCCAAATGTGTACTTCAAAGTGTCTGTGTTTTCTTGGTGCTTGATAGATAAAACAGGTACACACAAGATCCCTCTACTCTGACAAACATGAATGCAAGGGACCAGAGTACCTACACTGTAATTACAGGATAAGCAGAGAGACATTAATGTAAACTGTTACTGAGGAATGTGTGTTTGAGTCTCCCTTTTTATGTGCTGGAGCTAAGCAGAGAAAAGGATCAAGACAAGCTTGCAGGTGAGCACAGGAATCAGCAAAATAGAAAAGCAGTATCTGGGAGTTATCTGAAACACCTAATCCATATAAGAAATTACTGTACCAATCTTTTTTTAATAGGCTGATAAGTGGAATGGGGTAGATTACACCAGCAAGGAAACCAGTATCTTTGGTGAAGATTTGAAAATTTATAGAAAAGAGAACAAATGGTAATCATCACTTGATGTAAACCAAAGGAGAAAGCTGAGCTTCAGGGGCTACCATTAAGCCTGCTTTTAAGGTTTGATCTTACAAAGCACTGAATAGCTTCAGCTCCCACTTCAGTCAAAAGAAGTTGAATGTCTTTTGCAAAAAAGTGGAGTCAGCAGGCTTAGGTGATTTGTTGTATTCAAAATACTGAAGGTGGTTGTGCGACATCAGAAGAAAGTTCTAGAAAGGTCTGGAAGGAAGACCAAATCCTGTTAAAAAAAAATAGCAAGTTGTGCCATTGGAACAATGAGACCCTCAAAAGGGCTAGAACGGAGAGCGTGGGTTACCAGACACCTGGTAAATAAGGGTTCACAGGGATATCAGTGTGGGGGCAGGAAAGGGGCAGGTTTGTGGAAGCAGTCCCCAGTGCTTTGCATATTGCCTGTGCTCCCTGATTGTATCTAGTTTCATGTTTGACTATTACCCCAAACTTAAGCTGGCATAAACAAAAGGAAAGTAAGAACTGGCAGTGATGTGCTCATGGAGGGACCCAGAGGAAAAGGGGTGCTGTGCTTGCTGGGCTGGAATCCTTCCAGACTTGGCCCTTCTCTGTGCCAGCTTTACCTGTCCTCTGCTTTTCCTTGGGGTCATGAGACAAGGCACTGCTGCCTTTCCCTGAGGTACTTGATCCAGCTGTGTACCCTCTCCCCACTCCCTACACTACAGTCCTTACCAGGACTGACATCCCGCCCTAGGAGAAACACCTCAGGCTTGTATGTGATCTTTTGCCAGCCCTGAGGACAGGCAACTTCAGTCCTGCTCAGTGTGAAGGTCTTACTGTGGATGGAAGGTATACAAGCTCTGCTCAGCTGCTCTTACCATGATGTCTGGTGCAGGCTGATTTTGGCTTTTAAGTAACTTTCTTTCATTCTTCTTTGGCATCAAAAAGCTCCAGCCATTATAAAATTACTTTTTCCCTGTAAGGCACTGCTAGAAAAACTGAAGGGTGACAAGAGACCTTTCCCCTCCCAGCTGTGTTGGACTGGCTGGATTTGACTGCCCCAGCTGCAGGTGCTTCCTTTCTGTGTCTCCCAGTCCCCTTGGCCCAGACAGACTCTGCTCCTGCAGCTTTTTGGAGGAAAGGACAAAGAAAGTGGAAGATTTACAGAAGGAGTAGTGGGTTCAGCCCAGGAAAAAAAGCGAGGCTGAGATTTCTGCTGCTGTCTGTGGTCACTGAAGAGTCATGCTGGGAGTTCTTAGAGCTTTTGATGGTTGGGGGGCAAAGCATCTTTGCTCTCTGATACCCGCACAGCCACACAACTCCTCACAGCTCCAGCACCCACAACCACACTCCAACACTCCAATAACCACACAGCTCCTCAAGTCTCCTAAGTGTCCAGCAGATTTGAGCTGATCCAAGTAAGCTGGACTCAGAAGTGCCGGGTTTGGGATCTGGGAGGCACACAGGCTACTTGGGGGGCACCAGGCTAATCATTGCCAATGAGCTCTGTCTCTCTCCAAGATTTATTGACTTGAGCAGAGCTCCAGGCGGACCAAATTGTTCTGGAGGGGTCTGTGCGATTTGCTGACAGGGCCTGCTTGTGCTTATCTGCCCATTCTACCTCCCAGCAGGAACTGAGCTTGAGTATACATTTAGAAAAGAAGAAGCTTAGGACCAGCAAGTGTTCCTGCATCCAATTTGCAGCTCACAGTTCTTGTTTCAAGAGCTGTATGCTGTACAACTTCAGATCTCTGCAAGAGCCCTTTTGCTACCTTTCCTGCACTGTGAAAAGAATTACACTATTTTACAGTTGCTGCAGCATGAAATGGCATGGAGAAACTATCCACAGAGGAAGAGGCAAGGATATGTATGTGTGCAAGTAAGATAGGCAGATATATCTTGGAAGAAAGGAAAATGAATGCAAAGCAAAGCCATACCTGGAATTCATTGGGCTATCTGCAAAAGTACTTAAGGGGGCCTCCTTTGGGTTAATGCTTTCATAGGTCTCTAGAGAAAATTACAGTCTGGTTATTTTTTCCACATTAATCTTTCTGTAGCAATCACTACCTTCTTCTTCATAATCTTTAGATTAAGGCATGTATTAATTATTTATACATCTCCATCAATGTGTGTGGACATTTTACAAAGCAAATGAAATGAGGTCTTGTTCTCAGTAGAGTGTGATATTTAGCACAGGCAGAGGCAAAACAGGCAAGAAAAAAACAGGTGAGGAAGAAGCAATGGAGAAGAAACTAAGTCAGCAAATACTTACACGGGAGGCAGTTTTTCAAGAAGAAAAGCAATGGCATTCAGTGGCTGGGGTGGGCTGTTCTGCTGGGAAATGGAGCTTGATCAAGACAGGGGTGTTTGGAAATCAGTGTTGGTGGCAGGGTGTGATTCAGAAGAGGCAAAGTCCTGAGCAATGGCAACAGAGGTCATACTGGGACATGACTGGGTTGTCCAGGATCTCTGGTGTGACCGAAATAAGAAATATGTTTAAGAAAAAAATGTTTGGGTGGGAAGAAGATGAAAAATTTCAGTCCAGTTGGTTTTCAGTGTTCCAAGTCTCTCTCTACCTTTTCTACTTATCAACTGAAGGCCATGATGATCTGACCACAGGTCAACTTAAAACTAATTTCAGGTAACTGAAGGCATAATAGCCTCACAGATGCAGGAGGATGGGCTCTCCTCCATGTGTCATGTTCACAGCTTGTGCTGTGGAAGAAGTCAAGGCTCAATCTTGACTCCTGGATTGTTGCTGCATTTCCCATGAGCTGTACATTGAAGGATATGGCCTTTGCTCCTGGACTTTGCTTCTACCTCTCTGCTCCTTCCAGGGCTGGTGTTTACCAGTGGAGCAGACGTTCAGCGTCAGCAGGAGGAAAAAGGCATAGCACATGCATGTGTCTCATTTCTGCTCATCTCATTTGCATCTGAGTGTAGTTCATGATGCTCACCAAGAGATAAAGGCAGTTCAAAATGCAGGTAATTTTTAGAACCAAGAAACCACCCTCCAAACTTCCTTCTTAGTCTAGGAAAATTGGTGTGCTTTTACATTGTCTCAGTCAGTACAAGCAGCTCCCCTTTCCCCTCTGCTGAAATGAAGCCTACAGCTCCTTCATCCTTGGCTTGTTATGACCTGCAGCCATTCATAACTGCCCAAGTAGAGCTGACAGAAAATTTGCTGCCGCTATGAGTGCATCCAGAGGATAGTGGGGGCCTGGGGACACCCACCTCAGGAGGGTCTGTGTGCTCCCAGCTAGCACACTCTCTCATGGGAATGGTTGGTTTTGACTTTTGGGTGCCTGGTCAAAGAGACACTTACACTGCAGTATGAAAACTACCAGAGATTGGATATCTTTGCTGAGAAATGATCTTCTTATCCTGTGAAGCTCTGAGACTCAAAAAAAGTTTGACATATCCTCAAGATATATTGCTGCTTTTCTTGGGAAAAGCACAAAAAAAGAGCTCTCCTGGATCTCATAGTTGTCACTGGACTCACTCATGAGGAGGAAAACTCATGCTCTGACTTCTGATCTAGACTGAGCCAAACCCTTTTATTTCCTGGTAACTGGATGCTTTGAATACCAGCATGTTGCAAGGGCTCCTTCCCTTTCTCTGTCCCTAGCTTTCATCTAGTCCTTCAGAGCCTGTTCCTGAGTAAGCTTTAACCAGAACAGGTAAGTGTCTGTGAAAAACAGTGATTTTCTTGAATCACTGTTTCCCAGTAAAGAATTGCTCAGTTGAAAAATTCTCTACCAAACCTGTGGGTAAGTACTTGTGAAGACCCACCTTTCCACCGCTGCACCGCTCTCTGGTCCATCCATTGTAAGAGAGCACTGCAGGTCCTCTCTCCACAAATTTCTCACGTTTACAAACATATATTTATTTATACCTTGCTAGCTCTTCCTACCAACCCTTGCCCTGCCTGTGCAGTTCCCATGGTACAAGTGTCCTGTAAAACATTTTGCTGTTGCGTCATGCTCACACTGAGCTCGAAGTCTGTCCGTGCAGACCTGCACACCCTGGCACGCCCTTCCTTATAAAAGGGTCTGTTAAATGTGAGACATGAGATTCAGGGTCTCTTACACAATTTTATTTGCATCTAAGAAGCTTGCTGAGGTTTCTTAGAAAAAGTTCACAAATACTTTTCAAATAATTTTGCACTTAAAGTTAAGTGTTTTGCCCTAAAGACAACTTTTCCTGCTCATCCTTCTCTGTCTCTTCTCCTTCCTCTCTAAATACAAAATGAAACTGAAACAAATGGCACCAACAAAAATAATGACATGAAAAATCTTTGCTGATTTCCTGGAGTAACACCAGACAACCTCTGCATTTCACTGGAATGGCCTGGAGGAAGGCTAGGGTGCACTCTAGCCTAATTGGGTTTTCTTCTGTAGATGTTTTATGAAAAATGATATTATTTTACACAGGTGAAATCAGCCTCTCTTCCTGCATTTCTCAGGGCCCTTCTCTGCTTACGTGACACCAGTGCTCCTCTGTTATGCATGAGAAGGCTACTGCACAAGTGATGGATGAGTCAGCCAAGAAAATAAGAGATGTCCTGACCTCAGTTAACTGCTGTAAATATTTTTCATGATAAAAAAAATAGATTTTTATACATCTCGATGTGAACATGAAGTCAGTCCTCCCATGAACAGGTTTGAATTTAGCAGTTTACAAGGTAAGTTGGCTATGCACTTTAGTTTTTAATTATTTATTTACCCTACATTTCTTTGACCAAAGATACTTTCCACAGCAGCTTTCTATGTCACATTACTGGTAATATACAGCGACTTAAAGGAACACATACCTACGCACAAATCATGGGGTGTGTGGGCTTGACATTGTTTTAAAGGTCATTGCTATTTACCACCAAACATACTTTCCTGCTTATTTAATAATGGCAGTTTTGGACAACAACACGTAAAATGTTTCCATGTCATAGTCAACAAACAGCTTTTCTAATTAAAAAGGTGAGGAAGGTTTATATTTGTGGGAGAAGGGAAATAATGGATACAAGACACAGCTGCTGATATTTGGATACTACTTTGTGAGCGTAATATAATACTAACTACTGAGACATAAATCCCGTGCACTCAGCAGTCCACTAGGCAACTGCTTGCCTCATGTCCATATTTTAATTTTTCTTGGAAGTGTGTGCACACTGGGAACATGGTCACTTAACAGCTGGATTATGGCACTGGTGTTTTTTGAATTCTTTCAATTCATCGCCTGTTAAACGGCAATTCACATGCTTTCCTGGTGAGCAGTGGCCCATCATTTCTTGACCACTTCTAGTTGTCCCTGTCTGGTTTATGTGTGTGAGAATGGGCCTGGATCCAGTAAAATATTTAAGCATGTGCTTAACTCTGAGTACCTGATAAAGGAGAGGGCTTGGTAAGTACTGACACAAACACTCCTCTAAGTGCCCGTCAGTTCTGTCTGACAGCGCTTTCACCAAACTGGCTGCAGAGAGGGAGAATTTATGCTGTGATAGACAAAGCCTCTCACAAGAAGAGCACAAGCAGGAGAAAGAAAGAGCAAAAGAAGCTCAAGCAGGAGGTAGCACACCCCTGGGTCAGCAGTTAGCCATGCACAGGAAGTGCTGAGGCACTGGCCCTGCCACAATACCCACTATCAATGCTGGTGTCCATGCTTCTCACTGCTGGAGACAAGACCTTCTAAGTGGTCCCTGCCCATCGAAGGAGAAAGTGTCTTCCACATATGTGAGAGGTCTCCCAGCCCAGTGTCAGCAGTGAATCTCATTTATGTGCTCTTCCTTTCTGTGCTGAAGGCATCCTCGGCACTGCTGCACAGAGATGTTTCCAAAACCAGGCCTTGAAAATCTCCACTCCTCGTCTTCCTTGGGTCTGCAGCTTCCTTGACCTGCATAACCCACTGCACCTCTATGAGCCTGTTTTCTGCCTATCTCATCCCTATCCACATAGCATCTCCTGTATGACGCTACAGTGGGTGCCTCAGCAGAAACCAGGCAGAAGAAATACCACACATTTTATTTGTACAGTTTATCATTAAATAATCATTAAATAATCTTTAAATTTGTGATTTGGTTCATGAGTTGTTATCACTAGTTTTTAAATGCCTGTAGTATTAATTTGTTTCTCTCAGTGTTATTGATGGAGTCCATTCAATAAAACTGTGAAATGATTTTTCTCTCATTGTAACTGTGTCAGTACTCCCACTTTAAATAAATAATGGTTAGATCCTGGAGAAATCTGTTAGAATGAAACAAACATCTATGTCAGGCCTCATCCACTTTTCCTGGTTCAAGAGAAGCTGACTCCATTCACCCAGTTGGGCAATTTAAGCTGATTTTCCTTTTCCATTGAAAAGATGTAATTGTGCTGTGTTAAGGACATCCAATAAATGTAATCTGGGAAGTTCTTCCCTGTTTGCAGATGTTCAGGGATTTTCTCTCCCTTTTATGCAGTTTCAATTAGTATTTGAACTAGTGAGAGAAAAATTCTTAAAAAGCAAAGAAAGAGAATACTTTCCAGATGAACACTTTCTATGGTTCTTTTGGTCTTTTAACACAGCAAAACTGGACAATTCGTATAAGACATGCAAAGAACTGTATATTAAAACAGCAACTTTTGAAGAAATAGTTTGACAATGATTACACAGATTTTTCTTCCAAACCATTTAATTTAAACCATATTTAATTACATTTACTATATTCCAGTGATTCAATAAAGTATATGACTTTAATTCCAGTATCCATCAAAATATAAAACTTTTAATATAAGAGAAATCCTTCAATCCCACCAAAGAAAAGCAGCAGAGCAAACTCTGCCAGGAATACAGATGCTCTCAAAAACCATCTTTGAAACACTCTTGGAAATTTTGTCCTTAACCACTCTGAGTTATAATAAAGTGGGATGAATTCTGTTTGTTTTCATAATTGACCTACCAAGGGCCTAAGTATAGAGAATTTAGGAAGAAGATTTTTTTTTCACTATCACTGATTATTTTGTAACTTGGGAATAGTTTCCAAGAAGATGAATACACTTTGAAAACCTTTCTTTTCTCCTCAGTATTTTGAGGCATTCTGTGACCTGATGCTTCCTTCTACATTTTAAGTGATTTCAATTCCCAGTTGCTGCAATGAGCAGGGATAATGCTGGCCCTGTATAACCAGGATTTATCTCCCCAGTGTACTGCAATGCTATGTAAAGTTTCCCAAGTAGCTCTGTAGAGCTGTGTAAACATATTTGTCATCAGTAAAATAATTGAAAGGTGCTATATAAAACTAACCTCAAGTACATAAGGAACATGTGTGTATTACCAGAGATCACATCACATTATTGCAACAAAATTTCCACAGTTGTCTTTGTTGTGGCTGCTTTTCTTTTACATTTCCTTCACAATAATCAGCATACCTTCACTCAGAGATTTTGTATTACACAGATTACCATCTTTTGGGGCAAGAATCATGCAGGCATTTAAAGCAGCATGCACAAGCATTTGAGGTTATATTCATCATAGATAATGAAATTAGAGTGCACAGAATTCATAAAAATCAAGCTATCTGAAGGTTTTGTCAGATCAATGTTTAATTCAAGGAAGAAAAGTTCTAATAAAAATTCCACATGTGGGGCTGGAGATGTTAGGTTATGAATAAGAAGATTTGAGGTTCTCAGAAGAATAACCAATAAAAAGCATTATGTGTCAGCAGTGTTTCCTCTTCCAAACTTGGACGAATCATGTTAGGAAAGACATAAATTATTTTCTCATGGTCTAATTCTGATGAAAGTCATTACTACAGCAGGCTGGGTGAGTTTTCTCCTTTCTCAGGGCTAAGACTGCAAACACAAAGCAGTATTTTTTTCTGTAGAATCCTTTGGCGCAGACCAGTCCTACTGAGGGTCACGCACTGTCTGATGAACGACTGTGCAGTCCTTTCATTGGAAAGGCTTGGAGTTGTGTCATATTGATAAAAAACAACCAAAACCCCCAAACCCGCTCAGCCACCCAAAAAAACAACCCACAAATCCAGCCACCACAAACCCCAAACAGACAGTTATGAATCTGTTCCAAAACTCATGCTCATCCCAAATTTGCTGTGCTGTTTTGGGACAAAGTCACAAAATGTTCTTCATCTGTTTCCCAGCCAGCACTTTGGGGAGCTATTCCACACTTGCTGGGGCAGGCTTGGCTCTCTGAACCCCAAGTAACCAGGGGGACTCAGCTGCATGGGAGGTGAAATTCAGGGCTGAGACAGGTTTAGGAAGCACATGTGCAGCATGTGCATCTTCCCTGCTTTTCCAGCCAGCTCATTAACTGCTGACACTCTTCGAACCGAGAGGTTGCTTGCAGGCAGTAATGCCAGTGTTGCTGTTGGTGCAGGGCCAAGGATAGGGCCCCCTGTGCCACTGGACTGAGGTCACTCAAAGGGATGGTCACCTGGGTGCAGTCTGATCCCTGGAGGAGGATTAGGACACACATCTGCAGGAGCACCTGAGCTCCACCCATATAACTGACACCTGAATCCTGTTTTTACCAACAAACACATAGCTTTAGAGAAAGGTGGGTGGAGAGGGCAAGAAAAGCATGTTCACAAAGTTGTGTAAGCTCATTCTGTGCACGGTGTGATAGTTGCAATATCAATTATGCTCCCCAGCTTCCAAGAAACAGCTGACCACAAGGATGAAACTTGTGTGGGAGGAAGAGGGAACATGCTTGGCAGCTGGCCTCAGACACAGGAGTCGCTGCTGCAGGAGGACAGGTTAGTAACAAAATGGACTTGGAGCACACTGTAATATTTCCCAGTTTCAGCCTCTGTTCCTTCTGTGATAATGACTGTCAGAGGGGAAAAAGAAAGGGGACAATGGGGAAATTTTTCTCCTGGCTCAACTTTCACATTTATAATGTACTGAGTTGAAATGAAGATGGGGATAAAACTGTTTTCTCCTATAGATCTGGGAGGCTTGTAATTGTGGCTTGTATTTTCTCTTGTATTAAACTAACATGAGTATGCAGTCCTAGATATCTGTACTCTCAAAGGATATTGAGATGAGAACTACAGTAATTCTGGGAAAAGGGAAGATTATTCCCCTTTTTTCTGGACATATTTTAGTATTATCTGAAAATGATAGTGTTATTTAAAAATATTGTAGTCTTATGGTTCCACAAAGAGGAAACATTAAACTTGGGGTACCATGGGAAAAATGGTACGTTAAGCAGAGTTTTATGCCTGTTTAAAGATGTTTACAAGTTTAAAGACTGATTTTTCTTTTCCTTGGGCCTTTACATGCTGCTGATATAGAAAGAACAGTCATCAGTCATTTTTAGCTGCTGCTTTCATAAGTAGGAACCAATAAAACATTTTAGGTTGGACACATACATGTTATGTTTAGAACAGCCACCCACTATCTACCATATGCTGTCACACTTCACAGAATGAAAAAGACTGAGTTTCCTCACTTGTTTTTAAGGTGTTTTCTCTTCAATACCTTCCTCCATGTGCTTAATTTATTTTGAAATTTACAAATGAGAGACACTATTTCTTTTTTAGAGTAGACTGACATGCAGGAAGTCTGTGTTTTATGGTTATGGTATTGTAATGCTTCCAGCTTTATATCTCCTACTTCATGAAGGAACTTTGCTGAAATGGACCAAGCTCTACAACTAAATTGAAAATCTAGTACAAACTACCTCATTATAGTGTGTGAATGAGCTACAGAGTACCCAAGTGTCAGGGGCCCAATCCAGCAAACCACTTTGGAAGCATGCAAAGAGTCCTGGGAAAAAAAAGGAGAAGCTATTGTGCAAAGCTGCAAATGTTTGCAGAACACGTTGTAGGTATTTTTCAAGATTGGGCCAAAATGCTCATGACTTCACAAAACTGATAGTTACTGAAATAATACGAGATTCCTTATGTCATGATCTTATCTACAGGTTATTTTGTAATAGCTAATACTTTCCATAAAGCTAAAACCGCACTGAGGTCTATGAAAGAGCAGTAAATGGCCCAAAACTTGGGCTGTGCATAGTTTCTTGTCTGGTGTGGTAGGGAGGGCTGAAATGCCTGTAAATCATGCTCCTAATGCTCCCCTGTGAGCAAGGACCCTGCTGGGTCTATCCAGGAGGGCTTTAAATGCCAGTATGGAACCAACAGGGGGGCTGATCCCTGGCCTGGGTGTACTGTGACAGTGCAAAGGTAAACTAAAGTTAAAACTGACCCACAGTCCTGGCAAGTGTGGCAGGGTGGAGGAGGCCAGACCACACATGTCCTGGTGCTAACATGGTCACTGAGTCAAAGAGGACAGTTAGCCAAGCATGTTTTCACTGAATTGCATCAATGTGCAGAATACTTTTGAGGTGAGATGACTTTCTCCTCTCCCAGATACCTTCTGCATTTCTAATCTGCCTCATTCAAACCTACCTGATAAGCCTGAGGTACCCCCAGGCGCTGGGCAGGCTGCCTGGTAACCAGGATAGTTTTCCAATTTTAATATCTGCCACTGTCTTTTTCTACTCATCTTGTGCTCTTGCACTTTTGTCTTTGAGTATTTTCAGACCCCGTGCATCCACATGAGCAGAACAATACAGATTTAACCTGTGTCCTCAGAAAGGGGGTTAAACCACAGACTAGCTTATGGCTGCCTCTTGCTACATGGACAAGGTGGAGGAGATGATGTGGCTTCAGCTGATGGAGAAAGCAGTCATACCCTGCATATGCAAGTCACTGTTTTTTGAAACAGTACTAGCCTCATGGAAAATGTTATTTATTGCTATGCCTTCCCAAAGGTTACTGTAATTATAGAAGCATTAGGCAGCAGGACCTATGGGACAGGGTCTTTATCGACCCTGAGGAGAGCTAACACACTCTGAGATAATCTAAGCAATGCCACCCAGCTTCATCACACTGTCCAGTGAGTCTGCATCATGCTCCCATGCTCACTGAATCAGCTAGATATATAAAGAGAGTAATCAGAAGAGCAATACATGGGCAGTAAATCAGGCAGTAGGGAAGAGAGTGCATTTCCTAGTTGTAAAATGGAATTGCCGCGAGGTGGTGGTTTTGGGAGAGCCTTTTAATTGGTAAGGTGTATTGGTGATCAGTTCAGCTCAGAGAGAAGTTCTTACTGGTGCAGCGCCTTCTTTGTGAATGGGTGGTTGGTGTGGTGCTTGTGATCTGCCATTCTTCAGGCTCTGGAGATATAAGCCCTAACATGATGGCAAAGGACACCATCTACCAGTAGAGCATATTTACTTCTCTAATAGTAGTACACCCATAATCATGAAAGACCTTTCCCACATCTATTCTCCAGCTGTTCACCACCCTTGCCTTGCCTAGATCCCTCCCAAAAAGCCTCCCTTCCCATGTTGCCTACCAGAGGGGGTTATAAAACCTCTCACTGTGGAGGCATCATGCTGGTCACACATCTTATAACTGTGATCATATTTTGGTAATCTTTGGTTTTTATTTCTTCATCAACTGAATTGTTTATTGATGTCACTAATTGCTTCATGTAAAACTGGGTTAAACACAGTGAGACAAGGACCAAATAATTTCTGATTCTTTTGTAAAGCTTAGTCCCAACACCTCTTAAAAAAACATAAAATTGCCCACCTTCTTTTGCAGAGGAAGCTTTCAAAACACTGGTAAAGGATGGAAAGTGAAGGATGAAGTGCCTTCAGTGTTATCCATCATGGCCCTTCTGGATCTAAAAGTAAATAGAGCTTCCTTTCCTCAGCTTAGAGGTGCTGGAACCCATGGCTCCTTTACTAACAGCTGCTTGGAAACCAGCAGAGCCTCAGGATCCAGTGTTTCAAAAGTACCTAATCATGTATTTCCATCTTGCAATCTACCCATTAGTATTTAAAGAAGCCCCTAGCAACATGCTTTAAAGAGCAGCTGTGTCAAACTGTCATGGTGTCAATTCCTTTGCAGAATTCACTCTATATTCAAGCGGAGCACATCAGTGCTGTATGTGAATTCTAAATCAGCATTAAGCAGTGGCTCATTCCCAGTGTAGGCATCGCTCCTTACAGGCCTACTGCAAGATATGTGTTCTGGTTTTGCTACCCTCACAGACATTTCTGGGAGAAGTGGCATTCAGGAGGTGGCCAGAATGGAGTCTCACCTGTGAATACTTTGGAAATCACATTCATTTTGTGGAGTCTGAGGTGAACACTATCCCTGTGAAGTCAGAGCAGCAGGCAACTATCATCTGTACAGTTTCTGTTGTCATCACTGTCCTTAGTGCATTAGAATATTCCTATGTGAAAGCTAAAGAGCCCTGCAAAGGGCCTTAGAGCCAACCTTGAGCATGGAACTCCTGGCAAATAACTACACAAGCTGTGCTCATGCACGTGGATGCTGGGAATCATATCCTTATCATGTATGTGAGGAAATGGGGAAAAATCTAGGTTGATAAATGAAAATGAGAGAGAACATGAGGAGAAAGATTTATGGAGAATAGATGTTCCAGCTCCAGGCACAATGCATATTTGTTCTAAAGCAACAAATCCGTGGAGTAATTAGAAAATGTAAAGCACAGTATAAATGCTAAGGGACATTTGTCCTGATGATTTATACTTATATAACACTCCCTTCCAATTAAATTTACAGCCATTTAGGTGTACCTATATTTTTGATCTGTTAGTTTTGTGAGAGTAATGCACTCAGTCCCATTAACGAGAAATGAACCAGATAAGGAAACTCCTGGATGGGAGTGTGGATGGGCAATTCTGCAGCCTTATGCTCTATTCTCACAGGATTTACAGGCAAGTGGGAATATTGAGGGGGAGAAAAAAGTCTGGCATTGTTGCAAGAATAGTTTGGAGCTCATCAGACAATCTATGCATATTTTCACAAATATTTGGAGGGGGGATGGGGTGGGGAGAGAAAAGTACATAATTTAGACCTGCAAAGAGGCATGTTTAACTTGCACTCTACTCTGACCACTTACATGGAACTTTACTCCCCTCCACTCTCTAAACACAGATAATTGCCATGGCAACCACTGTATTTCAAGACTCTTACACATATACTCGCACCTTTCTTAAAGAAACACAGAGCACAACAATGTGGGATCCACATAGTAAATCACTGGGCTGTTTTTTATTTGTTGTTAGCCAGCTGTCAAGATTTAGGGAAGAGCTGAAGACTTTCAACCCGTATCAGTTTCAGGCCAAAACCAGAAGATGTTTAGACAGACACTTTGACATCTTTACTAAAAAATTGGATGTTTGGTAACTCTGGGCAAAGGAATGACTGATGATCTCTCTGGGTGCAGGGTGAGAAGATTCCTGAGCTAGGGAAGGAGATTAAGGGCCTAAAACTGAAAACCAATGAGCCACCTTTAGGATTAGACACTAATTTATCAGAGCAAGGACCTGTGACACTTGAGGAACTTCTTGGTAACACAGTGAACTTTCAACATGGCCAGACCTGGAGGGTAAATGGGCTGGACGATTGTCATCTGCTCTGTTGCTACTTGCTATTTTCAACTTTTTATTCCAGCAACCCTGCAGAAACACAGACCTAGCCTCCTAGGTGCTGTGCAAACACAGGGCAGGAAAACCCCCCTGCCTCTGTAGCTAACCATACAAGCTGCTCAGAAAAGCACCCAGCCTGTCACACCTGGGTGTGCAAAGGGCAGGGAGCGGGAGAGGTGCCGGGCTGTGAGGCAGGTGCAGAGCCAGCATGTCAGCACCAGCCCTGGCCTTGCCCTGTGCTGCCTCTCCCCAGGGCTTTCCTTGTTTACTTCAAGTGTCTGACATGGGTCCAGGAAAGTGGCACCTGAGGGAAGGTGCCAGGCCTTTGCCCAGAGGGCAGCATCCAATGTGCAGGTGTAAACCCTGTTGGTTCTTTTCCCCCAGTTATTGCTGATTAGCAAATCAGGAAGTAAGAAAGAAGGATCAGTGTTGTTTTATTTGGGAGCGGAACATGCTTGGTGTTTTATTTTTTTTAGGGTTTTTTTTGGTGTGTGTTAATGATGTTAATCTCTGTGTTTGCAGTCTGGACTTCTACCTCAGTTGGTTCTCATGTACTTTATGAAGCATTACTAGATGGCATTATGAAGATGTGAACTTTCAAGGAAGGAAGGTCTGAAATATCTGAAAGAAGCAATATCTAAAACAAGCTTCTATGGCTAAAGTGCAATTAAACCCTGAATTCTGAAGTATCCCTATAACTCAAAATAGCACCCCTTCTCCCTTCCTTTCTGTCTGGGAATAGGGATATTAATTTGCCTAGATGACACATTGATTGTGGCTTTTTTTGGGGGCATTCTTTCATTCCACCTCTGAAGTACAGTTCATTCCCCTTTGGCCTTTGGTATTTGTAATAAATTTCAGGAGTTTGCTCTGAACTGGAAGCCTCCACAGCAGTTTCAGTCTGCTAAACTATTTATATTTAGTTTCCACAGAAAGATATTTGCACAAAATAATAAAACTTTTCCCCTCCTTCCATGGAGATTGTGATCATATGGGAATCCTGCTGACACAGAACTGTTCCCTTTTTTTGCAGTTCTGGAGAACAGTGCTTAATTTAGGCACATCCATAAACATCTAAGAGCCGTTCATGTTAAACTGGAGAAGGAATTAAGGGTCCTTCTTTCAGATATTCCTTGGAATCTGCTCATTCACAGCTGATAGTGTAAAACAGGGTTATCTTGAGCAAAAACCTTGTACCCCATTCTCTGAAAACTGATGCTAAACTTTTCTATTTCAGCTGCCTCACAACCTTTCACAAAAGAGGGAAGATGAGAGACAGTTCATTAAAAACCAAAGTACAGAAAATTTGCCTTATTTATTTACATATTCTGGAATTTAGACCTCAATTTTTTGTTAGAGAAGTTTTCCATGACTGCCATTATTGAAATGATGCCACAGGTGTATGTTGTAGCATTTGAAGTCAGTTTTGGAAGAAACTACAATCTTCATAGTGTAGTAAGAGTTATGCCTTAAGGGGACACATCATCAGGATATGAATTTTGTTTCTTTCAAAGAAAAGCAAAGCAATATTTATATTATCTGGTGGGTGTTTACCCTGCTGTGATCCACTTGGGTGGCTGTACCAAAGGACAATGCTAACACAGGGAGGCCACTGCCTGCTCTTCCTCCACTGCTGACAAGGAGGAGGAATGGTTTGCACTGGAGGTGCTGGTTCTTGCCGTGCCTGGGGTGTAGCTTTCCCCAGGGATTTCCAGCTAAGCAGACCCTGCTGGTGGCTGACTGGTTTTGTGCGTCTTTTCAAATCAAGCCTGAATTTTGCTTCCGAAACATGGTGTTGGCATTTGAAAGCCAGAATAACCATCTAGAGGTTGCTGCTCCCCAGCAAATGGTACCAAATTCTTCTGTTTCCCTGCAGTGCTGTTCTGCCCTTCCCCTTACAGAGGGACAAACTTGGGGATCTCCTTCCTCTATCTCACCACCACTCCCCCACAGACTTATGGGAAGTTCATTTGTTTTTGAAACTCTTCCAGGTTTGGCTGAGGTTTGTCAGTGGCTTCAGGGGTTATCAGGGGGGACTGACACTGCAATCACATATGCTTGATTTTCTAAAAAAACCCACAAAAATCCAGAATAAATTCCTTGCAGTTTGTTACTGTTGAAGTCAAGCAATAGGTCCATTGTCCACCAGTTGTAACTGGTTGGCAGACTTTTTATGGGTCAGCCATTCCGGGGAGGCATGATGGCACATGGGCACCCTCAGGCAGAATATTGAAGCTACCACTGCAAATACATTGTTTTCTGGGAATTTTCCATCCCACTGGGGTATTCAAAAGAGCTCTGCTATATACCCAGAAAGAAGGCTTTGTGCTTGGTTTTATACCTCATCTTGCATTAGCAAGAAAAACATCTAGGAAGTAAGTGATTCTGTCCCAGTGCTTTGGCCAAAGAATGGTTCTGTGGTTAGAGCTTGGGAAGAGTGTGGTCATAAACAAATCTTCAAATTCCCCCTTTAAATCTTTCTGAAAATCATGAGATGTTGAAAGGATACATGAATCTGATTATTCTTGACGTCACATATTAGATGTCATGTTTTAGAAAGAGACAAAATGTAAGTGGCTGTGAGATATATAGCATGGAAGTGTAAATGTCTTATTCCTGTTTATGAAACAGTAATGGTTTGTGTGTTCTACAGGCCTGGATAAAACTCAGAGGCTGAACTTCTTATTATTTGATGCTAGACTAGGTCACAGGGTTGCAAAATAATGCAGAAACATGGAGTGTTTGAGAAACATATGTGCAGAAACATAGAGTATTTGAGAAACATACGTGCTGATGCACAATTCATAATAATGGCATAACCTTATATCAAGCAGGACAGTTTTATTTGAAGTTCTGTCATTTACTCTGCAGGGTATTTTCAAAGATTTATGTTTATTGTCATCTACAATATGTCTGTTTAGAGTGTGTTATGCAGTATTTTTCACAACAAATTAGTACTGATACTTAAATTCAGACAGGATCTTAGCCAAGTTGTGTCTAGAGGAGAGACAAAGAAAGATAATGGCAAAACAAAGACGACTTTAGCAAGCTGACAAACACTGTGGTTTGCCAGCCACTGACAAACACGAACAGGACAGTCTAGGACAATTTTGTACACACAGTGTTTTACTTTGGGAAGGTGCATGCTATAAATATACTGCAAGTACCATGAAGTCATGAAGTTGTCTATAATATGGAATGGCTATCTCTAAAGACCTGGTGAAGCATAGATGTGATTAAACAGTGAGTGGATATCTAGCAAGGTTTAAATGTAGCTCCACAGGACTGAATAAAGTCGTTCAATGTAATTTCTTTCTTTCCTTTGGCACTGGTCTTCATCTTAAAGCCCGCTTAGAACTTTTTCACTACATTTGTAAATACTCATGGCTACGATAATGCATCTTTTTATTTTCAGACTTTACCAAGTCAATTTGTATATTTTGTCCCTAGCAAAAAGGGCCAAACTGTGTTCATTCGCTTTTGTTCCCGACCTGGATGTACCTCACCCATTTTTCACGCATCTGAGGTGTTCACATGCTTATACTCAAAGATGAAGAAGAGATGAGAGAAACTTCCAGAAGCCAGAGCTTTACATTTGCATTGGACATGACTATAGGCTGAAATTAATGACTTTCTAGATTTATTTTCAGCATATATGGAAGAGTCTTGGATGACTTGCTCATACTAAAATGCTTAATTTTTAGATGCCTAATCTAGGGTGGAGGAAACTTTCCTTGTGACAGCACCTAATAGCCCACTCATGATCTCCCAGGATTTTAGCAATAGCACCAATACTTTCCTAACTCTATTAGAAATGGCCCTTGGTTGGTTTCAGGCTTGCACTTACCTTGGTCACAGTTGCATTATGCTGGCAACAGATCCTGTGGGTAGTTAGCACATTCAGGGTGTGCTCCTCACCTTTTGAATGGATGTGCTCCTAGTTTATTGCATAAATCTGTCTTATAAATCCTTAGGTACAGAGCATGCCATTTGATACCATTAAATATTATCCTGTTTCAATTGCTTCACTCCTTAAGGTCATCTAGTTCTTCCTGTTTGCTTGGATTCTCCTCCCTAATAAGAATGCTTTCCAAATTCCTGTTATCAGAAAATTTCTTCAGCAAGCCAACATTTTTGTGGCAAGGTACTTCCCCACTTGCTTGTTGTCTTTAGTTGGTTCCTGGTGCACCTTACAATTCTTGTATTAATCCCCACTTATAATCTTTGTAAAGATTATTTTTACAAAGAAAGATTGTATCTTGCACATACTTTTTTAAAAATTTAATCTCTGAGAACAAGAGTTCTTTTCAGTCTGGTATGCTAATTTAGGTAACCTTTTATCCCGTCTTCTATTTATCTCCATGTCTTTTATTCATTAATTATTCATATAATGCATTTTGTTTTCAAGTTGTATATGGTTTTGAATTCAAAGAATCAGGTTCCAAAGGTGTAGATTCCTTTTCTCTTCACATTAAGAACTAGACTTTCCATTTTCTTGGACTTTTTGTTAGCATGGATTTAGCAGAATCCCATGCTGTGTGCTCATTCTTATGTCCCAGTTTTCTCAGCAAAATGAAAATAATAACAGAAGATATATTTTTAGCTTCTCTAACACAGTCTTAAGCTGGACCAAGGGAAATGTAGGTTGGATATCAGGAAAAAGTTTTTTACAGAAAGGGTGATAAAATATTGGAATGGTTTGCTGGGGGAGGTGGTGGTGGAGTCACCATCCCTGGATGTGTTTAAAAAAAGACTGGATGTGGCACTCGGTACCATGGTCTAGTTGAGGTGTTAGGGCTGTGTTGGACTTGATGATCTTGAAGGTCTCTTCCAACCTTGTGATTCTATGATTCTGTGATTCTAATGTGTCTGCTACTAAGGGAATAACAAGAGGTGTTTTCAGCTCAAAACCTTGTCCTTTGTAGAGGTCAGCAGTTTGAGGACCTTACGCAGGTCCATGTTTCATCATGAAGCAGATCTGCTCTGAAATGAAGACACAATAATCACGCAGATCTTGGAAATATATAGGTTATTTAGAGATTTAGCATCTCTCCAGTCAATGCATAGCCAACTACTTAATTCTCTCTTCTTTGCTATAGAAACAATATTTTTGGCCATTCACTTCCATTCTCTTTGCAAGTTAAACTCAACTTGCACGTTGACAATCTCCTGTTTCTCTGAGAACTTTTGTGTTTCTGTGCCTCCTTTTCCTCTTGCTCGCAGTATCCTTCTAACATATTTTTCTTGCTGGGATATGATTTCTGGAGAGCCCTCCCCTTTGCTGCTTCATTTACAACTAATCCAAATGTATGTGATGACCACACACACATCCTCTTTGATGTAGTTAGTTTTGAGGGACTCAGTTCCTCAAAATCCTTGCAATGGCTCATGGTCTCCACCAGCAGACAAAGTGCCCCCTTACGGGGGTAGATACCCTGGCTGGCATTTAGCATTTCTGCCATTTGTCACCTCTCTCATTGGGGTCCCATCCATCCTCCAGTTCCACCCAAACGTGAAGGCTGGTGGGTTTATGCTCAACGTCTCGCTAGTCCTTTAGGACCAACACCAACAGTCCTCCTGCTTCCTTATTAACAATATACCGGAACAGCCACATCTGCCCATATATAACCCTTTGCTCTTGTTGGGCTGATCATCCCTTCCCAGCCATTGCCTGCTCAGAGACACCTCCTCCAAGCAGTGGCCTCATCATGTCTCAGGCTCTTTTTCCTTTTTTATGTTATTTCTCTCTGTCTGTGGCTTGGGACCTATCTCAAGTCAGTCTGCCAGCCCTGTGTCTGTGCTGCTATCTATCCACACACCAGCTTTCCCTGAGGGCATCCTTTAGACAAAACCTGAAAGTAGCTGGCACATTTATTAAAAGCTTTATAGGCTCAGGAGTTGTGGAGTTTGTCATTCTTCCCTCCTACTCCATCACACTTGAGCTGTTGACCTGCTTTCAAGCTACCTTTCAGAAAACCAGAATTACCTCATGATTGCTGCTCTCCAAGCTAATTTCTATGAAAAGGTTTTCTACAGGCCTAAAAAATGATCAGCTGTGGCTGGTGGAATGACTCTGGTGAAGAAATCTTTCCACTGTTCCCTTGACAGGAGTCCTCCACATGATGGGAATGTTTGTTCCTTGGTCTGCACCTGAAAGCCCATGTCACACTGACTTCAGCTTCACAACACACTTCTGCCATCCTTCCTCTTTACAATAATAGCAGAGCTGCCTTGTGTCACACCCTGGTACCTGTGTGTACAACCATAAAACCAGAGCTGCCAAGTTCACCACTAAGCCCTTCCCCTAAGTGCCACATCTTTGTGCCTTTAAACATCTGCAGTGATAATGACTCCACAACTTCCTTGGGCAGCCTGTTTCAGTGCTTGAATATACTTTCAGTGAAGAAGTTGTTCTTCCTCTCCAATCTAAACCTCTCTCTGATCTGGCAGACAGAAAACAGGACTAGCTTTCAGATGACATGAGTTCTGGCCCCTGCTCTACCCCAACACCTTTTTTTTGTGTCTCGTTTTCCCCATCTGTAAGGAAGTGTAAAGTTACCAAAGTCCTTGTTAAGCACATTGAGACAGAAATGCCGTGCATGTGCAACCAGAAGTCTTTGTGATTTTCCTTTGGAATTAAGCTCTGACTCCCTGGGTCTGGTGTAATAGTGCATAAGAGGTGTTACTGTGTCAGAGGGATGAAGGTACTGCTTCACAGGGGAGGATGGCCACCCTACCCAGAAGGAGGAATTCAATTTCTCACATCCACCTTGCTCTTCACCATCCATTCTTGACTTTCACCTTGTGCTGTCTCTGTCTCCTGTCAGACTCCATATCAGTTCACTAAACCAACACTCCCAGCTGGACTGTGGGAGACAGGGCCGATGGTGGAGGGATAAACAACCTCCTTACAGACATTTTACTATTCTGGCTTCACATTAAGTGCATCATGATGAAAATGGAACCTGTTGAATCAGATTCAGTCCCAGTAAAGCTTTATTTTGTGTTCAATGTTTCTATCTCATTACTAGCGTTTTTTAAGCATCAATGACATGGTGTCTTTTAAAACATGTTAACTCCAAGCTCTACTGATATATACATTGTATTCCAAGGTCCATAATAAAATTTCCCTGAACAGTTACATAAAGAGTTCGTCAAAGCAGTAGTTCATTGTAAAGGAATCTGGAAAATTTATTTTTATTGCTTTAGATTTTCTGATTTACGGGTGTTTGTTTGTGTTTAGTATTGCAATTCCAGATGGCTTTCAGTAGGTATTGGTGTAGTCAGAATGATTATGTGTAAAATGAAGGAATTGTATAAAGGAATAAAATTAGTTTGTACTTTATAGGTGTGCTGTGTTTCAATTAACACGCATAAAACTCAAATACTTAGGAAACAGTTGTAAGAAATGCTCCTTTGTGAACAATCAATATCTGCGTTTTATCTGTGGTATCCTAGCTATTTCTCTGGGCTGTCAAGGCCTCCCACCAAAAAAAACCCCAAGTGAGATAAATGTCAGATGGTAAATATGTTTTATTAGACCTTGGGTATTTAACATGCAAGAAAAATATTTCAGTATCGTTAAATAAAATAGAACTCTCCCAGGGCTTCTTCACACAAGAACTGCTCATGATGTTGTGAACTGACTCCACTGAAGGATAGAAAAAATGGAGAACCTTGGCTGTGAAAGGCATCCCTTATTTACACAGTTATATCCAACAGCAGCAAAATGAACACAGAAGGATATAGGCTAGGTAAACTACTTTCTGCACTAAAGGCATTCCTTTTTTTTTTAACTACTGTAATTTTTCAATATAAAAGACTTACTCTAAGGCGTAATTTCTCTAAAGTAATGAACATGTATTGAAATTTGTCCTTCATCTTCTAACCAATATCCCATTATGGTCACCAGATCTAAATATAGCTCTTGCCTACAGTCAGGGAACATAGTAATTTCACAGGTTTTTATATATTTTCATTCTACTTTTCCAATTTGTTTCACCCTTTTCAGGCTTCTGACACCCACATTGTCAGACATGAAGCTTTGCACACATTTTTTCTGTGAAAATAATAAGTGAGGTAAAATCCAGAAAAGTTAGAGTTCACATTTAGTAAACTGCACAGATGTCAAATCTTTTTCTGGCATCTATAAGTTCACCATTTTGGGGTTTGGAAGCTTAATTAGTACGTGTACTTTTATTATTTTATATACAGAATTGTTTTTACTTTTATGCATGGTATACAATTAGAATTTTCATAAATCTGTAAAATTTATGAGGCAAGATTTATGCAGCTATATAGCCTCAACATTACTGAGTGTTTGGAAATCTTAGCAGTAAAGTGAATCTTCTGAAAACTTAGCTGATAAGACTTCAAAAAGTTGGAAAGATTTTCAATCTGGTAAAAAAAATTCCAGAAATTTAGTATATCAAGGGTACAAGGTAACTTGTTTAAAGTGAGATCTGTCTGCCTCTGTTATCATTACTGTTTCCTGAGAGACAGTTTATGGAAGGTGGTTTTATGATACATTCCTGAAACACCTCCAGATTTCAAATATGCAATATAAACCACCTTATGAAAACTGCATAACTTGCCCTTGATTTATAAATAGTACCACACCTATTTTGGCTGTACAAAATTTTTAAGTCCTAATGTATTCAGTTAGTAATAAAAATGAAGTTTAACACAGAAAGATTTGCTAAAGAACCAGATAATGAAGGGACAGGAAACCACCTTCTAGATTAAAGTGTGTTGCCTATTCCTAAGGTAATGGATGGAAGAACTTAGCACATTACCAAGAATAGTTGGAGAAAACCCAAGAAAAATTTCTCTTACCAAGGCATCTTGTGAACAGTTCCTTTAAAAGCTTGTGCTTAAAAGGTAAAGATATTTGCCGTGTTCATCAGTATCAATGGTTTATTAGCAACAAATTAAATAGTCTCAATAAAGAATGGTCCATTTTGATTCAGGTAAATATATCACAAATATTTTTGCATATGCAACCTGAATTGTGGAACCCTGGGACTATCTTCCAGTACAGGAGATTTTTCAGTCAGTGGTCAGCAAATACCTTTTGTATGAAAGTCACAAAAAAAATCACACAATGCTTTCCAGGACAATCCACTAACCCTGTAGTATCTGGCAATCCCTCAAAAATGTCAGTCTAACTAAGATCATAAAGAAAAAACCACTGATTTTTCCAAGATTCTGTTTCCTGGACCTATTCTTTTCTGGTTCTGCTCACTTGAACTCATTGCTTTCAAATTTGAACTCTTGGTATTTTTTCATCCCATGCATGACATGCTGGTCTTTTAGTTGATCCACTGAAATGTTAGTATAAAAAATGCCTTGAAGATCTTTTTATGAGTCCCAAGATGCTCAGCAAGTTAGAGGCAGTTATACTGGAACAGCCCCAAGAGATGCAGGTTTGACATGCAGTTCTTGTTTTTTTCTTGCCTCTTTAAAAATCCAAGTCTGGAATGCAAATGTGGAGTTACAAAGGTGCTGTGTTTCATTGCTTTATTTTCCACCTGTACTTTCATAGAAATCTCACTGGAATCAGATCAGTGAACACAGACCAAGGGTTTTGAAGGGAGCACTCAGAAGGACAATTTTTCATCTCTTGCAGATTGTCTGACCTGCTTTCAGTGCATAAATACTGTTGAACATCTGACCCTACCACACACTCTGCACACCTTCACTCCTGCCTCTAGCCTTCTCCACCTTTGAAACAATGGACTTGTTTCTCTGATCTTGTTCAACTCTGCTGAATGTATGGAAATGAGTTTGCTGTAAAAATATAAATGAAAATAGACTCAATTTCAAGTGTCTTCACAGAACTCTATGTATCTTCCTGGGGATGCCTACATTGCTCTCAGAGTGCTCCAAAATTAGGCTAAAGTCTCAAGTTTCTCTGTAAATATTTGCTTATATTTCTCTCTTTTCTTCGTCACTCAGTGCTGCTACTGAGTACAGGTTGAAAAGGACCTAAAGATGTCCCTGGCTGAAATGTAATAAAATCAAAGCAAATCCACACTGCCTTGGCAGATCAAGTATTGCTAAAGGGGATAGATCTCACCTGAGGGTGGCTGTCTAAAAGCTGGAGGTCTGAGCCAAGTTAGAGCTGGAGGATCTGCTTAGAGACAATGGAAAAGATAGGCACTGCCCAGTTCTTCACATCTAATTTAGGCTGCAGTTCCCTGAGAGGTAGTGAATGTTATTTCAGCTTATTGTTGCTGAAAATGTAAGGTCCCTCCTTCCTCCACCCTCCTCTATCACTTCAGGTCTTCTTCTAGCTGTTTACTTCATGCTGGTTCATCGGGCCCTTCTGTCGCGGACATCTTTCTATGAAAATCCTTTTCTTGGGATTTTTTCTTCCTGAGAAGCTGTGAGGTCTCAGGGACAAAATGTAAACAATGATTATCTGCTGCTGTGGAATGCACCAGGATCTGTGATTGGTCTCATGTGCTTGTTTGTAATTAATGGCCAATGAGAGCACAGCTGGCTCTCTCTCTGTCAGAGCCACAAACCTTTGTTATTCTTTCTTTTCTATTCTTAGCCTAGCCTTCTGATGAGAACTTTTTCTTCTATTCTTTTAGTATAGTTTTAATGTAATATATATATCATAAAATAATAAATCAAGCCTTCTGAAATATAGAGTCAATATCCTTGTCTCTTCCCTCATCTGAAAACCCCTGTGAACACTGTCAGACCTTTCTGTGAACCAGGCACCCTGGTGGAAAGTAAGTCAACTAAAACAAGGGAAGGGGAGGAGTTTGACCAGAGAGGAAGAGTGAAATGCCTTTTTTTTTTAGTGGAAATGAGATGTTACACCAGGTCAGCTGCCCATAAAATTGTTGCCTGAAGCTTCTGCTGGGCTCAGAAATGGGATCACCTCTGGAAGCAGAGAGAATTTTGATGACAGAGAGTCTCAGGACCAATTTTTGAGTGTTCAGCTTTGATCAGAAAAAAAATATTAGAGGGACTTCTTGGCATTTTTTATTACTGTAACTCACACATTTCTAATTAAAAAACTAGCTAGTCTGCAAAGAGACAAGCTCTCTCTGCTCTCTCTTATATTCAGAGCAGTAAACTCAAAAAGGGGAGTGAAAGCTAAACTAGTCCTGTTGTCTTGACCCTCCTCAGTTCCAGGGCAAATGTTTTTCAGGCAAAACTCTCCTTTCAGATACTTGGGTTATGCCACCCATTGTCTCCATTTTGTACTTGTATCTTCCTACTCTGTGGGAGCTTGTGCTTGGCTTTGTAATGCTGTCAATGACATATAACTATCTTACCAGTATGACCACTTCAGTGATAAAAGGAGTAAGACATAGAAAAAATCTCCCATTATAACTATTGGAAGAAGAGATGTCTCTGAATTTGTGCATGGGAAGGATAAAAAATGTGAAAAAGGTGCTGATTCTACAGTAATTTCTTGGAGTAGAATTGTACTTCAATGCATTTTCTTGCAAATTTAAAAAAATTTAAAAAATGAGTTTACAGGACTTTAGACCTCAGGTTTCTAACATGCCTAAGGAGCACAGGGCCATGTCTAGAAAATATTTTCTGCATTTTGTATCAGTGGTGAGACATCAAGGATGTCTCTGTCTCATGAGTTATACCTGTACACACCAAGAAGTTTTCCATTCTTGATTTGGTCAGCCTCAGATATCTAGTTAAAAAAAAAAGCACTTCTAATTTCTATGTCTTTGCTATTCCTTTTGTTTCAGTTATAACTCTGGAAGAACAGTACCACTTTCAGCACTGGAGCAGCTAACAAATTGTTTACAAATTACCTATTCTGTTACCAGGGAAAAAAGGAAATGAAGGAAAAGGAAAAGAAGGCAAAAAATAAAGATGAGTATAACAGATTTAGAGTAGAACATTTTCTTGAGACTTGTGATGTGATAGTAATGAAGTGGGAGATGGAATCTAGTGGTGTTCCCTGCATGCATTAGATGTGCAAGCAGGAAAACTGCAGCTCAAAATGGAAGAACAAATGCTGAACTGCACAGTTCTTTTAAAAAGCTTGTTTGACAGTTGATATCAAGGGTTTATCAGAAGAGTTCATGTGAGCTGTACAGCCTGCTGTACAGTTGTAAGAGCAGAAGTGTTGTAGTAGGGAAGTGAGCTGGTGCCTCATGGCTGTACTCCTCAGGTTTTACTGTGGTACAGTAGCGCTTTCTATTTCCTTGCTAGATAAGTAAGTTGTTCTGAGCCAGCAGTTGCCCAGGTGGCCCAGAAGGCCGATGGCATCCTGGCCTGGATCAGCCAGGCTGTGGCCAGCAGGAGCAGGGCAGTGACCGTCCCCCTGTACCCAGCATTGCTGAGGCCACAGCTCCAATCCTGTGCTCAGTTCTGGGCCCCTCAGTGCAGAGAGACATTGAGGGGCTGGAGCGTGTCCAGGGAAGGGCAACGGAGCTGGGGAAGGGTCTGGAGCACAAGTGCTGTGAGGAGCAGCTGAGGGAGCTGGGGGTGTTCAGCCTGGAGAAGAGAAAGAGAGTTCAAGGGGGATCCCATTGTAGTCTACAAATACATGAAAGGAGGCTTCAGTGAGGTGGGAGTTGGTCTCTTCCGACATTTCTCAAGTGAAAAGGCAAGAGGAAATGACCTTATGCTGCCCCAGGGAAGGTTTGGATTAGAAAATAGAAAAAAAAATATTGTCACTGAAAGATCACTGAAAGAGTGGTTAGGCTTTGGAATGAGTTGCTCAGGGAGGTGGTGAATTTACCATCTCTGGAAGCGCCCAAGATATGTCTGGATGTGGCACCTGGGGATATGTTACAGGGATGATTATGGTGGTACTGGGTTAACCACTGATCATCTTGAAGATGTCTTCCAACCTTGATGATTCTGTGATTCTTTGATACTGTTTTGCCGGTTTTCAGTCTCCAGATGACCTTCAAATCTTTGAAGAATGGGATGAAATTCTTCTGCAGAAGTTAATTTCTTTTGATGTAAGGTAATGATGTAACGCATGGTAATCATAGATAAGTTTGACTAAGGAGTTGGTCTGGGTCTGAGCTGACTAAAGTCCAAGTTCATCTCCTGCCCATGCTGAGTGGGTGTATGTCTGTGCTCAGATATAAGTTTTAGCCCAGATCAGGGGCCTGCTGCTCCTTGCAGGGATCCAAGGCAGGTCTGCTGTGTATAGTCCTGTGTTTTTCAAAAAGTACAGGACTTTATAATGGACTGTCCTCATTACCCATGAGTTAAGAGAAATACACTGTCCTGTAGGTTTGGATTTGAGAAGGGGAAAATAAACCTCCTAAATGAGTAAAAAGTATTTACCATCTGAACCAGAAGACATCACAACATTGGTGTCATCATAAGCAAACTGACTGGAATTGTGAGATGATTGAATAAAAGATTGTAGGCATGACTTGTATTTCTGCTTAGGGGACTTAGAAGTCCAGATGCCTATTTAGTATGACTTAAGGACTAAGGAATGCCTGCATCTTGGCAGCTGATGCAGGTAAGCCTGAAATTCAGAGGGTCCTCCATGGGGCTGCATTCTTTGCTGAAAGAAAAGGTGTGATCTTCCTGGTAGAGTCCAATACTCTTTGATCAGCTTCTTTTAGATATTCCACACATGGAGGGAATGATGCTTAATAGCAAATTAGTTATTTTTATATTACACAGGACTTCTGTTTTAGTAGAGTGATACAAAATGTTCTGAAAACACAATACTTATGTAAGTCACACTTAGCAAGTGATAGCAATTGCAATACAAAGTTCAGTCACAATGCCAGCATGATTCCCATCACTGGTCTCTATAATAGGCTCACTGTACTAGCTGTCTTGGGGAAAGTTGAACATAAGGAAAAAAGTTCTCCATTGAGATGGTGGACAGCCCCTGGAAGAGAGTTTAAGGAGTGTTGAACAGTACTCTTAATCATATGGTTTTGTGGTAGTTCTATGAGGAGCAGGGAATTGGGGTCAATGATTTTTATGGATCTCTTCCAACTTGAGATATTCTATGATTATGTGACTATGATTCACTGTCATGACTCTGGACTTCCCCAGTTTCTAGGAAGGGATGAGTGTGTTGAAGCCACTTCAAGCACACTGTTTTCAAAATTTTTTTGTTTAGTTTTTACACTCTGCATTGGGCTGACTCTGCTCAAAATGGTCTGGATAAGTCAGGGAGACATTTACACCGCTGGTTGACCCACTCAGCTGCTGATAGCTACTTGTTGAAAACAAAGATCCCCTCTGGCCCCCTTTGTGTTGAGATAAAGTCAAGTGCTTTGTGTGCTCTGAGCTTCATGGGCACATTGCCCTTGCCCATCTCCTCTGAGATTTATTCCACTGTAGGGTTTATTGGTCAGTCACATCCACTAGCTCAAAAACATGCCCTCAGTTAAAAAAAAAAGAAGAATCAAAACCCCCACAAATATTGTGTACTGAATCCACTTTTGAACACACCCTGCTGAATGCCTCAGGCTGCCCTCTTGGCCTGAGAAAACCTGTCACCAAAGGGCAGGCACAAATCTCTGAGCTCTGCTCTCTTCCTCCATGCTGCTTTCCTGCTTCCCTTCTAGGTATGGTTCCTGACTCACATTCACCCCCAAATGCAGGGTATTTTTGGGGACAGCTAGGTGGCTCATGTTGGATCCATGTTAGAGACCTTACTAGTAGATTGGAAAACTTAAGTTGAGGTGCCCAGGGATGTGTCCCTGGCCTTTTCCAGTTGCTAGTGATGGGGTCCTTACAGGCTCACAAAAGTATTCAGATGCTCTGAGAATCAGTGAAAAATATGTTGCTGAATATCTTCAGACATATCTGACCTTGAGGCACTTCTTATTTCCAGTTGCAACCTGATCTCACGCTGAGATGAGCCCTACATGGAGCTTCTTTCCATTATCCTTGAATATTGTTTTTTCACAGAGAAGAGCATGAGTGAGTGCCTCAGAGATGAAGAACTCCATGCTCCAGCAGGTCCAGGTAACCAGGAGATGGACTGGCACAGGGCACAGCCACAATGTCAGCTAAATGGGATTGCTGCCTGCATAGATTTGGCCTTTAGAAATGTTTGAATGAACACAAGAAAATGGGAATGAAATTATATAAACCATTAAATACCTATTATATTTTTTTTTACTTTAAAAAAGTAAAAAATGTGTTCTTCTACCATTCACAGGTCATCTCATTTTGCATGAAGATTTATCAAAATCAATACTACCCCAAACAATGGATCTCTGAAAATGGCTTTATGTGGACCATGTTTGTTTCATTACAGACAGAATAATTTTTCTTCTTTACTCCCCATTGTATTGTATAAGAATGCTAAATAAAAAGTGAAGGCTTTTTGTTTGACAGCATGCTGGATCACCTCTTTCCAGATTAAGTAAAAGGGTGGCAGTTGGACTAGCTGAAGCTACTTTGCCATGGAGTATTTTCTATCACGATTCTTTTGATAGAAATAAAAATGCAGCATCACAGCATCATTTCCTTTTCACATTACTGTCATATAAAGACAATATGATAGACAAAAAATGTTAATGAAATAATTTTAACACCATCTTTGTGTAACATAAAAATATGGTGCCTGCCTCTTCACACTCACTTTTAATGGGTATAGGCAAAAAAGCAGCTCATATTTTTGGGTTTATGAATAGAAAAAATTAGAGATATTACACATGAGGACATGCCCAGTGTTATTTTATAGTCTGGAAGGGGGTCCCTGTGCCCGTATATATTAAAGAGTGCACCTGCCTTCAATAAGCTGACATCAGGATATGCAACTAAACTGCATGCCAAATTTGCCTTGTAAAGGAAATGTAAAAAGAGCAGACTTATGCTCAGAAAAAAAAAAGTAAGTATTATTAAATGAAAAGCAATTTTTGTTGAGATTTGGAGAAGAAAGTGTTTGAGTGAGGCCAATGGAACAATGGAATCAAAACCCCAATAACCAGAATTGTAAAGGATTTTTAAAATTTCTCTTTTTGGAAAATCACAGCAACTGTTTTAAGACATCTCAGCTTGTCATGGGCTTTTGTGCAGATCCTTCCAGTTTTTCAGCTATGTCTTCTCTGCTTGAGAGATTGACCATGTTTAGTTAGACCATATGTGTGAAGAGGACCACGCCCACCTAGGCCTTGTTTTGGGCTGCTCTGTCTTGCTTCTTTGCAAGGACTAGAGACACAGGGAGTCAGCCCGAGGTCTAGGAATGGCCAACAAGATTGCCCTTACAACAGGAACCACATCTTGTTCACCACTTATCTATTAATGTCATGATCTACATTACTGCAATTGAGAGGATAATTTGGTCTCACATGAAGGTGCAGAAGGGATCTTCAAATAAATGAATTAATAACTCTGGTTGAAGCAAGGCACTGGTGGCTGCCCAGCAGACTTTGATGCACCACAGGCCATTTCTTGCTTGGATACTGTCAGCCACCCTAAGTAGAGTTGCATGTAGCAAACCAGCAAAGGCCATAATCCTCCCACGAAGAGCAATGCAGGCTGTGTGCAGGAGCTGAGCAGAGCCAAAGTGTCCCTGCTATGAGCTATCTATGGGAAGTGGAAGGAAAAATCCCCAAGCAGTTGCAAGCTGTAGGGAGTTACATTGATGGCCTAGGATTTTAGCTTTTATATTTTTCAAATCCTGTACCGTTTTAGGGTGTAACCCTAAATGCCATGTAGAGTGTTACTGTCTTCACATTTTGGTCAGACAAAACAATCCCTCTAGGCCTGAAACTCAAGGACACTCTACTGCCTCAGGCTAGATGCTGCTTTTAATGACAAATCAAGAGATTACTTATGGTGACTCTGATCTATGGAATTTATGAAGCCACCTCTGCCTGCTGCTCCCTCCCCCTTGGTGTAAGTGGGAGGAAGGCTGAGAGTGGGATAATCAGAGGGTGAAGAGCTGTGCTCCAGTCTGCCTGACTCTCCACCTGCACAAGCTCCAGTGGAAAGCAGAGGAGTCCTTCAGGACTCTTCAGTCAGCAGATGTGGACAGTCCATGTCCCAGGGCCATTGAGGCTATCTGAAGAAAGTGGTTTGCTGAAGTAAGTAGTGTGTCTTTGGATTACCTCAGAAGTCTTTCTTCATCCTTTTGTGATTTTACTTACAGACATCTGATCCAGTTTTTGTCTCCTGTTTGCTCTACAGAAGAGTTAAGCCCTACTTTTGAAAGCTTTGGTCTTCTGACACGTCTGACAATTCTGCATAGGAAAGGATCTGTATCTTCCAAGACTCAGGACCCTCAAAATGAGTTCCTGTTACAAGACTATCTGGAGCATATTTTGATACAGATTCTGCTCTTTTGGAAACCTATGCAATGATTATAAAAAGAGAAGGAAATTGATTCTGAATTTTTCATTAAAGAAAATAGCCTATTAACACTTGGGTGGTTTGAACCTGTGTGGCAGTTCCCTTTGTGGTGCAGTTTTGGATGGGTTAAACCTGGTTTATGTTTAAAGATCCCAGTTTCACCTGGAGAAATTTTGGAATGACAGGTGCCTTGGATCTCTGTGGCAGTGGAGGGTGAGCTCTCACAGGAGGAGGAGCACTGGAGATCTGCAGGTGAAGGATCAGGCCGACTCTTTTCAACCAGCCAGGGACCAGCAGGGACTATCAGTGCAAGTGATTGAATGGAGGTGGTGTGGCTCCAAATCTGGAAAGCTGCCCCCCAGGTCTATGGAGTAAGTCATGGCTTACAGCCTGTGAGCAGAAACATGATGTACTTTAATCCTGGCTCCAGCTCTCACTGCAGCCTTGGGTTGGTAAGCTTCATGGGCCAAGGGAGGAGATGATTCAAAAGCACTGCCTTTGCTCTGCTGGGGTCAGTGCTCAACCTCTGAGGCTTGCTGAGCCTTGTGGCCTCTGCTTCAGCTCCTCTGTCCATAGAAAGAGTTAAATTTATGAACTGGGGTAACT
>NW_005054302.1:2915007-3005730 GCF_000277835.1 Geospiza fortis | reverse complement strand
CCCTCACATCAGTTTTCCTTTGGTTTTAATGCAGTCAAAATTACACTAGTGTGCTTTCATGCTTACATGCTAGAGGAACTGAAGAAATATGTACTTTCTTGGGCAGGTGCAGTGTAAGCTCTGTTAAGAACAACTGCACAACATCATGCAGTGGGACTTACACAAACACCTTCCAGTGGAAATTAAAATTTCACTTAAACTCTGCCATCAGTAGTCCTAGTATCCTAAAGAAGCAGGAGAGCAGCAGGGCAGGGGTATGGTAAGAAAGAGACACAGAATGTTTTGAATGTCAGGCAGAAAGGTTGCAAAGGAATAAAAAATCTGCAAGCTTTGAAAAGAACTGACTTTTTTTTCTTCTGTATTGTTTTAGTCGCTTGCAAATGGTCTTTTCCATTGTAAAATATGTTTCAGAGAATAGTGGCCAGACTCCAGGATCTAAAACTGATTATATCAGCTCTTCAAAGCTGCCAGATCAGAAACATAAAGGTATACATAAAAGGTTAATTTCAGCGAGAGCTTATTCATTATTTTCAAAGCAAAGGAACTTTTTTCCCCTCCTACAAAAAATTCTATTTCATTAAAATGTTTATACTGTAGTGTGTATATGAGGGGCTGTCCTTTGAACACATTTCTTGTGGCCTACAGCATAGAAGAATTAAACTGGCATTTAATCAGTAGATTAAATGTGGGCAGGACCCCTCTGTAATGTGGTAGATAAGCAGGTGAATGCAAGATAGGAATTAATATCTGTCTGCTATAAGAATAACAAGTAGAGTAATATTTCCCTTCAAGAGTTCACTGAAGACTTAAGAAAGACAACAAATGACATAAGCCTTATCCCCTCATTTATCTCTGCCTTCCCCACATGAATGTTGTACTTCATGTAGAAGGAACACAATATTTCGTATCTGAAAATCTGAAATAACCTTGCAAATCAGTTATTTGGAGGAGATTAAACATTGCCTCCTTCTCTCCCAATGTATATTTTGAACCAATGGAAAATAAGAATGCATGTAATTACTACATGTGAGTAATTGTAAACAGCAAATTTTAATAGCACTATCACCAGCAATAATGAGTTAATTGTAGTGCCTGGGGATTTCTCTCAGAAGCCGGATAGCAAGTGTGTGAACAAAGAAAAGAAGAGGCAGTTCACCCCAGAGAACTCATTGCATGGTGGGCAGGAATGGGGATGGTGGGCAAATACAAGCAAGAAAGTAAGAGGGAAACAGGACAGCAGCAAGTGCTAACTGTGGAGCCACTAACCACTCTCATGGCACATCAGGCAATCAGACTGCCTTCCTCTGGGAAGCAGGAGCACCAGATAGCTGCTCCCAAGCCCTGCAGGGGATGCTTTGGATTCCATGCTTTGTTTTTCACACTTCTTTTGGAAAGGGTTGAAAAAGTCAGAAAAGACATTACTCTTCCATGAACAAGGGACCCCATAACATTGTCTACATCACATACAGATGTACCAGAGGAAAAAATGCCAAGAAATGGGGCAATTAACCGTCAGGTGAGATCAAATACTCACAGATAAAGCAGAATAGCTAATGTCAAACCCTGATACAAAATCCCAGGCAGTGAGGTTGTAGAATATATCAGCAAGTCAGTTACTCCATTCCCTTGCTCAAAGTCAGCACTAACTCACTGAACTTTTTCATGCAGATACTTCTTCCACAAGTTGAGTAATTCCAGTGATAGAGTAATGCAACCTTTCAAAGTCATCTATTGTAGCTATTAATGATCTGTAACATAAGACTTCTTTCAAAATTTCCTGTGTGGAAATTCATGATGCATCATGCTCTCCCTCAGAAAAAGTAGCACAAATTCTTCCACTTTTGTGGACAGAACTCCAATCACAATCTAACTGAAAGCTCATATTTCCTTCAAAAGTGATTCCCCAAGCTGGACGTAAACTCAGGCTCCTCTTGACCTTTCCAATGCCAAGAAGTGCGGGAGAATGGCTTCAAATGTCTTAGAGTGGCCCCTTCAGCCAGTATGAGATTTGGGATTTGGTAGAAATTCAGTGTGATGACTCGTGCGCTGCTTTTAACTTCCCGTAACTATCCTTTCCTGACCTTCTTTATTTGTACTTACATAATTGGTTATTTCTACCTACCTATATAGCTTATTTAATCTCATGGTGACATTTGCAATCTGTATCAAGTTTCTGAAAAAATCATTCTGGACTAGAGATTCATCCCTAATTGAGGTTCTGACTTTTCACAACTGTTGTGTACCAGCAGCTAATTCAGATACAAAAGATACATATTAATATATCAATGTATCTCTTTGTTGTCTGTGTATATGTTTATAGCAATGTAGGTTTACTCCGTCACACAACTAATTCAGGAAGATATATGATAATAGTGGACACCTTTTTTTTGACAGTGAACCACCAAAAATTGCTCTGTGTCTGATTCTGCATCTGGTTGTGGACTATAGCATGTACAAAAGTTACGAGCTTACTTATGAGAATGTTGAAATAAGCAGTGTAAAAGCTTTACTAAGGTCAAACTATATGTTTACTAATATTAAACTAAATGATATTACTATTTGTTTTTCCCCATAGTCCTTTCCTCAACTACAAAACAGGTTTGCCAGTTCTTGCAGGAAGCTAGATCGGTTGTGCAGAACTGGAAGTTTCCAAATACACTTGCTGCAACCATGTTCTCTTATTTTGTTTAACTATTTCTTCTTTCTTTGGTGTATTTTAAGAAAATTATTTGTTCCATTACTGTAAGGGGACTTAAATGTTGAACCAGCCTGTTATTGTCCAGGTTCTTTTTTACACCTGTTTGAAGAATAAGCATCTCATTTGTCCTTTTCAAGTCTGCTATGTCCCCAGTCCTGTACATCTTTCCAAAGATAACTGATAATGTTTCAGGATTTGTATGTACCAATTTTCCAGGCATATCTTGGTAAGTTTCACAGGGCTCATTGATTTACAATTTACCTGAATACCTTATTTCAATTTTTTTTAAGTTTTCTTTTTGTAGTTGTACTGGTTGCCATTTTATGACAACAAATATCAACCAGGCATGAAACACTTGGCTCTCCTTGGCATCATCTGTTGAATGTTTTCCTTCTCTGATGAACCATCTCTTCCAAGTTCTTCCTCTCACATTAAGGTGCCTATAACGTAATATCCTGTTGTTTTCAAAATTTCCCTTGTTTTTGCATTCAAATGTATCAAACACATATTTCTGCAAACCACAAATCTACGCATGTTTTTATGAGATGGGGTATGTCCATGGATACCCGTCTGTAATTACTATTGCTTCATGTTATACCTGTTTCAGATGGCTCCAAGGGGAAATTGTCTTTCTGGCATATCTGAGGTGGCTGCTGAAGCTTTGGGTTATGGTGCAACTTGGGGAATGGTGGGCCTTCGGGAACCGTGAGTCCTTTTGCTGTATTTAGATAATCGTTGCCTCATCCTTCTGTGTAACGTCTGTCTTTGCTAAAACCACATCCTCTGGTTGTTGCTCACATTACAGCTAAACATGGATTTGGTGCCACTTGCACTTTCCTGCTTTGGAATAATTTTTAACATATTTCCTCAGAATTTTTTTCTTTCTGCTACTGAATGAACAATGAGCCCAGACTTTTCTCTTTGTGGGTTTGCTTTCCCCATTTTTTTCTGGGTTATCTGTCAGACTGATGAAGCACAGTATGTGCTCTCTCCCTTGCTGTCTGTGTGCTGCTTTCTGATGAGGTGCCTCAGCACTGCTGCAGTGACCTGCAATGGCAGCTCCTCTCACTGGGAGACACCTGACATTTTGAAGCTCCTGGCATTTTTGGCCTTGGTCTTTACAAAGACTCATCTGAGTATCTTGGGTTCTTTCTTGATAACCTAGTTTAGTTACATGATTTGCAATTAAAAATGTTGCTCTGTATGTTTGGAGGCTGCTACTTCAGCACACCTCAGTTCATTATATAAACCTCTGGGAAATTCAAATTCTGTATGTCAGAGAGTAAGCAGGTGAGTTTTGAAATCACATTAGTGTCATCTGATATGAGAATCCTTGGCTCTGGAATGAGATTTATGAATTAAATCCAATAGTGTAGAAAGCTTTCCAACTTTTAATACAGCAAGAGAGACCTGGATAACATTTCTTAGCATTTATGTCTTCTGAGTATATAAAACTTAGTGGCCACTCCTTAAATAAAAGCAGTTTCACATTTTACACTGGAAGTGTTTGGCATGGCATTGGTTTTCTTCTAAATGCATGGAATACTTTGTGCTAGTAGTTGTGCAGTGCAAGCTGTCAACTCTGCTGTGTGGCATCCTGGGCAACGAACTGAGACAGCAAAATGTTACACAAAGAGGTGCAAGAGAAACAGGGAGGTGGGAAGTGAAGAGTGGGAGAAGAAGAGTTTGTCCTAGAAAATCTATTTTTTTTTCTTTTTAAAGACTTATGTACAATATCCATGTCCACCAGCAGCATGGAAATAATGAGTGAGCAAGGCAAAGGAGTTCTACTGGGGCTGAGGAAATACTGCATTTATAGGGAAAAGAAAGCATAAGATTTTCCAATTTGCCTTTAAAGCAAGAATTTGTCTATAAACTATGAAAGGTACAGCTCACCAGATGTTTTGTAACAATTGGTTATGTATTAAAAAGTAGGCTACTGTTTTAGTCTTAGAAATAAGAAATCAAATGACTTCTGATTGTTTCTGATATGCAACAGCATCAACATATGTTTTCAATGAATAGGAAATAATGGGCTCTGCAGTTTTACAGAAATTGTTACTTTGTTGCAACTTTCAAAGACATTTGTTGCCCTGTTCATGAAATATTTGTATTTCTCCTTATGTCAAAGGCACAGTATTCAGCCTTTGTCCTGCTTTCCCCATTCAACAGGATTTACACGGGCTAAGTGAAAGGGGAATTTGTCCTCTTGTGGCTTTCCTGCTATTTTTTTCACTTGACCCAAAAGCTAAAAAGTAGCATTGAATTAAGCAAATCCTGTGAAAAGTTCTGTAAAAGGAAAGCACTGCAGACCACCTACAGTGTGACACTTAGTGAGATGAAAGGATATTAACCTAGGAGCGCCTTGTGCTTTCAACAGAAATCTTGTTCCTTGTATTACAAACAAAGATAACTAACATAATTTAATTATACCCTAATAGTGGTTGAAATGTATATGTCTTTTGGCATAATGCAATTTTTGTTTAGAAAATAAAAAGTATCTGCACATAGCCTACAATTTTGCAGGAATTCCCTCCTGTGGGAAAAATGTTACCAAGGGGCTGTTGTCTTATGCATATTTGCACATACTATTTATGTTAACAAGCCTGGGATTTTTTTTCTCTTTTGAATTGAAATGAGGTTCAAGGGGTAATTTTATTCTTTTCTCCTTTATTTTAAGACTCTCAGTATCACAATGCCACGGCTACTCAGTTCCAATAATATGTTTGTGGCTTCTAGCATTCAAATGCCAATGAATTGCCAGAAAAAGAGCCATTTATATTATTTTTGCTTTTAAATTATAGAAAAAATATACATTAAAGATTAAAAAAAAATCAGGAAATATTCCAGCTAAAGGCAAGAGTGAGGTTAATGGTATCCCTTTAATCTTTGCAGAGTCTCAAACATTTACTTTTACCACAGCATTAGCTCCACACGGATATATTTACATGAAACTGGAATGTATGAAAACCAGTTTAAGAATGTCACACAAATGCAATGAAATATCTCCTGGCAGCTCCTAACTAAAGTTTTTATGCTAAACCTACTGGGCTGCACTGGGGTATCTGAAACCAGTTTGTTGATTATTCCACTGTGCTTCCTATTTTTATGTCACAAACAATAGCTGTTTTTTTTTTTCCTTCTTTTTTTTTTTCCCTGAAGAGAGACTTAGTAAAAGCACTTTTGGCTAGGTAAATATTTACATTTTTTACCTAAGGGATTTTGCCAGTTGAAATAAATTATAAATCAACAAAAAAAAATTCTCTGTAGAAATATTAATTTTCATACAAAGAGTTGAAAAATAATAATCGATCTGCTTTCTTTAAACAGTTTTTAAACATGTTAAAGATGGATTTATCATTGATGATCCTAATGCCAACACCAGTCACCAGTCTCACAGTAACGTTGCACAGTTTTGTTTAATCGCTTGTCACAAACTTTGGACTTTGGAATTGATTTTCTCAGCCAAAGATCCCATTGTGGAAAAATCCTGTAGACTTAAGTAAGTGGTAATCACCTCTACATACTTGTAAAAATTATTTTAGAATGTTGTCATCTTTGCATAATATTAAACGCTGAAAAACTATCATACCAGGAATGTTTCCCTATTACTACAGTTTCTGGATTTCAGGTGTTTTAAAGTCTTAAAAGTTATACAAATATGTTTAGGGCTAGGAAGGAATGTTCTCTTTGGCATTTTGCTTCATAGCTACTTAAAGCAAGATTAATTGTACCTGCCTGTGATGTGTTTGCTACTGCCTCTCTCCAGGCTGTGGCTGCTGGGTTAGGGACATAGCAGAACAGGACATTTACTCCACCCAGGATTAAAAGGGGTTGCTATGCTTCCAGTAGAAGCTCATTAAATTTCTCTACTATCCCATCATGTGAAATTAATATACTGTGGTGTTTCCCTGAGTTAGGGTTCACAATTTGCCCTCAGGTATCTTGTATATCCAGATTTACATACTGTACCACATGACACTTTGGGATTTCCCAAAGAGCAATGCCTCTTGGTGTCTTAGCTTTCAGGAACTACATGCATTGTGTTTGAAAGGGGAGGAGAGAGCAACTCAGGACTCTGTAAAAAAACTGGTTAGCAGCAGCTTTTTTTTTTTTTTTTTGCATAAATTTGGTTTTGCTGAGCAGTTCATACAATATACAATATTTTGTTTATAGCCTTTGAAAATTAGCCAATACTTAGTGTTCACTGCAGGGCAGACAACAACTTAGATTTTAGACTTTTGATGCCTTATCTCACATAAACACCTTTTTCTTGTGGTTCTTTCAAAAAATTGAATATAAAAGACACGGGGCTATGAATGGTGGAAATCCAGAGTCTGGAAAGTGGTTGGCAACAGAGCTCACATTATCTCTTGTAAATTGTAGGAGCTTCAAATAAAACTTATTTCTACTTAAGAATAATTTATGAGCTGATTCTGTTTTCCAATTAGTTATTAATGGCTTATATTAACTGACTATTTAAACATTATTTACTACCTGGCACTAATGTTTCCAGCACTGGGCAGCTGGGCATTGATTATCCATATCGACTGATTCTCTTCTGCAGCCAGACAAGACAACCTCCTGCTGCTGTGCTGGGAGCTGACAGTGAACTGAAGTAGGAATAGGTGTATTCCCCTACTCTGGACAGAAGGTGCATCTCCTGTCATGTCAGTGTGTCCTTCTTCACTGCAGAAGTCCAAACAGGTAGGACCTTATACCTCTGTGGGAAATGAGCTGTACTCTCATAAGAACATTTTTTTTTTCCTGAGGTCTACAGAAGATTAATTAAGGTTTTACACATAATTTTACTATGTGTTTCAGTAGTTTTTTATTTTTCTTTTTGCATCAACATGCTAATGTTCACCTTGTGATCTACTGTAGGCTGCAGATATTCTTCTGAGTTGTCTAAACTGCCTTTGCTCATCGGGCTCTCACACTTGAGGGATTTCCTATTGGTCCTTAACTTTATAACTCTGTACCTTCTTGAACCTTGCATTCTATTCTTTTAAGATCCCTTTCCCCTGTTATTATAGATATTTTTGAATGCTTACCCTTTAACGAGCATGCAGTCCCTGTAACCTGAAGATCATCTGCAAATTCAAACACACATTGTACTGAGTTGCCCACATCTCTCATGGTAGTATCAAGGAGTATAATATCACCAGATTTTATGATGTCCTTCAATTTTGGTAAAGCAGCATTGAAAACTGTTTTCAGAGGGAAGAATTTCCAATAAAATTTGCAACATTTTCTGATAGGTTCCTCTGGCATTTTTCCAGTTTGTTTGTCATCCTCCCCTGAAGGGAGCTGCAAAACCTCACCAGTAGCACCTGCAAGGGGCAACTGCTTCTTCCCTGCCACCAGCTCTGTCCCTCTTCCACAACTTATGGAATACTGGGACTAAACACAGGTATCCACACTTTTCCAAAGCTTGGTGTTGACTCTAGCTAATGCATTGGTGGCCTCCAGCAAGAGCTGGGTAATCTTTAATTACTCAGAAGGCCCCTAGATGGGGAAATTGGGAAGGCTGATGTTGAAATCCTTCCAAATTACTAGTTTAAGTTTGTATCTGGCACCATGCTGGTGCTGTGGGCAGCCCACTACACAAACCTGCATGAATGCAGACCATTTGTATTGGTGGCTATAACTAATTTTAGCTTGAAAAAACAAACAGCCTATCTGTGGTTTTATTCAAAAATTGTAGTGGGATTCAATTATGAATGCCTGCTCAGAGCCGTTTAAATCAGAAGTTGCTGTTTTTTAGAGATACAAAAATGGAGTTGAACATTGGGTCTGTAAAAGGCAAAACCCCCAGTTTGCACTTACTTGAAAGAATAACAAAGCAAAAAATCCCAGGGAGACTAGTGAGGAAATGAAGTTAAAATGAATCTTTAACAGTTTCTAACTGGTGTAATCACTTACTGCAGCTGCAATAGCTTCTTATAGTAATAATCATACTTGTATAATTTCTTTTTTGTACTGTGCTGGAGCACCGTATTGCAGTGTAAGTGGAGACTTCTACAATTATCTATATCTCTGTGTGCTGATAACTGCACTTTTGGGCTGAAAATCATCTGCCTGATTTCAGCCCTAAACTTTTTTTTTAGTTTCTATGTGATTTATATGTGAATTCTTCTTACAAGGAAGGAAAAAGAGTCCTTTTCTGCTGTGAAAGGATTGGTCTTGTTTTCAGAATTGTCAAGTAGTTATAAATACCAGTCAAGTCAACAGGAGCTGCAGGTGCTGAACACTTCAAATCAAGCTATTCCTTTTCTCATCTTCATGTGTGTAACCAAAATGACAACATTACAAGCTGGAACTTTCCTCGTAACTTGTCTCTGAAGAGGATTAGTCCGAAGGGTGGTTTTCTGACTGAATGAGATTATTGTAGTGTTGAACAATTGAATTTCACTCCCACATATTTGCTGGCACTGAGTAGGCTGTAAGGCAAGCCCAGGCCCCTGAGCTGGGGGTGTGTGTGTGTGTGTACCCTCCTCTTTCAAGCACACAGGGCTGCAGTTTTCCTGAGGAAAGCATTTGGCCAATGCCTCATAAACCGTGCAGGCTTGGAGTAGCTGCTCTCTATGACTGAACTGCCCATTTTACACCCCCACGCCTCTTTTCCTACCATAACACTGAGCTGGGAGAAGAGATCTGCCTGTCTGGTGCTAACAACTGATGGCACTGATGCAGCAGTGCTTGTGGAGGGGCATCAGCCAAACCTGAAGAACTTACTTCAGTGCACTGCTCTGTGTTGTCAACACTGTTATGGCCACCCTGAGCACAGGCAGCTGCCCAGCAATTGGCGCATCACTAAACTCCCACACGGCCCTTGCGTGTGCCTACATCACGGTGTAGCCTTTAGGCAGGCCCTTTGGCACATTCTCTTTGTTGCTCACAGCACGATGGTGCCTGCAAGACCTTGTCTTGGCACTGCAGGTAGGAAGGGCTGACCACTGCACAGATGGATCTGCTGCTGAACAAAACAAATAGAGGGCAGAAGAGAAAAAAGCAGAGCTTAACTCAAGTGCAGTGGTTCCTGCAGTGTGTGTGTGAGTTGCAGGGCACCCAGGCGCTAATGGAAGACCACAGACCACCTTGTGCACACCCCTTCTCTGTGAACTTCCTGGGTTATCTTGATGTCATGTCTAGAAACTGGAGCACAGGGAAATGGTGTGATTTATCTGATGTCACAGAAGATGCCTGTGGCAAAGTCAGGATCTGAATCCATCTCTCTTGATCTCAGGTTGATTGTATCTCCAAATCTTTCATTTGCTTTCAGTGTATTTAGTGTTACCCATGCATCATCCCACGTCATGGGACAAATGCTGTAGAGATACAGTCCCCTAACTCTTGTTTATGGCTGGCTGGCTGGCCATTTTAGCCATTTGGTCTGGGAGGGGTTAAAGGAGTCTAGTGATCCTCTTTCTATTGCCTCAGTTTATTTGCTTCTGCACTTGTTCTCACAGGGAAGAAATGAAATGTTTGGAGGTGCAGGGCTATACAACTAAATCATAACACCAGGCACCTCAGTGGCGTATCTTAAGGAGATGTGTCTCTGAGGTGACATATCTTAAGGAGACATATCTTTTTTGCCTTGGAGATATACTCTCAATAGAAGCAACAAACCTAGTCCAGTTGCATTTTTCTAAAGTGCCTGCTGTTAACAAGAAGCTTCACTGAAATGAGTGAGAATTTTTCATAAAAGCTGAGGGACAGACTGTCTTTATAGTGTGATTCATACCCTGAGTCAGCCTGTGCATCTCCAAGTGGCCATGGCTGACCTCCCTCATCACGCATGAGATCAGCACAATACCTGACCTCAGAAGAGGTGAAGCCAAGTGGAGAAAAGAACAACCAGAAGCTATTTATATCAAATGAGGAAACACTGCGACACCATATGAGGCAGCTTATATGTAAAGCCTTTCAAGTCTTCCACTCCAGGGTACTTAGATTGATGACTATGAACATGGCAAACACAAAGTGCTATTTTGTGTTCCCAGCCTGAGAAATGACAGCCCTTCTGCGATTATAAAATGTTATTGCCACTAAAAGGACTTCTTGTTTTGCGAGTTAGTTCTTCAAAACAAACACATTAGAGAAATCTTTGGTTTGCTGTGTGGTAGGTGAGTCAATGTTATCATCAAATCTGAATAAACAACTGTTTATTTTTAGATATTAAAAATGTAGCATAATAAAAAGAGTATTTTGCAGACATGTTTTAGTTTATTCTCATTTTGCAATACGATCACTTTTATTTAATATATCTTTATAATTTCTTATTTTCTGTGTGGCCTAAGATAAAAATCAGAACAAATTTTTAAGAATATTTCCAGAGTCTGGTTATCCCACAAATGTTTGAACAATGGCTTTTGGCTTCTTCATAATTTTGGGTGGTTTCACCAGTTCTTGTTCAGGTAACACTGTGAATGCACATTTGTGCGTTCCAGTTTGACTTACATGAGTGCAAACAGTTCACAGCTATCTCAACAACAAGATTTATGAAGTTAGAGCAGAGTACAGCTTCAGCCTACAGCTGAAGACTTCTGGATTTTTCCAGCAGGCTTCCACACTAGGGGTGGCAACTATGTAGATGTTTTTATTGCCACTATTCTGCATTCCTCATGTGACTGTCAGGTGCCTTTTTCACCTTCTCGAGGCTGACAAAGAGTAATATCATCAACATTTAATCTTACTAATGTGTTAGGTGACTGCAGCATCACCTTCTTCCACACAAAGATAAAAATAGTACTTCCTATCCCTTGGGGGAAAAATGTGTTTTTTCTTGCCATGTTTTGCAATTCCAATGTCTTTTACTGCTTTCTTTTGTTTCAGGAACTGTGAATATGCATTGCCTACTTTCCATCTTCTATTGTAGCAACTGAAGTGTCAAAGCATACTACATGAAGTGGATGAAATTTAACCCTCTTCAAAAAGTGCAAAGGAAGCAGGTTAGAACAGGATCCTAAAATCCGTGAGGACTGAGTGAAAGTATTTTAGACAGTGGGAGATTACATATAAAGGAAACAAAAATAATTGGAAAAAATATTACAGATATATCCTGAGTTCAGGATTGTTTTTATAAATATTCATCATCAGTTATAACACTAATCAGCATATCTGAGCCCTTCTGCTGGTACAACTTGTCTGTCTGCTGCTGTAATGAAGCAGTGTTTAGAGGTGTTGGTTTTTAGTGGCATCTACTTTCATATTGGGTCTTGTGTGATGGCAGGAATAGGTACATACTTATGAGAAAGAAAAGAGAGACTCAATTTGAAACAGAAAGGGGTTTTATATTGCCTGCTCCATGCTGGAGCTAGACAAAACACTCTAAAGAAAAACCAGCCATTGGATTCTATTCTGCCGAATTCAAGACATGCTTTGTCTTCATCTGGAGAAGGCAGGCAGTTACAAGGACATTAAAAGTGTGGGACTGAAGAATGATGAGGAAACCTTGAAAAGGACCAGCACCAATGTCTCTCCAGACACCAAATGCCAAGAACAGAGCTGAGCAGAATGTACCCAAGCCTATTTGAACGTGGTATAATCCTCTACCCTAGGAGCATAACTATGGCTGTTGCAGAGCCTGCTGGTTGTGGCAGCCTTTAGAAACCTACTCCAGAATATAATGAAAAAATAATGCAGAGAAGGAAACCCATTTATTGGAGATTTCAACAAGCCCTTGTTTTACGTTTGTTAATTTAATCTGAAATACCTATACATGACACCTTGATATATTTCCCATATAAACCACTTCTAAAGGAGAAAATTTTTAACTAAGTCATACACAGGATATATTTTATAGATCAGTTTCATATCACAGAAATGGCTGCCTTTAGATGACATTAAGAAATTAGATTTTTTTTTTACATTTATATATCTAGTGAGTATAGCCTGATCATCCTAGGGAAATGCAGTGTGTGCAGCCAAGCCCATGTGCACAGAGCAGCATCATAGCACACACACTTTTGCCTTTGTGTATTGACAATTCAACTTGCTGTTTAGAGGACATGAACACATCTGAACTGTCAATAAAAAAGACTTCAGGTGGTAAAATTTCAGGGTCAGATCTAACGTGAAAGGTACAAAACAAATACCATTTCATCTGTGCATCAGCCATGCTGAGATCCATGCAAGTAATCCCACAAAATGCTGTATTTCAGGCAGAGCCCTATGCTTAAATGGATGTTCAAGGTTTCATGACAGGAATGCAAACACCCTGCTAAGTCTTAAAGCCAGTGGATTTCTCAGGCGGTAGGACTGCAATTTAAAACTCCTATTTCTTCATTCATGACAACCTTGCTGATCTGCACATGATGGATGATTCTGAGATATGTTCCAGTGAGATGCATAGGAAGAATGAACTCCTGTGGCTCTTTGAAAAACATGCAGTCAAAAGAGTTGTAGTACAATTATTAGTTATCTAATATATACAGTGTGAAGAGTTCATTTCAGGAAACTTTAACACGCACATTATACAGAAGATCCATTGTTTAAAAGCTGCTAAGAGTTTTCATGGTACAGGCAGAAGATATAGTTACAAAATGTAAATAAAAGATACTTAATAATATGGCAAAGGAACTCTGTGAATGAAATTCCTCCTGTGCAGCAGCCCATTCAGGGTTTACGACCACTCAAGTTCCTCCTAAACCCCCAGCAGAGAATTTCAGTCTTTGTGATTTCATCTGGATTTTGCTGACATGCAAAGACGTGTCCTGGATGGAATCTGGGGACCAGAAGAATGAAAAAAGACACTTCGAGTGCACAGATCAGCTTTTAAAAATGCCTTTTTCACCCATTCCCCTTGGCTAGCTTGATTGAATGGTTTAAAATTGCTTATTTTGTTAGCATGCCTAGTTGCTACTGCCTGGCCATGCACGGCTAGTTTTTTGCTGAGAAATTAAGCTTTCTGAACCAGAGAACCAATGAAAAAAACCTCAAATCTTTGCTCTGCTGGGGCCCTTTTCAAGAGTTCACCTATTTGCTTATGTCACTTTTGTTTGTTTTGCAGTAAATCCACTGCTGGGGTAGTCCCTTTAGCAACTTACTTGTATGTTTTGCCATTATCTGAAGTAGTACTTAGCCAAGGTCTCCCGGGGGAAGGCAAAGCACAGAACATTTTTTAATCTCATTAACAATTTCATAGGTAAAATGATTTTTAAAAGAGTGCCTTGCTTAACTGCAGGAAAAGAATATTTTTTTGAACCTTAGCAAGGAATATTATTAATACTTTGCCATGTACTCTGTTGCTAAGAAAAGGAAATAATTGTAAAAGCCTAATTATCCAAGCCCTAGTCTTAACTGACTAACTTGCCTTTAGTTTCTAGGAGACAAAATGAAAAGAAGTAAAAACTGAATAAGCAACTTGAGATTTTATTTACCAGCTTGTCTTACTCTTTCAGTGCTTCAAAATGGAATGAAATAAAATTGCAAACAAAGAATTAAATTCTCACTCGGGGTAGAGATTGGTCCCCATGGCCAGGTATTTTATCACTGGGGCTGGACAGCAAAGGTCCTGGGCTCACTCTGGCCCCGGGCTGGCAGCAGCCAGAGGTATTGCCACCACAGAGGGGGTCTCAGTTCCCTTCTCTCCCTCCTACCCTGAAAACTGCTGTGCAAGACACTCCCTGGAGGGTGGTGAAACCCCTGAACAGCTTCCTCAAAACCTGCTCATAAACACAGCCCACACACAGCACAACCAAGCCACTTCCACGGGGTTCTCCACAGTGGCCAGATTTATTTGATCATGTGGGTGTCATATAGGCTATTAATAGCCAGGACAAACAAAATACAGAAAAAATAGAGCTTGGGGTATTGCCCTTAATATGAAATTTAGTAGATATTATGATTCCAGCAGTACTTGGGTTCAGCACTCAGACAGTCTTTGCCAAATTACATGCACTCCTTCTTGTCCTAGCCTTATGGCATTTGTTTCTTTTCCTTTTCTCAGGAGTGAATAAAAACAGAGAGAACAACCTTCCAGGAAGAAAAAAACCTCAAGCAAATAAGTACAACTTGAGATATTATTGTAAGGAAGCAAGGCAATCCCAGGAATATAAAGTCTCTCTTGCCCTTTCTCTAGTGGGATGCCAAGGCTGTGTCTACACAGCTTCGTGGCTGAGTTCCTTCTCTTGAGAAGAGTCCTGGCATGCCTGGTGGGATGCCTCCACACATGGCCATGGCCAGGCACCCAAGCTGAGCTGGAAGCTTGTAAAAGAGGGCTGAAAGGTGGCAAAGATAAAAAACAGATTCACAAACTACTTCTCAGCCACAACTTACTCTGAGATTAATGGGAGTTCATTTCAGGGCAAAGACAAACAAGCTGGCTGAAAAAACAGGAATGTGAGCTTCTCCTGTCCAGGGATGGATGGGTTTCATCTTGACAGATGCCGTCTAAAAGTCAGAGGTCTCTCCTGAAATAGTTGTCTTCAATCTCTGCACAAAGAACAGTGAATATACACTTCCAGAAGGTGGTTGGTTAATCCCATTCCATCCCACCCCATCCAAGATTTGTCACCCCAGAGCAGAGCTTGTCTCCCTCTACTGTCTCTAGGGAGCTTCCAGTGACTAGGTCCCTAGCTCTCTCCATCCTCAGTCTTTTTTCACTTGTGCTTCATTGTGGGCAAGTCTAGGGGTGACTGGAAGGTCTGTTATGGCACTGCTGTGGTCCAAGGACTAAGGTGAACTGTCCCTTCAGGCACATGCTATGGTTTGAACGTTATATATTTGTTAATCCTGCAGTGAACTGATGTTTGGCAGGGACTGAAAAGAGCGTATTCAGTCTACAGCTTTTAAATTGCACCAGAGCTTAGAGTTCATCTGCAAACTTACTGGAATGCTCATACACAGAAAAAAATCATCTGACTTCATGCTCACCAGATGTACCTCAATGGCAGGGCTGATTTTGCAAAAGTAGCTGTAAGGTCCAATTTAAAGATCAGTTTGTTTGGATTAGAATATTGTTCAAGAATTGCTTGGCTTTCAAGTCAGTGAGTACTCTGTTTTAGTAGAGATTTCCTAGATACGACTTGCATGAGAACAGGCTCAGCTGACCTTCTCTTTCAAAAAATTTGTTTTCTGTATGCTCCTTTTACTAAAGGTCAGGAGTAAACTCAACAGCTCAGATAATAATATTGAAGGTGTTAAAGTTGCTCTAATGTACGTTTTGCATAAAAGTAGCCTAAAAAGGGAACATGGATTTACAAATTCCCTCAAGATCACTTCAAGTATTATTCAATAGGCAGATGCTTCTGCTGCCACACTGGTCTATAATGCCGTACATCTTAATAATGCCTATATTGCCTACATCTTATTAATGTTGGTACAACCTGCTCTGGCCAGTATACAGTGGTCAGGACACCCCAGAATAATGGAACTAGAGCAGCTGGAGGCTCTCTGAAGACCACACAAGTCAAGGACGTGGCATCCATTTACTTTAGCATTAGGTATCAAAAAGCTGCAAGTCTGGTTTAAGCCAGTGGTCTAGCCTGCTCTATAACCAGTGCAAAGATGGAGGTCCCTCTGGAGTTGAGCCAGCTTAGTCATTTAGGCTGGGGAGGGGTGAACCTTGTCACATGTGCCTGGGCCACGTATTTGGATGAGGTGCCTAACTTTTAGATGGCTGACAGAAATCTTCCCAGCAAGATAAAAGAGAACTGATTCTAGGCCAGACACTTGGAGGTTTTACCTGCAAGTAAAAAATGTGAGTGAGTGTAATCACTGATACAAGCGGTCACCAGGATGGTAACAGGGTGCCAAGACAAATTCCAGCTGGGGAAAGCATGGTTTTCTCCTTTGAGCAGATTGTAACTTCTGTACATTACCTGAAGGGTTAAAAGCTTAAATCTTGGCAGAGACAAGGATAGTGGGGTTTTCATGAGGTTTAGGGATGTGGAAAGGGCAGATTACCCCATTGTCACCTTTTGCCTACTCCTTTTACCAGCTGCTGACATGAAGTGGAATTTTTCTGAAGATGAGGATTAATGTAATGGCTGCTTTTATTCCTCAGTATTTTTTGGATGAAATTTGATCACTCTTCTCCACATTCCTATTCCTCACCTGCTCGGGGAAGCAAACACAATTATTTGAAAACAAAAGCAGTCCAGGCCAAAAATGTCATACTATATCTCACTTGAACTCTCACCAATATTTCTCTTTTTAAATGCAGTTAATTTATTTACAGTCTGATCACTGTGAAAACCAGCTGGCTCTGAATTTCTTTAATATGGGATTTCTAAATACTTTAATTGCTGTATTTATTTCTAGATATGCACTGCCCAAGAAAATAAGAATAATATGTAAGATGTCTCTTGTTCTGGACATACAAGGATAGCAAAATTAAAATGCTACAGTACCACAGCATCTTTGGGGGATTAATATCATGATGTTATTGAGGGCATTGACAGAAATCCTAATCAAGAATGGACAGGCTGACCTTAGGCCTGGATCTCATTTGTCCAGTTCTGGTCCGAGTAAGGTGGTGTCAGTGTCTTCCAACACCTACGCCCAGGTGTTCTTTGGCCGGGTGGCTTGTACAGCTTGGGAAACATTGAGAACTGTTCCTAAAAGATTGTATATTCCTAAAAGATAGTATAATACAGAAGTCTTCCACAGTTCCTGCCCAGGCTCTCATCTAACCTTTTATTTTAGTTTCAGTTTGCAGAAGCTCTTTGGCTGTTTTTTTACTTAAAGATGATTTTGGAAGGTATCAGTTTCCTCAAAAATGCCATTAAGGCCCAGAGCTGTAATGTAAACACCAAATAAAGATGAAGGAATGAGTTTTCCTTAATATTTTGGTCAGATGAAGGAATGAGTTTTCCTTAATATTTTGGTCAGAGGACCTTCGCTTGAGTGGCTAGAATCAGTGGCTTTAACATTTAAGAATGATTGTATTTTGGAAGTGTGTTGCTGAGCAAGATCTGAAATGAAGAATCCACATTTTCACAAGCCAGAGACTTTTATACTTTTGAGGACTGTAATGTCTTGCTTGCTGTTGTTTCTTTTCCCATCCATTTTTTTCAGAAATTCAAAGAAAAAAAAATCTGTGTGAAGAGCAGATGCAACTCACTTCATTAAATGCTGAAAAGCCTCATAATATCTAAATTAAGATACATGTCTAATTCATTCCCTTTAACTGCATAAATACCCACACATTTTTTTAATCACATTAAACATGTATTTTCCTAATGGTTACAATAAAAAATTGCAAGAAAAATACTTAGGAACATTGTCAATATGAGAATTCAGTGTTATCTGATTTAGCAAGTCAATTAACCAGATCAAGGCCCAATCTTATGCTTCTTTTGCTTGACTCCTGCTGAGTTGAATATGACTTTTTCTATTCAGAGATCAAGTAACCACACTGTTAATTGTACTAGAGGTACACAAAGGGCATTAGAGGGAAACATAATCTGACAGGAAAATCAGAGAAGCCATAGGATGGAAACAACTGCCAGCCTTTATACAGGATAACAGCCTGCTATGCAAATGAGAGCAACAGCTAGGAGGAAGTTTCAGTTCTGTCCAAACATTTTATATTTATTGTGCTGTAATAATGAGCCAGCACAAGGATGACTGTGGTTGAAAACTGAGTTAGAATGAGGCACTAAGTCAGGCCAAGAATGCACCAAAGTACATCCCTGGAGACAGTTCACACAGCAGCTGCTTGGTGTGCACTGGAGAATTCCCAGCTTTATCTGCAATTGCAGTTAGGGATCGAAGGATCCTTCTTACCTCACATTTGTATCACTCTGCTTTTAGAGCCTGACAGCAGCATCAGAAACACCTGAACTCTCCATTACATGACAGCATGAAAAGCAAAGCATATATGGGGTCCAATGGCAGAAGGAATAAAGCCAATGCTCACATTTAGTGGTGGATTCAGTTTTCTTCCTTCTTTATTGTAGAAAGTCTGTTGTTCTGCAATAAATATGAAGGGAGAGAACCTGGGGAAAGGCAGGGAGAAGAAAAAGAAAAAAAAAATCAGTGGGGTTGAGAAAACTGCAGGAAGGGGAAAAATGTAGGAAGGGGTTCTGGAGCTGCAATGTTCCCCTGGGTGCTGATTGCACGCCTACTGTGGAATTGCTTTGATAGCCACATTTACAGCAGGAGAGGAATATCTGAAAGGAGGTGATGGAGGCTGAAGAGGAAGAAGTCGTGGTCTTTTGACACTGGGGAGGAGATGCAGCTTCATGGGAGCAGAGATATACAAAGTATAGTTAGTGGCAAAACCCACACTTTTTATTAAAAGGATCTCCTGTAGCACTCACACCCATGACTACTCAACTGGAAGATTTTTCCCAGTATAAATATTAATTTTTCCCCCTTTTCCTTGTAGCATCTTAGGCGAGCTGGTGTAACCTGTGAAAAAGTTTTCTTCAAAATCTCAGTGTATTGGGCTCTGGCCAGCCTGCTCTCCCACAAGGGAGCTGCTTCACTGGTGTCAGCTGGTGGGTGTGCTGTGGAGCAGAATCTGACCTTTTGACCCTCACGTATTCCAGAAATAATTTGGGAAATGTGGAAGTTTTTCTTAGCCTTCAGCTCTGCGGTGGTTTGTAATCAAAGCCAATACATAGCAGTAACAAAAGGAAGCTGTCACATTCATAAGTCTGCACTGAATGCAAGTGTAAATGCTCTCTATCCACAAACAGCTACTTTTTGGTGCCATTCATCTTCTGAATGCATGCTTGGATTCTACTTTGGCTCTTTTGTAGATGTTTGTTTTTGCAATTTGGACAGGTGAAACCAGCAAGTATGCAATTTGTGTAAACTAAGTGGTCTGTTAAGTGAAAAAAGCTTTAAAGTATACTGGCTCCAGCTCTGATTTCCACTCCAGCAATTCCAGCACAAGGACAGGACATGTGGATGAGTTCTTTATTTTGAAAGCAAGTTCCTTTAGAACAAGAGTGATTTTTGAAAGGTGTGGATATATATGAATTATGAGATTTCTAAAAAAGTCCCACAAATAAAAAAACATCCCAATGACCCAAAACCTCAGAGGCAAAAAAAACGAGTAACCTGTGAGTGAACTTAAAGGCTGTTATACTACTTTTTTTAAAAGTAAGTTGACAATCTGTGTTTCAAAATGAAGACTGTTCCATGGAAGAGATCTGTGGCTGAACTATTTTGCTATGTCTTAGTATTAAAAACCAACCCATCTGAAAATTTTCCCACTAGATATCCTGATGAAAACCAGAGTAGTGGCATAGGTCCAAAGGAATTAATGGAGATATATCAATTTGTACCTACTGCAGGTTTAACTCTTGATTTGTATTCAAGAGCTTCAACTCTTAGGAACACAACTAAATACTGATTTTGTCTATGGTGTTAGTTAGCAATGGATGCTATGAAATACCTCTAAGTTGAGAAAAAGACCAAAGAACAAGTAGGGGAGAATTGAACACAAGAATAAAGGTCTAAGTGGCCTCTGCATTTATCATTGGGCAACCTCTTGTAACTGAGAGCTGAACTTTGTTTACTCAGGTACCTCTACAGCTCACGCTGTTGTGGGAAAGGAGCTGTGTGGCACCATCAGTGACAGCAGTGATGGCTGTGCTGGGCAGGTCACCAGCTCAGGAGGAGATGTTTTGTCCTGTGGGTAGCCCATACTGGTTCTGGTGTCTTCTGGATCAAAGGCAGTGAGCTCAGCTCTAATGCAACAGATAGTGGAGTGGCCTGCATATTTTTGCCTAAGGAAAAAAAAATTTAAAAGTATGGGCCAAATAAGCTAATATCATCCAACGCTGGATTTCTAATATACATTTTAGCAATTTTAGAGATAAAAATAACGTTAGTTGAAGAACTAACAGCTAAAGTAAATCCAGTTCTTAGTAGGGGAAAGACCTACATAGTCTTGGTGATGATATGGACAAAATGGGAAATGGTAAAATAACAACTGCACAAAGAGTAAATTCATCCTGCCACCGTCCATCTAATGCTGCTTCATGCATCCACCCTTACAAGAACATATCTTTAAACCATTTATTTCTCTACCAGTGGGCCATTAGAGTGCCCTGGAAAGAGGTAAGACATCTATTTTGTAATAACTATTACTTTACCAGCAGGTGAGGCAAATTTTGAAGAAATGAAACACCAAATTGATTTAGTTATCTTTACATTATGAACAAGATATTCAGAGTTATAAAACTCTATTCAGAGTTTCATACTCTCCTATGTTTTAAAGGTTACTGTGAGACCTCTGTGGAAATAACCTTGGACTGGGAGCTGGATGGGCAGAAGGAAAATAAAGTCCCACTTCACAACAACGTTTTCAAAGACCAAAGCAGCACTTTATCTCATGCATGTGTGACTGTGCCATGACCATGGACTGGTCTAACAGGAAAAATGCTCCAAATGTTAGTAACTGAAATACGTTAAAAAATGCAGAAATAGCCTAATTTCTGTATTGTGCATAAAATATCATGATTAGTTTCAAGATGACCTTTGATCTAGTATTAGTCCAGCAGGAACTTATTTTTGTCTCAAGTGTGAAAAGGGAGAAATGATCAAATAGCTGTTCAGGTTAGCTTAATGCAGCCACACTTCCATTTACTAGCAGTTCAATAGTATTATGCTCATCTTTGTACATTCTTAATGTTGGCTGTTGATTTCTTTTGCTTCCTATTTTGCTGAGCTCTGTAAGGTCATCCAGAATCATTCACATGAATCTAAAATATGGCATGATATTTATTTACTGTCAGTTATTTCTTTGCCAAAATAGAAAATGGCTGTAGACTAAAAATAGATCCTTGCATTATTCCCTATGGTCTATTCAAACTCAAGAAGCTGGAGCCATTAATAGAGACAAATTAAAATGCATGTGGCTGATAAAATTTAACACATACAACAGAAGTTGAGAGATACTCAGAGCCTGTAGTTTTTAATGAGAAAACAAACCAATAAATCATATCAAATGATTCATATTAACACGTAATAAGAGCATCTATTTACTTGTCCAAACCTTGAGAAAAGTAATTTGTTATTTTGAGCAGTGCAGTCGTTGCTGAGTGCTTTTCTCTGCCTTAAGATTTTGATGTACGAACCAGATTCCCTGGAAATGAAGTGGATGTTGTAAACTTTTCGTTTGGATTTTGATTTCCTTTGGTCTCCCAGACTGCTTGCAAGGACATTATGATCATTAAATATGGCTATTTCTTTAGACATTTAAGAGAAACTCAGCTCACCTGGTGCTCCCGGTTGTTGGAAAGGAACTCCTTGCCCTTCAGCCGTCGGTTCTCATGCAGTGACTGCCTGCTTTGCCACAGCCGAAGCCTGGTGCAAACCCCACTTTTGAGCACAGGTGTTGCCTGTAACATGCAGATGTAGTAAACATGTCCTCTCTCTCCCATCTGACTTCAGTCCTGATATACCACTGGAGCTTTGACAGGAATAATGAACTCCTGCTCCACCATAACAACAGACAAGGGAGAAAAACAAGGGTACAGGGCTGCTTCACTTAGGCACATGTTTTAGCCAGAACTTTGTGTGCGGTGAAAGAACTGAGGGAAAAATCTCTTTGCTTCATCTCTTAGTGGCAGAGAGAACCACAGCTATAGAGAGAACCTCCTATAATTCACCACTTCAAAATTGCTTAGGAATACTTTGGGAGTCACTGTAAATAGATATAAAGCAGAAATCTAACACGTTTTAGAAATGAAATAATATTTTTTTTTCAAAAAGGACACCTGCACTGTAGAAAAGATTGCTGAATATTTATTAGAAGGTCTTAGAGGCTGTCTTCTCTTTCTCTTCCTTAGGAACCTCTGCTGCTAAAAATTGCATTTTGTTGGTAGCAAGTGTTAAGCAAGATGTAGCACCTCTGTGTTTCTGGCCTCTGGCAGTTACTGCATCCGACTTGATGAGGCTGACTGAATTCCCACAAAGCACTTGCTTCTGCCTGACCATACTATGTTTTCCACAGGCAGGGCCACACCTGTTGCTGAGGTGGCTGTAGGATGCTATCCATGAAAATGAATCCCACAACCTATATGGTTGAGAGGAAGGGATGGTTTAAGGATGCTGTCAGGGTTCATACTGATGGATGAGGCACAGGACACCAGACTACTAGAAAAGGTGAGCTGAGCATTTGATTTTATTATTGGGCACACTGCTGCTGTGATCTTCAAAGCTGTGGTCTCCCTTACAGTGAAGATGGAGATGCCTTTTCATCACAGATAGAGAAGGAATATATTAGTTTCAGAAACTGAAAGTCAGGGACGTTTGCTAGCTGGAATTATCTCTTAGATCTCTTTGGTAATTGTGATACTGATGATATTTCATGAAAGATGAATTATATATGTCTTTAAAGTGTTAATTTTATCATGTTCATTAAAATAGAAAGACTTGTATTGCTTGAGGATATGAACAGCAGCTTACCCCCACAGAAGAAATTACTGGGACTGGGATCCTCTGAATTGTCCTGTTCTGAAGAATACATGAAGGACTGTGTGACAGGAGGAAGTGCAGCTGGCTCTGTTGAACTACTCCTACATATTTTTTTTTTAACTTGCCTATTTTTGTTGGATTTTATTCTTGACAATATCCCTGAAGTATTTATGACCAAAATTCTTTGCACATGATTACTAACTCTTGAAAAGAGTCTTTTTCTCAAGAGATCATTAGATGGCTGGCATGGTTGACCACAAAGGAAAGGCAGAAATTTCATTCAGAAATCAAAGAAGAAAGACATGAAAGAGAAAGCTAAAAGGAAAGGGAAAAGGGAGTTTGAATATGCCTTACATAGGCCTATTGAGTTCACATTTTATTTGTACTGGGTAACATGAGGAACAGTACTGAACGCTGCAGTGAAGCTCCAGGGAGCTTTTTAATTCTTTCCTTGCATCCCAGAATTGATTGTTTTCTGAAAACAGGTACCTCAGGACTCTCTGAGTAGCTTCTAGCTTTTTACCATGTCTTCCTTTGTTTTCACACTGGTGACTCTCTTGTTCCCAGACCCAGAAAAGCCATATGACTCTTGTTCCCTAATGCATGAACTGACAACTAAAACTGCCCCAAATATTAGCCTGCATGAATAACAGGAGGTGATTCTGTCTCCTGCCATGTACTGCTCTGTATGAACTGATTTTGCTGGATGGACATGATTTTAAGAAATCTTAAAATTTACAGGCTGAAGGAACAAGAGGCTCTGTCCTGGAGTCCCTTTTCTTAGTCTATGGTTTCACTGCTCAACCTCCTGACTTTTCCTGAACTAACTAATTTCTTCCATAAATGTGCATCAGGCAAGACCTATTGATTGCCCCCCCTGCTTTTCTATTTAAAATGAAATATTGACTTTTCACAGTAAAATGTTACTATCTTCTCCCCTTTCATACTTAAACCAAAAAGGCATGGATGTCTTGCATTAAGCTTTTGGAGGTTAGGGTTAGAGAAGAGCAGTCACTCTTGAGATCTTGTTGTATCATTTTATTTTGAATGAAAGCAAAATGAGAATTTGGCCACTGCAGTATGTCTCTCTGAGCTGGAATAAGAAGAGCTCCATAACTACACTTCTGAATGGCTGATGCAGAGGGAGGCTAGAAAGAATGGACTTGATGGCCTGCATGGACTTGTTCTCTTTCTTTACCTGCACTCTGACACCTGGACAAGGTTAAAGGGAAAATCTGTTAAATCACTTTATCACAACTTGAGATAACCATGTAGTAGCGGTTGCCCTGAAAGGCATCTGTCAGAGACTCTCTGGATGTGACTATGAATGGCTAGAACCATTTCCTCTACATACTGATGGGGTGTTGAAGTACACTGGGCACTGCTTGCAAGAGATGCAGAGTCAGGTTCCAATCTCATTCGAATCCAAGTAACTCCATTGAGTTTGTGTAGTTTATATTTGATTTACACCACTTGAAGACCTAAGAAGAGGTGTGTGAGGTTGCTTATTTCTATAATATAAATTCAACAAATTCAAACTCATCTGGAACAATCAATGTCTATTGTTAGCTATTCAGTTTGCATTGTCAGAAATTTTTGCCTTTTTACTGGAACAGTAACCCCCAAAACCTTTGTGTTAGCTGGAAACTGTAACATTAAACCCCGGATCAAATACCCAAGACTTATGTTAGTTCTGCACAAATCTTTATAGTGGTCCCTGGTGAGTTTAACTAAAGTTAGCAAATGCTGAAGTCTATCCAGTGACTCTCTGGCATTGTATATGACTTCTTCCTGGCAGATGGACTCTATGGAATTGAAGCAGAAGGAGAGTTTAAAAAAAGGCAGCTGGGCATTAACTGGGAGGCAGTATGACATGGACTCAGCTGGTCAACAGTAGAGATGTTTCTAGCCTAAACTTACTGTTTACTTATTTTTTATCTTTTCCAGATTAAAGACAGGGTAGAAAGTGAGTAAGCCCCCTTAATGATAGGATATATGCAGAACAGATAATGTCTCCCAAACAGTCTTCATATGCTTCTATTTATAGTGAACTGAGGATCTAGAAAACCATGGAGTAAATCTGTTTTTCTGAGGGCTCTCACTGTACTCTAGACTACAACCTGATTTGTGCAATAAAAACCAAACGTAAGGTGGTACTGTCCTGGCAGAGCAGACTTGCTGTGTCTGCATCTCCTATCTTTTCTGTTGCAGATCTAATGGTCATTTTACTTTCTTATATAAGTTAAGATCACTACTGTTGTGGCTTTCAAGGTATTAACAAGTAGCAAAACACATAAGGAAATTAATTTATGCTCAGTTTATGCATATAAATAAGTTAGATGCAAGGAAAATTTTACAGGTAATGCATAAAATATGACTAGAGTAATTCATAAAATTAATAACTGGATTTTGTTATTTTATGAGGTGGCTATTTGAACTTGCAGGCTAAATTTTATCCTCAGTTCTCACAGAATTAAAATTTTTCCAATTTAGGCTGGTGTAACTGAGCAGAATTTGCTCAGTATGTTTAAAATAGAGACAGAAATTACTCATAACCAAGGCATTTCTTCACTACTATTCACACTTGTTCCCTTAGCACTGTTGTTGCTGCTGTTTTTTTTCTATGGCAGCAAACAAACAAATTAACATAAATATTGTTTGGTAGGTTGTTCTATTTAAAGGTGTTGAGACCATGGAGAAAAAAAATATTAATGATGCAAGCTACACGAAGATCCACCTCCTGCAGACTTTGTGTCTCTGTGATTTAAGCAACCACTCTAAATTATTCTCAAGGTTTCCAGACCAATTTTGTTCAACCTTTTGTTAAAGATCACTTCTAGCAGGCAACCAGTTTCATTGATTGCCTGGGTGGTCATATAAGCCAGTGTGCTCTCTACACATATGTCTTGTAATAACTCTACAGCGACCATAAAACTGCTGCACATTTTATTATATGGTGACATATAGGCAGGAGAGAGGACGTTATAGCTGTAGGTGAAGCATATTTCTTGTAGCCTGGAGTAGTGAATGAAACTGATACTCAGGATTTAGAAAGAAAACCCCATCACTAGAGACAAAATTACAGTGTGGTGCTGCTTTTCCTTCCCACCAGTGTTTCTGCAGGGAGATCTGCAGTGCAGCCTGCAATTCCAGTCCACAAGGGCTAAAAATAAGTGCCCAGTGCTTGCTGGTTGCAGCACTTCACATCACACAAGCATGAGGGTCCTGGGGGACTGTGGTGAGGCCCCGCCATGATCAGCAAGCTGCACTAAGAGGCTGCCACTCTTGCAGGAAAAAAATATCTTGTTTGTGAATTTCTGGAGCAAGGATCATCCTCCAGGTGCCCCTTTGCCTTTCTGCTGCCCCCAGTGAGGATGGGGACCTGGGGGACATCCAGGGTTGGCACAGGGCTATTGGGCTGTTGTGTTTGTCTGTACCTCTCTCCAGCCATGCCTGTCCTGGTGCTAGTACTGCTGCCTAGGGAGCAAATTGTTGGGTGCATTCAGTGCAGCTGGCCCTTGCCTGATGTCAACCCGCGTGTACTGGCTATAGATGGGTGAAGTAAAAACAGCCCCTGCTTTCCTGTTTACGCACTCAGGCTTCCTCTGAGAAGTTCTTGAATAAAAACAGCTGGGCTTGACAAAATAGCCTTTCTATTTTTTGCATTGGGAGCAAGCACAGTGATGGTGGAAAGGGGCTGGGATGACCTGAATCGCCTGCTCGCGGCTGTGGGTGGGGTGACACCGGGTGGCTCTGCAGAAGGGGGCTGCCTGTGGCCTGGTTGGTGTGCTAGGCCCTGGGTCCAGGGGCAGCCCATGCTTACCACACTCCACCACACTTAGAATCCCTTTTGTGAGAGACCAGGAAAGAGAAAAGATTCATCTTAGTGGCTTTGTGGCATCCCAGGCTCCTTCCTTCTACTCTGATGAATTCTTTCTTCTAGTCCTTTCCAGTTAGGTTGTTAAAACTGGATTTTGGGTGTTTTCCAAGACTAGTAAAGGAGGTGTATTTTCAAATATGACTAGAGAAGCATTTCTATAGACAGGAAGATGTTAGATCCTGTGTCTTAATAATCTTTGGGGTAGTGGCTGTGACAACTGTTTTTCCTTAGTTCACTGTGAGAAACAGGACCTAAATTATTCTTAGAGACATGGACATAGGATAACTGCAGTTGAAAGGGACCTTGGAGGTCATCCAGGCAAAACTTCTGCTCAAGTCAGGGCTGAAAAGGATGTGAGGAAATGGAATGAAGCTGTGTCAAGGGAAGTTCACAGTTTGAATATTAGGAAAAGGTTCTTCACACAGAGGGTGGTGGGGCACTGGAACAGGCTCCCTGGGGAAGCAGTCACAGTACCAAGACTTCACAGTACAAAAAGTGTCTGAACAGTGCTCTTATCCAGATGGTTTACTTTTAGGTATGTACTTCTAGGTAGTTCTGAGAGAAAGAGGGATTTGGACTGATCCTTATGGGTCCCTTCCCACTTGAGGTATTCTATGATTCAATAATTCTAACTTACAGCTAGGTCTGACTGCTAGATGTATTTTAAATATCTCAAAGGATGGAGATGCCACCAGCATTTCTGAGCCCCTGTCCCAGTTCTGCACCACCCTCACCAGACCTGGTCAGATTTTCCCTTGTAACAGCCTTTTACTACTGCTTCTTGTCCCTTCCCGTGCTCCTCTGAGAAGACTGTAAGTCGCCTCCACAACCTTCCATTGTGTAGTTCAAGACTGCAGTTAGACCCCTCCTTAGTCTTCTCCGCATTGAAAGACTCACCTTATCAAATATCAGTTGCTCCAGTCCCCACATCTCTGCTGGAGATATTCCTAGCTGGACTAAATCTCTCTCATAAATGAGCTCAGTTAAATTACTCAGTTAATTGGGCTCAGTACTCCAGACAGAGACACAAAAGTATTCAATAGAGTTGGCAACCTCTTCCTTTTGTCTTCTTGCAACCACCTTGCTAATGCAGCCAATGCATGATTAGTCTATGAAAGATGCACTGAGTGTTCATATTTAACTTGTTGTTCAAGACCAGCCCACACTTCCTTGCAGAGCTGCAGTCCTCAGTCTGTTCTCCTGTGTCAGGTCAGTGTCAGCTCTAGCGTGTATCTCTGAGGAACATTGCTCCTTCAAAGTGTCGACTGTTGCTCTCTAAGCCTGCCAGCCTGGAAAGTCTTTCACCCATCTTGGAACCTGCCCAGAGTCCATGTCTGCCCAGTTTGTCTCCAGGGGTGGCGCCATGAGGGAATATGTCAACAGCCCTGCTGATGTTGAGGCAAATGACATGAACTGCTTTGTTTCTCCACGAAACCAGTCCTCCTATTGTGGAGGGCAGCTGAGTCAGCTAGGCAGTTTGTCATTGGTAAATTTATGCTGGTTTCTCCCAGCCACCTTCCCCTCCTTCCTAAAAATGACTCCTGTGAGGATTTCGCCGCAATCTTTACCAGAACCAAGGTAATTCTGACTATTCTGTATTACTCCATCTCCTTGATTTTTGAGGTTATTTTTGACTGCCTGTAATGTTCTTCATACATGGGAATTACTGATTTTTAGTAGTCAGGACTAAGATGTAAATATGAGGCCTAGAACTCTTTAGAGTTATTCACATTCCCTAAAAAACCAGTGTTTCTAATTTTTAGGTGTTTGGCAAGATACAACTACACATAGAAGACAAATTCATGTCTTTATTTACCAGAGACAGGATAGCATCATAGCAGTGGAAAAATTTGAAAGTAATAATATAGGTCAAAATTAGTAAGTATATCTGAAAATCAGAATACAGTTGTAAATCTGTACATCCCAAGTGAGGTGTCTAACTATTAAAACACCTAAATGTGTTTTCAAGTGTAAGACTTTGTACAGTGCAGCTCATTTAAAACTAAAGATTTTGAAGTCATTTTGATGGGCTTTAAACTAAAAATGTCTGTCTAATTTTATAAATCAGAGTCTCTCACCAGTGAGACAGCCCAGAACCCCAAACTCTACCATTTGAACAGGAACAATATTATTGAAAGAACCTAGTAATAGGTCAATGTTAGTGTGTATAAGCCAAGCAGCAAAGGGCAAAAAAATACTCATTGATCCACCGGAAGTTAGGTGATCTGTTCAAGGAAACAAGCTTTTTGGTATATCTGGATTGAGAAAAAGAGGAAAAAAAAAAGTTCTCTTGTGTCTTAGGTTAAATTGTGAAAATTTTTCTGCTGTGCTGCCAGTTTTGACAGCTTAATTTCAAATGTGTATGAGGTGGCACTGGACATGGTGTCCCCTCCCATAATCAGACAGCCATTCAATGAGCCAAAACTAATTGTGCAGTTGAATCAAATCAATTAAGAAGTGAGAAACATTTCTATATTTAAAAAAGTATCCTTTTAAATTTCATCTCATTGCTGGGTTTCATTGTTCATTTGCTGTTGTTCCAGGCATAAGCCATTTGGCTTACACACATGTCTGGCCCACATTCCTGCAAGAGGTCTGCACTTACTATGGTGAGAGAGTCCATCAAAGAAAAAGAGAGAGATGTGAAGAGAAGATTCTTGGAAATTTGATGACTGGAAAAATGATAGTTCTTGCCAAGGATTTTTCTGAAGACTGGAAAAAACAACAGGACTGGGGACCAGCTATCTGTGGGGTAAGGGAACTTTTAACATTGACGTCTTCCATTCCTCACAAAGACACAAATTCCAACCCATTAATCTCCGGTGGGGTCAGCAAGGTCTCCTGCTGTTCATGGGGCATCGGCAGTCAAAAATATTCTCAAAACATTTCAATAGGATTTGAGAGCTCTATCCAAAACATTTTTTAAAATGTCATCTGACAAATAGTATTTTTAGCACAGCCTGATATTTATTAAAAGCTTAAGAAGCTGAACAAGGTATCATGAGTTAAGAGTTTACAAAAAGCTGAAAATCTTTCTATTTGTAACAAAGAAGCCACTGACATTGCTACTAAATCTTACAGGGTATTTATTAGCAAAAATGATAATAACTTTATAAATCTAGACAGTGTGTGACAACAGATACTGATTTAAGGAGAAAATTACATGAGCTATGGTAAGAAGAGGTTTCTCAAGACCTTGGCCTCCTTGTTTTATGTATAAAATTCCACCTCTCTGCTGGTAAAGAACAGCCCTTGTCTAACTGTCAAAAAAAAAAAAAAAAAAAAGAAAAAGAAAAAGAAAAAAAGAGACAGAGGCCTTGCTCAGATGATTGAGCCCTACAATGGCAAAGATGGATGATATCTCTTCTATGCCTGAGAGGAGGAACTATAAGGAACTGCTGGACTCATGTTCAAATGATATGAATTAAGCTCTCTGAAATCATCTGTAACATAGACTACTGTTGAACTTAGATTGTTAAACTTTCAGAACAGTTTTTAAGTTTCTCTCAGTGGTTGCAAGGTTTGGATATTTTCAGTGAGGTTTTCATGCACTCACAGCATTCCTGGTATTTTAGGAGTGGTAGTAGCTTCTGATGAAAGTGTGTCCATTGGCACAACTGGGCCTTGTGAGCCTCAAGTAGCACAATGCTGTCACCAAGGTGCTCTCTGTCATTAATACCACAGTGCAGGTGATAATTAGTTTTATCCATAGGTTCTGTTAGTTTAGCAAATGTTTATTCATACTGAACCATGTTTTACTGGCAGAGAGCTCCAAATTCAGATGAATCTCAATTTTCTATTATTTTTAGCAAGTTTTGAGTAATTGTTTTCTGAGAACCACAATTATTCCTTTAAAAAGTCATATATGTAGGGCTCCCAGAGAACACAAGGTATCCTAACACAGGAGGACAGAAGGTGCCTGCTAATCTTTTCCTGTAATTTTCTTGATCCTACAGTGCCTTGTACTGCTGAGGAAATGAGACACTGAGCCAAAACCATCTCCCCAGGGAGTTGCCAAAAAGATGCCTTGTCCCTGAACTGTGAAGATCATTTTTTATTTCTTGCTCCCATTTAAAAAAATGATGCACAGGCTTGTTGGGCTTTCTTTATTTGGTGCAATGATCACAACATGAACAAATCAGACATGCACAATAAGGAGAAGACAATAATATTTGACTACTGTTTGTACCATTTCAGGAATAGTTTTAGCCTGTCAATGCTTGTCTTGCAGGGTTTGGGTGGACTCTGCAGTGCAGAAGGCAGTGATGACCATCTGAAGACCAATTTGTTTGACACAGAATCACAGATTCACACATTTACAGAATGGCTGATGTTGGGTGGGATCTCTGGAGATCACCTAGTCTGACTCCTCTGCTCAGAACCGGGTCACAGGAGGCTGTCCAAGACTGTGTCCACTTGGGTGTTGAATATTTCCAAGGATGGAGTCTCTATAGCCTTTCTGAGAAACAAGTCTGGACACTGGATGCTGCTGAGAAGAACCTGGCTTCATCTTTTTCACCTCCCTTCCCACCTGAGTCTCACCCATGCTGAGAGAAGGGAAAGGGTGACCTCCCTCAGACTGCTGACACCATTTTCCTAATGCAAAGCAAGATGATGCTGGCTTCAAGGACATACTGCTGGCTCATGTTCAACTCAGTGCCACCAGGGTGCCTAGATCTTCTTCTACAAAGCTGCTTTCCAGATGGTCAGACCCCACTTGTACTAGGGCCAGGACTTGGGATTTCTCTTTGTTGAACTTCATGAGACTCCTGTTGGTGCATTTTTCCACCCTGCAAGATCCTTCTAAATGGCAGCATGTCATGCTCATCTGGTGCATCAGCCACTCCTCTCAGTTTAGTATTGTCTGAAAACATACAGAAAGTCCATTGTGTCCCATGATCCAGGTCATATATGAAGACACTAAACCCTATGGGCCTCAGTACCAACCCCTGAGGTGCCCCACTGGTGACTGGCCTCCGTCTGAACTTCATGCCACTGATCACAAATGTTTGAGCATGGCAGTTCGGCCAGTTTTCCACCCATCTTACTGTCCATTCATCTAGCCAGTATTCCACTTTGTCAATGAAGATGTTATATAAGACATTGTTGAAACATTTGGTAAAATCAAAATTAAAAATCCTCACTGCTTTCCCCTGATCCACCAAGCCAGGCATTTCATCATACAAGGTTGGTCAGGCATGTTTTCTCCCTTGTAAATCCATGCTGACTACTTCTAATCACCATTTTGTCTTTCATGTTTGTAAATGGCTTCCAGAAGGATTTGATCCCTCACCTTCCCAGGGACTGAGGTGAGGCTGGATGGGCTATGGCATCAGACCTCCTTGCCCTTCTTGAAGATAGGAGTGATGTGAGCTCTCTTCAGCTGTTAGGATCTTTTGCTGCTTGTCATGATGTTTCAAAGACAATTGAGATTGACCTTCTAGTGACATTGGCCATGTGTCACTGCACGTGTGTGTTTTTCCTGTCAAGCCTCATGTTCTTGTTTATATTTACTAATCTGATTCTTCTCTACTGTGGATAAGTCTTCCTTGCTCAAGATTGTCCTTCTGGTCTCATGGCCTGGAATTGCTGAAGGCTGCTCTAAATGGTAAAGATCAAGATGGAGAAATCATTGAGAGCTTCCAGGTCCTTTGTGTCCAGGTTTCCTGCCCCCTTCTGCAGCAGGACCACATTTTTCCTAGTTTTGCTTTAGCTGCTCATACACCTGTATAAGCCCTTTCAGCCACCATTTATGTCTCTCCTGAAGTTCAACATCTCATTTTCTTTGGCTCCCAAAACCCTGTTCCTGCACAGGCAGACAGTGTCTCTGTAATCTTGAGTCACCTGCCACTGCTTCCATCTCATGTACGCTTATGCACAGTGACAATTCACGTCTCCACCCCTCCGTTCTCCTTCCCTGCTGCTTGGCAGGCAGACAGCTAGGCGACTGCCAGAATTGCTCGAAGATGTAAATGGTTTGGCTGTCGTATAAGGCACTTATCTTTAGGTGACTACGCCACACTGCAGCAGCAGAAGTTGCAGCCAGCAATTGAGTTTCGAGGTCTTGACTAAAATGCCTGCAGTTCCCATCAGTGACTAAGCACTGGATTTTGTTTTCATTAGCTCTAAGTCAGAATCTCAATTACTGTGTAAAGTGCCATGCTCTTTTCCCCAGCTGATAGCTTGATATCCAGATTTAAGCCCCACACACATTTTCAGAACATGGCAGGTGTAATGAAGCAGTGGAGACAGCTTTAACTGTGGCAAAGATATCGAACAAAACTGTCATGTGGAGGACAGGAAGCACATGAATATTTCAAAGGCAATACTAATGCTCTTGCTGGTCACTTCTTTTGATACATCTTTGTTAAACTTTGAATAGCTGTGATTTTGCTGGCAGTGAAGTCTTGTCTTAATAAAGCAAGAGGAACATATGCTCTATTGGCACTGTTCATGTGTTGGGGAGTCTCAGCTTTTCCTTCCACTGGTTTCTTTCAAAGTTAATTGTCAGAACAGCAGTTATGACATTATCCCTCTATTACTGTGCTTCTTGACTCTGTTTTCCTTACTAGCAAGGCCATTTCTATGAGTTTTTCCATAATGCCATGCAACACCTAACCCATTTGACTCCAAAGAAGCAAACATAACAATAGACTGGTTAATACCTTCTATCACATTACTCTGTGAAAAATTGCCATTTAAATGCAGGCTAAGATGCCTCAGACAAAAAATGGGTCAAACAGATATGGGCAAGTCAGCATTGAGAAAAGAAACAGAATCACAGAACCACAGAATCAGAGAATAATTTGTGTTGGAAGAGACCTTTGAAACTCAACTAGTCCAAGTCCCCTGCAATGAGCAGGGACTCCTTCAACTAGATCTGGTATGATAAGTAGGACAGTCAAGGCACAGACTTCATGTCTGTATCTCATGACTTGCCTAAGTACTGTGACAACCTCGGTGGCTGTAGGTAGGGACAGAAGAGGTGTCTATCAGTTGTTCCTCGTATTTTTGACCATCTGGTTGCTGGAGTGCCTTCTGGGCCAGCAAGACCTGCAGCTCCTGCTGCCACTTCAATTGCTGCCATCTAGTGTCACCTTGTGGGACGACAAACAGCAAAGGTTGTGCCTGTTTTCGCTGCGGCGAGATCAGGGAAGATGCTCTTCTTCTGCCTTCAGGATCAAGTTGACTAGCAAGTGTGATTTCAGCCATGGGAGAGGCTGGCTTCACACAGCTTTTTCCTCTATTTTACCTGCTAGCTCGAGACTAGAGCAGTTATCCAGGAGCCTTGAGCTATAGACACTCTTTTCTGCTAAAGGGATTTGAACCCACATCATCTACTTCCCATGAAAGTGCCCTCAATAGTAGCATAAGCACTTTCTTCTTCTAACCTATTTCTTGTCCTGCCATATGTGATCACCCACTTGCCACTTCTAGGGATGCCACCCCAGAGGTTTGGATTTGCTGTCTTGGTTTCTGTCTTGGTTGTGCTAGTAATTTGGATCATGACTAAAGTGAGTGTTTTTACTAATTTCCTGAGGCAGGCAGAATTTCTGGTGTCCTCTCTCTCCTGCAGTACCCCAAAGCTGGGATAGAATCAATCTACTTCTTGGAGTATTGACAGGGCAATTGATTTGCCCAGTCTGGGTATGTAGTTACCAGCAACATGCAGGAATATATTATAATGAAAGGTTATTTGAAACAACTGGATGAGATTCTGTGTGCGCTGTCATTATCTTAAGAAGCAGTCTGCTCATTTGATAGTATTTTTTTTTCCATTAGAATGTGATTTTCAAAAACTTAATTTTTCCTGACCACAGTATCCTAACTAATGAAGAACACCCACTTTCAGGGAAAATTTGAAGGGATTTTGCTAATGGATACAGCAGGGTTTTAAGGTAGAGTCATAGGTCCTCAGGCTTTGACTGGAATTTTTTAGGAACAGGGATCCTGTGTGTGCAGTAAATACATCTATATGTGTATTGTCTAGGGTATTAGCAGAACTATTCAAGTGCAAGTAAATATGGGAATGTTATGTTGAAAATCTCAGTTATTTCTAATTGATGAAAATACCCTGGTGTTTATACAAACCTACACAGTGACTCACAATGAAATGAAGTCAGCAAAATACCAGACGTTTTTACATCCAAAACAGAGACAAGTGCCATATGTTCATAAAATACTTTTCTCCTTAGTAAATGTTTATGAAGAAAATGAATGGATAATTTCCAAAAAGAGAGACTTGTGTAATACTATTTTCAGATAACAGAAGTATTTTTCATTTAAGATTTTTCCTTTTAATTTGCTTATTTTCATTGCAAATCAGATAACACAGAGAAGTATTACTATAGTACTTGTAGATATTACTTTATTGTGATCTCTGACTACCAGCAAAAAGTACTGGACTATGCAGCAAAAAGTACGGGAAAACATCTTTCCCTGCAGACCAGAAGCCCCTGGCTGTTACTGATTGATGGCCCAGGATCCAGTGCCCATGGTCAGGCAGAATTGTACCTAGTAAGTGTTGAGCCTGGAGGAACTCGATGTCAGTGGACACTTTTCACCAAGCTTAGTCTTGGGAGATACCGAGCTCAACAATGACTGAGCCTTCTAAGGATGTGGTAAGAGTTACTGCTTCTCATTCAGGTAAAAGCAAATTTTGTTTTAGTCCTGACTTGATACTAAATATTCTCTTATTGAGCTTTTCTGCATTAATCAGAGTTATATATTTTCTTCAGTTGCTTATGGATCTTCTAGTAATGAGGCTACTAAGCTACTGATCAATGTTGAAAGTATCAGCAGGCAGACCCAAGCAGATTCTACAGGTAAGTAGCAAGTGTTTGCTTTCTTTTACAATATAAGGACAAGGAATCATTAAATGAAACTAGTAGGGGCAGTTTCAGAGCAAACAAAAGGACAAAGTTTCATTGAGAAAGAGAGTTAAGCTGTGGAATGTAGTGATGAAAAATATCATGGCTGTTAAAGGTTTACATGGGTTCAAACACACCTGAGCACATGCATTGGACTAAAAGGTCTATCAAGAGCTGTTAAAAGGATACACACATTCCCAGCCAAGGATTTTCAAGTCTATGCCTTGTTTTCATACTCTTCCCCTTACATCAGTTCCTGGAGCTGAGCAATAGGCTGGATTGACCTGTGGTGTGAATCTGTCTATCTATTCTTAGTGCAGCTACATGTTTGAACTTTGTCTTCCTTGCTATAAAGATGGTAAAAAGCAGCTCTCACATTCAATTCTGAGCAATCCTCAGTAGCCTGTAGTGGATTCCAGGTAGCAGGAGAGTTGCAGAATATAAAAGAATATAAAGCATGCAATATGAGTGCATTATGATAGCCATCCTGGGAAATAAAAGAATGAGGACAAGTAGAATTCTTATTTAAGCTATCTGTGAGAAGAATTATTCATTTGACTGAGTTGCAGACTTTCATAATCTGGAATAATACACTGCATATTTTTGTATGCAGAAAGAAAGTCACAGAAAAAACCCACAAAGATGTGCGCATTCATCCAGATTCTTTGCTGGTGTTGAGAAATAATTTTACCTGGTTTCTAGATTCAAGAGATAATCATACTATTAACATTTTAATTTGCTTTGAGGGTGCTTAACGAACCACTAAGCTTATTTGTTTTCTTTGACTTGGCTATATTTTTGACATCTGCAACAGGATGGTTTTCCTGTGTCACTGTTCATTTGGGCCAATATAAAGCATCAGTTATTTCCTAATATTTGAATGACTGTGTGTGAGGGTAAGGTTTGCCATTCTTTTCTTTTGTACTGGAGAATTTGATATCCTGTGGCCTGTACACAATATCACATCTAATATTCAGATCTCCTTCTTTAGATCATAATGGGGTAGGAAGTGTGCCTTATGCGTTGCCCTACACAAATTGCCTGATAATTTATCATGGTCCCAGTGGCAGTTCTGGAAACCACAATCCATGTTTTGTTTGCCAACAGGTTTTTCTTAATCAGATGTGGAGGTACACAATCTACCCAGACCTTTGTGTCCCAAACTTAAGGAACCATGTTTACAATCAGTGGATTTTTCAGGTTTTTATTTCTTTCATAAATTTGTAAGCTGAAAGTTGGTTTCCATGTTTGTGAGACACAGGAAAAGACAATGTCTATCAAGTCCCTTTTGTTAGCTAGGGCTGATGATAAGGGGTTTATAGGCTGACATTCTCTCTATAATCGAATATCTTAATACCTTTAAATGAATCCAGCATTCAACAATGCTGGCATTGGCATTTCCAGGTGTCAAACTTTATATGCTGATCCCCAGTCTTTACTGGTCAAGACCTAGGTCTGCTTTGGTGTAGTTTTTGAGGCTACTGTGTTAGTTCTTCAGGTGCAGAGATTCCTTAGCTCTTGCAAATTCTACAAGTTGTTGTGCATCCACTGGGCTGCTGGCAGGACAGCCCTAGCAGGATGCTGGTCCTTGCTGCTGGATGAAGGTCTCCACCCCAGTGACTGCTTCAGACTTCCATTCTCTGATTGTCACAATACTCTTTGCAATCAGCCTGTAGCCTTGTTCAGGGCACACTGGACTATTTGAACCTTATTGAGGGAGTGAGGGGCTGTTCCCTCTTCTTGATGTTTTCCTTTTGGTCTGTCTTTTCTAATGTATTTACATAAATCTTTAATTCATATATTCCCACAATGCAGAGTATCTCAGTTTTGCAAGCTTTGAATTTCACCTTTTTAAATTATGGGTGTTTCTTTCAAAGATAATGAAATGGTTTCTGGCATCCTTTTAGCATGTACACCTTTTCAAAGCTTGATTTTAATAAAAGTATTTTTTTATAGTAGTTTTTTGCCACTTTTCATGCTGGTAGTTCTGTTGTTATTGTCTTGTATCTATACTGTACGTGTTATCCTGGGACTGTATGTGTAGAGACCTATAATCTTTTAATCTTTTGCTGTTCTTGTAGGTTGCTCTGAACACCAAGCATTATCTTAATGTCCTATATTTGCCACCATGAGTGATTCTACACACACGTTGTTGTTGTTGTTATTGTTGTTGTTGTTATTATTGTTGTTGTTGTTGTTATTGTTGTTGTTGTTGGCTCAGTGAAAGAGCTGCTGTTTCAGCGTGTCACAGCACATAAACCACTCTTCAGCAGGTGTTTTTGCCCAGGCTCCTACCCTGTGGAGAACAGAAAGTAGCCCAGGAGTGTTTGCCCTGTGCAGCCAAAAGCAGTCTTCCTTTGTCCTTTGCATGCCCCAAGGCATGGCTGCTGCTCAGCCCATGGTGGGCTGGGTATGCTCTCTTGCAGAGCCTCCAGAAAATGGGACCACTCCAAAGCAATTTCTTAAACTATCTACAGACTCATTTGTTTCCTTTCTGGTCAGAACAGGAAGCAATGTCCCACTTCAAAGGCAGCTCCTAACCTGGGCTTCGTTTCAAGCACAATAGAAACAGGACAAGCCAGGCTGAGGAAGAAAAAGCCTGTGCCTTTCCTGAGGTTGCAGCAGTAACCACCACCCACATTCAACACAGGAGAAAGAGCTGTTCTATCCCCAGATAACCCCATGGTACCCACAGTATGCACCTACAGCTCCTCCTGCTCCACCTGCACCCACCTAAGGCTATCAGTGAGGACCACATCCAGCTCATTACAGACTGGAGTCTCTGGGCCTACCAGGCCCGAGGGCTGGCCTCCCTCCGTACATTTGTACTGTCCTGATATACATTAAACTCCTCGGAGTCTTGTGGTGAAAGCAAATTGATTAGAAAACAATAGAGAAAAAGAGAAGCTGTTTTCACATGGGTTCTGCAAACTCTGAATTCTCTGTGTACTACCTGTGTAGAAAGGCCACATGCAACTAAAAGGAATATGAGAAAGGAGAACAGTCCCCTGACTTGGTTTCAAATTGGTATCTGCCTTCCTGCCTTTCTTTATGGGAATATGTGGTGCTGTGGGTTGGGAAATAAACAGATTTAGCTGGAAGCAACAGATCTGCTTCTTTAGTCTCACAGCGCAGCAACACTTGAATAAACACGAAATGTCCCTGGGAAGAGCCCTCCCGAAGCTACCGCCAAGTGACAGACGGGTGAGTTGAAAGGTTGCAGCGAGAGAGTCAAAGAGAAGGGCACATTCATTAATGCAGAATAAAAGGAGAGAGCAGGGAGAATCAGTCCTTGAGGAGGCAGAAGGAACACTCGATACTTTCTCAGCAATGAAGTACTGCCACTGGGAAATATGGTACGATGCTAACAGGCTGTTTTTGGATTTTTTTTTTTGTTGGTTTTTTTTTCCTAGTTAGAGAAATTTCCCAGAAGCTTGGTAGAGAAGGGAATATTCCTAGCTTTGGCAGGTCTGTATACAATTATATAATATTATGATATAGCTATATAATGATACAATATTATTATATAATATTATAATATAATACTTTCCTTGTATGTTGTACTGAGAGGAGAGGAATTTTAAAAGCCTACTACATTATTACATCCTTTCTACATGGCTTGTTCTTGCTGTAGGGATGAGGAAGGAGACACCTCGCCAAGGTGTGTCATCCAGCATAAGGTCTTTTTTGTCACAATTTTGGTTAATTACCATCATTGATTAGTAAAGTAATTTCAGATCTTAGTCTCACACTAGAAGGAAACTGGAGGGAGGGTATGTAAAATAACTGAAAGTAAGTCTGGTTAATTTCAGAGAAACCTAGGGTGAGGTCAGATCCTGTGTAGCAGGTAGTGTTCTCAAATCAAGTGAGAGAGATTTTAAGGCAAGATCTTATGAAATAGAATGAGACTTCTTTTTACTTCCACTGCAAATTTTATATACATCTAATCAGTGCCACATTGCAGTTCTTTGCTCTGAAAAGCAAGATGTACTTATGTTTCAGGTGCAAGTCTTGCACAGCAGTTGCATGCTTGGCAAAATGAAGGGACTGTAAGACTCTGTGTATTTTAGAGATCTTGGACTGCTCCAGGTTTTGGAAAGCCCATTATTTTAAATGTAAGCAAACCCAGATGGCCTGGATGCATCACCAGTCAGCATAGGCTCTGAAGCTACTTGTTTTCTTTCTGAGTTGAGTCCTACACATCTTCCTTTCCTTCACTGTGTACTTCATCCTGTCACTAGCCCCATCCTCTGATCTTCTTCATCCGGGAGCTTCTGAAGGAAGCAAGAGGATGCAACCACGTTTCTGTTCCCATGGTGTCTGCTCAGGGTCATATTTCTCCACTTGATGCTTTGGAGGCTTCTCCATGTTCCAATTTTTTTCTATGTTTTAAATAGGCTGAAGAGGATCTCATCACAAGTTAACAGCTGAATTCCCTATTGACTCTTATAGGATATACCCACTCTGTCTGGCGAATACAAAGAGTGAAGGCAGAATCTAGAACGTCCATGGTCAAGAGGTGGCTTTAGTCCTGTTCAATTAATCTACACCAGTTTGTATAAATCTGTGAATTTATGACAAAGCTCTGATGTTTTGCTTCTGGAGGTTAAGCATTTGATACTTCTGAGGATACTGAATGACCAATATATGCAAATTTCTGGCATTTGTTTTCCCTTATAGCTTTTCCCAAATATAAATCTAATGTCTTACTAAATATAGATGTTCTACTAGAGTCTTGTAACTGATATGTGTCTATGAGCTGGAAAACAAGGAAGAAAATTTTGCTCAAAAAGAAGAGGATGAAAAAGACACTCTACTTTTTCAGTAGTTCGTGACCATATCCAGAAGGACTTCTTTAACCCAAAAGATGCCTGTGATTTCACAGTGCATTATGCATCTTTTGCATTACTGAAGGTCATTTTCTAAGACACAACATTGAATAAATGAAGTGGCTCATTGAGACTGAAGATGGATGTGACCTGCAATCACTAAAGAATCTCAGTATACCTCTGCAGATTTTACTGACCTTGTAGGGATAATTTGGAAATAGTTGGCCTCTGTAATATAGTCTTGCCCATGCTGATGTTTAATATAAGAAAAGATTCATAGCTACAAAATGCTTAGGGAGTTGCACTGAGTCATGTACAGAAGAGAACTCTCAATACAAGATGTCCTAAGCTAAAGTCTTACACAACAGACATGCAAGTGCAAGGTTATGAGGCAAGTATTGTTGCTAGCATGAAAACATGGTATGTTGTAATAGCAGAAACTTCCAAAAAAATTTCATCCCCTATCAAAAAGTATTTTTTTATGATGCAAACACTGATAAATCTTAGACCATGTTAATATAGAACTAAAGACATGCGGCCCGGAATTAGACACTGTTCCCTGTGCAAATGGATCAAACCCCACAGCATTAGCATGCAGATGAGGCACAATACTGACTTGAGGGTGAATTCCAGAGAAGTGGTATGAAATCTTGCAAACTTTCAGGTCTTTGCTTATGAATCAAATATGAAAAATTTCTCACCAAGTGAAGATAGCCATTATGTTGAAAATTTTAGCAACAACTGGATTGCTTGCAATCATGGAGAGCATGTAGAGCTGGAAGATGATATATCATTGTACCCATTTGGGACACTCTACTTAGATACACAATATTTAAACCCTTCAGGTGTTGAGAACACTGAGAAAACTTTAGAGAAAAGTAATATGAGGCCTTGAAAACTTGAAAATGTCCAGAAAAGACATCATGTTCCTTAGTAGTAGACAAGAAAACACCATGAAAAGACACCATGTTCCCTAAAATGTTTGTTTAAAGTGTATTTTAATTTTAAAACCTCCTATCCTAGCAAAGATTTATTTGCACATCTGGAATTAGGTATTTAGGCATTTTCTTAAGAAGTATGTAGCTCCTTCTCATCCTCTCTACCAGTCCTGTCATGTTTTCCATCCAGATGTAGGTGAAGAGCTTGGCTTGGACTTCTGAACTTTTTGCTGCTGAGCATAGAAAACCAGACAACTGCAAAATTCTCTTAGTGTCCTGTTACAAAGCACTTATATGTCCATCTTGTCCCAGAACTTCCTCCTTGAAATGCTTCTGGTTGATCCTGTTCAAGGACTGGCAACTAAAAGGCCTCATTCCACCCTAAACCCAGGTTCTATGGTAAGGGAAAATCTTTCTAGCTGAAGAAAATTCCTTTACTCACAATTAGGGAGCTGATTGCCTCACTCAGATCAAAATATCAGATACTTTCCTGAACTTTCTGCATCTCCTTGTTAGGTACTTGAGTTCTAGGAGCAGATTGCATAAAAAGCCTTGGAATCCAGGGTGAATCAAACTCCAAAATTACTTGATTTCATGCCCTTTGATTCCACTGAGATGAGTTGTACTGGCAGGGCAGTAACCTTCTGCTTCAAGACTGTTGGCCTCAGAAGTATCCTTCAGAAGAAGTCTGGATTTCCTTGAGCTCATCCTACTTTGGAACTGCAGAGGGACATGGGGGTATGAGTTTTGATGACAGATTGTACCTCTAAGCACACTAAGCATAACTTTAGGTAAAAACTAAGTCTTCAAGGGATATTCTGCAAACATGGCAAGAAAACAAATTTAATTTAATTTCTCTTTTTCTTCCAGGACATGCCTTACTCACAAAGGAATATTAAGGGGAAAGGAACGGCTTGGCAGAGCAACCTCTTCTGCAATGCTTAGATCAAAATTCTGGCATGATATTTGAACAGAAGTCTCTTGTGGTAATATACATTGTATGCTGCCTGGCATGCTGCTCCTCTTTGTTGGGCAAAATACTCACAAAAAGCAAAGGCCATATTTGTCTGACAACACTTCTATGAAGTAGCCCATCTTAAGCAAGCAAACTTGCTAGGACCTGATCAAAAGCCTGCAGAAGTCAGGGGCTGTAGCCCCTTGCAGACACCTTGCTGCCATGCCCTCTCTGTGCTGGAAAGGGTGCAGTTCCCTGCTCAGGTGTGCACCTGCTGCATCCTGGCCAGCTGTTCCACACAGAAATCCACTTACTCATGTTTACTGCCTTGCTGTGGGACAAGCTCTAACAAGCCTTCAACACTAACTGGCTTTTAATGGCTGGAGTTCAAACATACAAAATGAAGCATACCCCATGTATTCAGCTCTCTCTACTCTTTAATCAGCATCTTTCTTTACTCCCCTGTCTAATTTCACCCTTTTTAATTTACTGTGTAAAACACTTACAAATTTTTGCTTTTTCTAGTGTGCAGAGATACATTTCCTCTAATTACAGCCCCCCAATATCCTAAGAAAGATTCTATGTAATTTTTTCAATGACTGTAACCATTCTTTAGCTTGGAGCTTCAGCTGTGACCCTACATGTGGACTAATACATGTAGTATTCCTAATACTAGGGGTCTAGTCTTCTTTACAGTGTGACCACTTTGCTAGTAAAAAGGGGTTTAGAAGAAAGGGAAATTATACCCTGATGAAGGATTGCCAATTCTCACACTATTATTATGAGTTTCACAGTATTTTGCTCGAAGTCTTAACTCCTCAAGGCCGGTGCTTTAGTGAAGGTCTCAGTTTTCTTCCTTTTCCCTCCTTTTCCTTTTTTTTTTTTCTTTAATATCAAGGGAATTTTCTAGCTCCTAAATTTATGAAGCTAATCTTTAAAATTTCATCCTGATCTAGCAGGATCAAGAGGCAAAGAAAAACACTTCAGAAAGTTAATTGAAAACCAAAATTTTCTAACCAAGCTTATGAGCGAGTCCCATTTCCAGAATAAAGGACTGATCATATCAAGAGACAGAGTAGTCTACCAAGCTTCTAAAGACAAAAAATTGTTGTGAGTTTATTGACTGTTATTAGCACATATAACTATTACATATCCTTTATTTCAGCCCTTCACCAAGTTCTCAGGATGATGACCTTGGCTAGATCTTTGGGTTGATACCATAATAAAAATTACATGTGGAGCTTGGTAACACCACCTATAATTAAGGTTTCCTAACATTCTGTATTTTAAGATCCTGTTTTTTGTTGCATATAATTTGGCAGATTAACTATTCAGACCATAATTACTCAGGTGCTTGCCTGGGATAGAGGGAACCTTTTTCTGAGTAATGTTTTATCTGAAGTGTTTCTCTGTTTCCTAGAACAGGTTAAGGAGAAAAAGTTTGTTCAAAACAGTTTGCATGAAAAAAGTTGAATGGTTTCACTGACAATTGCTGGCATTTGTTTGCTTTGCACCAGAGGCCAGGGCTTTGTCAGGAAACAGGCACTGCTTGCAGAGGTGAGCCTTGTGCTATCCCTGAGAAACTCTCTTTAGATTTGGCCTGGTTTGGAGCCCCCGCAAATCTCAAGGTCACAGATGTTTCCCTGACCTTTGGTTAAAGACCTCTGCTGCTATTCTGCAGCCTATGAAAGTGGATTGTCCTAGTACTTAACTCTTATTAGAGGGGTTTAATATCTATCTAGAATCTTCCTTGCTGTAAAGTAAACTAAATTCTTGTACAACAGTGAGTGGACATAGAGAACAACTGATCACTCTTCAGAATATCCTCTTCAGAATAACCTTTAATATACTGTAAGACTGTTATCCTGTCCCTGTTCAGTCTTCTCATTTCTAGACTAAACAAACCCCATTCCTTCAACCTTTTCACATAGTTCCAGTTTTCTAAACCTCTTATCATCCTCATTGCTCCCCCTCTGGCTGCTTTCCCGTATATCTGCTTGGGTTTTTTTGCTGTGCACTGCCCCAAAATGGACACAGTTGCTGTAATGTCATGTAGGATAAGTACTGCTCCTGCATTGTACACAGTATTCCTTCCAATATCACACAGAATTAAATTATCCTTCATTTTTTATAATTTTTTATCAGCATCAGTTTAAAAATGCATATTTGATTTGCCCTGCACTGTGACCCTCCTATTATTGCTGTTGCCTGCTCCTTCTAGTTTTACTAGCATTTTACTTCTCATTCCTAAGTACATTTATCTTCACCAATTTCATTTGGTTAATTTTAGACAATGCCTCCAATTTATCAAGGTCAGTTTCAATTCTAATCCTAACCTCTTAAAAGCTTTCAGCTCCCTCCAGCTTGACATTGTCTGCAAATTCTACACATTTTCTCTCTTTTCCATTATCCAAATCATTAACAAAAATATCAGATAGACTAAACATTACAGAACCTGGTTGGACCACACTTGAAATTCCTTCCCAGCAGAATATCAAGTAGCAAAATTACTTTCTATGCACCCTTGGTGGATGTGTGACCTCACATATTTACATGCTCCTGTTTTCAGTAGCAGCAAGAGTATTAAAAGCAGAGAGCAGGAGCAAAATTCCTGGCCCAGGAATCCACCTGTCTGCTGCTGCTGGGATTGTGGAGTGAAGCCCCCCAGGAAGAGAAGTGACAGCTCTTGTGGGTGTGTGGGGGGCAGCAAAGGAAGTACAGAAGATCAGGGAGCAGAGACAAGCTGTGAGAGGCAGAAAGGCTGATTTGGGACCATGGAACACTTAAGTGTCTGTGCAGATGCTCCAGGGATCAGGACCCAGCCATCTGCTCTGGCAAGCAGACTTGCAACCTGCCACAGAAGAGAACAGGTTCTTGAGGCTGCTGCTGTTAGCTCAGCATCAGGGGTCAAAGGGGTGCTGGAGCTGGAGTCTCAGGCTGCTGTTATGCATTTAAGCCTGGGAAGCTGGAGAGGTTGTTGTACAGTAAAACATGTTTAAAAATATATATACACAAATAAATCTGTGAATGTTGCAAAGACAAATATTCAGTACTCATAAACCACAGAAATGAAGGCTGCTGATAGAGATTTAATTATTCCATTTTTGGGTATGCTTTGCAAAAATTTATACTATCTTGATTTTTCAGTAGGACTCAAGGTATCAAGGAGCAAGTGTTTAGGTAATGCTACTGCTTGTCTTCATAATCAGGTATGTTTCAACATGCTGTATTTGCCACACAGTAGGGGTTCATGTACCACCAGCTGACAATGGATTGCACTTAACTTTCCAAAATTTTTTTGAAATATTCTTATCACATTAAATACAATTCTGAAAAAACTAAGATGATAAGGAAAAAGAGAAAGGAATCATCTGGCAAATGATATTCAAAGACTGCAGAGTCTGTGCATTTTTATTTATAGATTAAGATGGTTCTGCTGGAAAATGCTGGATCTAGGGAAAAGAGGAAAATTTTTATGATGAATGTTGATCAAACAGTAATGGAGAAATCACCATTATTGATTGATACAGGACATCCCTTACAGGCATTACCTGTCAGGACAACCAGATGGTGGACTTGTGAGAGTTATTTAACAGTCCAGGCTCCTGGAAGACATAAAGAAATATGCAGATACAGTGCCCCAGGTGGATTAAAATTACAGGTAGGCATGAAATAATAGGATTTTTAATGTTTTTTGATATGAAAACATCCCCTTTCCAGCAGTTTTTTTTTTTTTTATCAATGTGTAAATAATCCTGAAAAATTTATGCTCATCAAGAAAAAATTTACTTTAGGAGATGTCTATAGATTATTTAATCTACTGGTCCTTCTGACACTGGAGCTTCCTCAGATTCAGAAAAACCCAATTGCTGCTCCTCTGGCTCTAGACATTTCTTCTTTTATTCATGATGTGCAAGTTAATTGTTCATCAGCCAGTATCAAGGACACACTTTTGCAAGCTACAGAGACTTTTTTAGCATTATGGTAAACCTGATGTCCTCTTACTAATGACATAAATACACCCTAGGCAGAGGTATGGACATTGGCATAATATTACGAGTTACAGAAACTTTGAAACAGGTCCAGTACTTAAAAAAACTTTTGCAGTTAAGCAGGCTTTGGGATTGGATCAATTTACACTGCTTTTATGCTGTTTACTTTAGTGATACTTTTAATGGCAGTGTTACCAATGGGCATATTATGCAAAGGTACTGCTCCCCTCAGATTCATAGTAGATGTTGTCCAATTTACTGAAAGCAAGAAATTATTCTGAATAAATAGGCACACAATGAAGCAGTTATCCTGAAGTTTACTGTCTGAATTCTCTCACAGGTCAATGGAAAGAGTACAAAAGCTTGCAAAATTTCCAGGCAGAGGCAGACACATTTGCCCTCTGGAAGCATTCACAAACACATACTTCTCTCTGCTGACTATAAGGGAAATTTGGCACTTTCTTTCAGGGCACAGGTTACTTATACACCTTAAGCTTAGGCACAGGTTAGGAGGTGTTGTACACAGTATATATTTGGTTTCTGCTTTGCAAACGGGAGAGAGGCCCTGTGAGCTCTAACACATGTCATGCGTCGGAGAAAATCTAAGGGTAGTGGGCCTTAATCTCATTTTAGCCAGGTGTTAGCCTGGAGTAACTCTCTAATGACAGTGGAGTCTTGCCAACTTTGCACCTGTGCAGTGAGAACAAAAGTAAGTCCATTAACGATGCCTTTAGAGCTGGCTGGAGAACAACAATTCCACTTCATGATAACTTTGAACATTGCAGAATTGATATTTTTCCTATATTGGAATGAAAACAAAACCTTCCAAGCACTTTGTCAGAATGTATTTGAATGGAAAAATGCATTTTTGGATCAAAACCCCATCACATTTCTGTCTGCACTCTCTTTCTCTTTTCCTCTGATCTTAGAAACCTCCTTCTCTCCCCCAAGTCAACATGGTCACTTTTCCATAAAGCCTGTCAGCCTCAGCAGAGAATATTGGTTTGGCAAGAAACTTCAGAAAAAGAACTTTCCAGACACAGCCATGGGTTCATTCCATGCAAATATGTAACAATTAGTGAGCCGAGAACAAAAGAGTTACCAAAACAATAGATTCACTTCACTCAAATCTTTTCCTGAGGTTTTGAGAAATCTTCTACAACTTTGTACGTTGCTTTTGGTTTTGTTTCTTAATTTTCATTTCCATTGGCTTGTCCACTTGTGATTAGCAGCTGAGACTACAAGCAGTAGTGCCAAAACACCACTGGAAATACCATACTTTCTATTGTTCTGGCCATATCGTATGTTGGTACATGTAGTTGGTATCCTCTAGAGGAAAGAAGCTGGCTCCCATCAAATATTCAGCTGAGGCCAGGCTGGGTCACCCAGTAGTTTTCATTATTGCCATCACAGCCGAAAGATGACAAAGAGTATGACCCCTTGCAGGGCAAGGAGAAATTTGAGGCTATTTTTCAGGTTTTTTGAATGGCCATAAAGGTGACTGGTCACCCTTGCTTCTGCTTGCATCTCATATTGGGTGCTGAATCACCTTCAGACATGGTACTCTGAGTGGTCACTTCAGGTAAGTCTGTTACTGAATATCAACAAATTCATCTTTTCTTCCCTTTTGCCCAGAAGAAGAGGTCAGAAAATTGTACCAGCTCTGAAAGCCTTAATTCAAGCCTCTTAAATTGCTGCTCTGTACTTTTGCATGTCCGAAGTATTTTCCCAAAGTGCATGTGTCACCTAATGTGCTACTGTTTTTAGAAACAAACAAATATTTCCTGGAGATTGCTGAATGACAGTTATTCAAAGCACTGTACTTACCCCTGTTTGAGTCCTGGTCCAGCAGATTGAAGGGCAAGTTCTTATAGCCACAGATTAGTGCAGCTACCATGGCCCATTAAATACAGTCAAATTTTGTTATCATTCTTCCTCTTATCCTGCCTCCCTCTATTTTTTTCCACTTACATAGGTTGGACATTCAGAGTATCTCATGCATGTTGGAGGAATTTCTTGATTTTGGCAACAAGCTGATATAGTGGCAGTCCCCCACAAGCAGTGCAGCAGAGAAGAAAAGAGCAGGTTTTGGACTTGCCATCTTTACAGAATTTTTCTGCCAATTCAGGCAGTATCAAAAAAGCACACATTAGAGACAGCAAAATAACCAGAGATGCACTGATTCTCTGTAGGGAATACTGAGATAGCTACTAATAATGCAAACTAGCAATTACACAACATCAAAACCTAAACTAACATTTGAGGAATGTGAGCTACAAATAGATGTTCACTGATCCTCGTTCTTGCAAATCCATCAGCCCACAGGAAACTTTGTAAAGCAGGAGCCTTTTTCTTCCCCAACATGAGCCTCTGGGAGCACACGGATCTCTTTCCTTCATTGCACACATAATTTTTAGAGAACAGCAGGTTAAACTGAGGGTCTTGGCCGTGCCTTCAAGAGGCTCAATGAGCTTAGGCCAAGTCATCCAAGAATCAGCTGGTGAAGGGTAAAGATTGGAATCAAAGCTTCATCCCCGTGGCTTAATGAGAGAAACATGCACAGCACAAAACCTTTTCTAGGCAGGAGAGAAAACCAGGCCTCTCACAAACCTGCTGGATTCTGTCAAAAGGATCAGCTTTGATATTAGGGACTATGGCAAATTGCATTATTGTTCCTGCATTGGGTATGTTTTCTGACCTTGTCTTCTTCATATATACCAAAGAGTGGACTCTTAGTACAGATATCTGTTTCTGCTACTGAAGTGATCACACTTCTAGTCAATAGAGAGAGTGGTCAATGAAATCTTAAGGTAAAATTTGTGTATAGGTACTTAATACAGGTAGGATGATGTGGGTCCTTAAAATGCATCCATTTCTTCACATCCCAGTACAGGAACTGTGGCTTACTATCTCCCACATAAACACCTCTGTTGTAAACCTGAACTTAGGTTACATAAATCCCACCCAAAATAACATTCCCCTTAGAAAATAAAAAGCCAAGCAGTCAAACAAAAATTTGAGCAGAGCATCATGACTGAAAGATACTTCTCCCACCAGACAGTTTCTTCCTGAGAAGACAAAGGACAACCCATACACAAGGGTATTAATTTGACTTGACTAACAAATTAGGAAGTGAACAGATGCCCTACAGATGCAAGGCAGTACAAGAGCCTGTGTGAAATCAGCATACAGTAGAGACAAAGTGAAGTTGGTTTAACCAGAGAGTGGGTTGCACACAATTACATTGTTGAAAGCCATGATACATAGATAACTGTTTAATGATAATGGTGGAAGAAGAATATTTAGAAATAAAAGGCAATGGGGAAAATGCATCCTAGTTCTAAAAAAGAAATCCAGAGAAATCTTTGTATTATTTTAAAAGTAAATGCATGGCCTAGTGTCCTGATTTCAGCTGGGATAGAGTTAATTTTCTTCTTAGTATCTGGCACAGTGCTGTGTTTTGTATTTAGTATGAGAATAATGTTGATAACACACTGATGTTGTAGTTCTTGCTAAGTAGTGCTTACTCTAAACCAAGGACATTTCAGTTTGCCAGAGAGCAGGTGCACAAGAAAATGGGAAGGAGCATGTCCAGGACAGCTGACTTAAACTGGCCAAAGGGCTATTCCATACCATAGAACACCACGTTCAGGGTGTAAACAGAGGTGAATTGCCTGTGAGGGGCCAGTTGCTGCTTGGGAACAGGCTGGGGACTGGCCAGTGGGTGACAAGTAATTATGTTGAGCATTACTTGTCTTTCTGGGGTCTTATTCCTCTCTCTTTCTCGTTTTAATTATAGTTGTTATTGTTACTATTATTTTGTTGTTGATATTGCTTTTCTTTTTTCAATTATTGAACTGTTCTTACCACAACCTACAAGTTTTACTTCTTTTTCCAATTCTTATTCCTACTGTGAGGAGCAGGAGTGAGTGAGTGGCAGCTTGATGCTTAGTTTCTGGCTGGGATTAAACCATGATATCTGATAATTGAAAGCTGAGCCATAGAAATATTTTGTATCAATACAATCAGGATATTTAACTGTTAAAATCAGACCCCACACCTTCTGTTGCTGACATAAACTACATCTCCAAAGCTCTTCTTGCTGCTGCATCTCACGGCGTTTCCTTCTGTTACCTCCACTTTTTGAATCCAAACATTCCACAGGCTGTGCCCATGCACCCTCTAGCCTTGTCCCCTGAGCTGGTTGTCCACAGCCTGCCAGGGCTTCTGCTCTGCAGCTCCCTCTTCCTTGGGGTAAAGCCTCCTTCCGGAAACACCTCCTGGAGAAGACTGTTTTGAGTCTGGTGAGGGACATATCTGTGAAAGCTTTTCAAAGCTCTCTTTTTATGATGTCTCGTGGTTCAGTCCATATATGTTGTAGCTTGTGGTTTAACTAAATCTTTCTGTCATTAAGACTAATAATTTGAAAGATAATCCCATTATCTTTCTGATTGCCATGGTCGAGGCAGGGTGACGCTTAAGCTATTTTTGGAGCAAAGACTTTTCTTTGAAATGTTTGTTCTGAGTCAGAAGTTTATTCCAACCTTGGTTTTAAATGACCTGTAAGTATGTGGTTAAACCGTATCAGGGCCCACAGAGCTTCTGGTCTGTGTTTCAAGCTAAGCATGTGCTTAAATAATGAATTTAAATTAATGCTTCTTGTATCAGGGCTTCAGTTGATAGGTTTTTTTGTTTTTTCCAGTAAGCTGGTATAACATTTCTTTCAGGTTGATGTATTGATGTCAAAGTGCCAGAATGGTTAGGTTGCCAGCCTCTAATTTCAGATCTTTCTCTTCCTTGCTGATCTGGGATAGAAACTACTGTCTTGATTTTATACAAAGTGTTTGATCCTCCATGCATGTAAATAAAAGTCAAAGTTTCCATTCATTTCTGTTGTGCAGGAGTATTCCCACAATATACTGGCAGTTCCTGTGGCTTGACACTGAAGCACTGAATTAAGAAACATGCACTTTTATCTCCAAATCTGAAGACTTTTTTCATTTAAAAATACCTAAAAAGCAAGTACCATCATTTGCAGCTTAAAAAAAAAGGGAAATAATTTTTACCTTACTTTTATACACAGACATCCTGTTTTCTGCAAACTGAGCTACAGAGCTTTGGTCTAAACATGGGACAGAAAACGGCTTTTGCCTAGCCTTATGGTTTTTTATACAATGGCAATTATATACATGAAAATTGTTTTTCTTTTGGCAGTGTTTCCGTCAACAACAAACATATTGCATATATGCACTTTATCCTCTCTCTCTATTTTGTGTTCCCTTATGGTCTTTAATATGATCACCACTGATGAATAATTGTAGGTTTATAAAATGAAATGTGAGGGTGCACAATGAACATAGAATTATAATGTCAAATAGCTCAGTTATAAAGACAGAAAAATTCAAAATAGTGGTCAGACAGTATTTGGAGACCAAGAAAATGTGAGGTGAAGAACATTATCCTAAGAAAATATTGGAACAATTCAACAAACTGTATGGCAGATACTCCATTAATGAAAGCTTTTAGGTGAGGTGCATTAAGAAGAAACTTGTGGTCTAATACAGGAATTATTTCATGGTCTGTGCTTTTATTCAGGAAATCAGTCCATTAAATTATTAGAATGGTCCCTTTTTGCATAAAAATCTGTTATCTAGCAGTAACACAACAGAAACATTAGTCAGGGCTCTGAAATAATTTTAAATTTTACAAATTAGATGAAGATACAGGACTCTTAATTATTTCAGATTGCAGTCTCTTAGAGGGGCTTGGATCCACTAGTAAATTCAGTCAGAAAAAGTGTTTTGATATGATTGAAAACAGGGCAATAAAGAGGGCAGATGATAACTGCAGGAAGAAGATTATTTCCTGACAGCCTGCCACCCTGGCTAAGATTTCTGGGCCAGATTAAGCTGAAAATGAGCTCTAGTGTGGTGTAGTGTAAGTTTTCCCTCTGTGAACAGCAATGGGATGTTTGAGTAAGAAAGACAAGATGAATTTACTTCTCTACATGTTAAATAATTAGCTGCTGCTAATTGCACAGTGTGTACCATTTTGGCATGTCCACATTCAAAAAAGTGAGACTGCAGATGCTGGAGCAAAGAGTGACAGGGAAAAGAACCTGCTGGTGAGAGACTGCAAGCCAAAGCATTTGCCAAAATAGTTGATGTGAGATACCCCAATGGCAATGTGCTAGCACCCTCAAAGGGGGGAAATACTCTGGTTTTTTGATGGAGAGGAGACAAGGGGACTCAGCTGGACACTGAGCAAAACCAAAATAAGTGGGTTTAAAATGGTCTGTTTTTCTGAAAGAAAAACATTAGTCAAGATATTAATCTTAACAGAGGAGTAGCTGATAGAAGACCAAATGAAATGTTAAGATGTTTAGAGGAGCTAATAGTCTTCTTACTCAGATCCTTAGATGAAAGCAGTAGAATCAGGGACAGTATTATTAGAATACAGACCTAATCCATGCCACTCTTCTCTCATCTTCTACAAGATTTCACTCCAGGGATGCTGAGAAGAAGATAAGTTTCCATGGAAGCAAGAACAAAGGGGAATTTTCTAAGTAATATTTAAATCCTGAGCACTGAATTTCTGCATGACCTGGAGCTTTTGTACACCTGGTTGATGGGGAAGATTTTGAATCTAAAAAATGACTGACTTGAATTTCACTGAGAGTTCACTGCAGGAACCTCAACATTCAGTGGGAGTTCTGTTATGAAATTGTGTAATGTAGATACATGGAATCCAGAGATGCATTTAATCCGAAAGGTCACTCTGTCAGAATTATTGCTTGTACATATCATGGGTTAGAGTACTACAAATGACATCAAAAGACAAATTCATATGTATCACATTCCCCAGAAGATGGGAGTTTGGGTAAATTGGGACATAGATAAAATAATTTGTGGCTTAAAGTATTTAACACTTGATTGAGGAACTTGCCAGACCAAAACCGCTATTTCTCATTAAAAATTTTATAAGAACAGCATAATTTTGTACAGTGCAAACTTTATCTTCTTAAGTCCACCTCAGGCTCACAGAACAGCAGTCCTTGCTGGTTCCATTATCCTATGTTTCTCACACTAAGGGATTGGTGAACTCATAACATCCCATTTCTAGTCATTCAATACTCATGTGTGTCAGCCTCTTAATAATTACCACTGTACTGACAGACTTATTCCTGCTTACATCAGCATATGTAAGCAGGCCCAGTACTTTCTTTGCTTTGATATTACATCACATTCTCAAATTTTTCTCCAAGGACTAGTGATTATAACTCATGGTCACTCAGAAGTGTGTACCCAGTCAGTATGGACAGTGGAGTTAAATCTTGTTAGAACTTTTACTTCATTGCATTCTGTTTGCATTAATTTAGTCTGTTTACACTTTTAATCCTCTAACTGGAAGTACAGGTAAGTAGGTATTATGGAAAAATAATTTTCTTGGTGAATTCATTAATTTTTTAATTTGACTTCTTGCTGAAGAGCTGGATCAGAAAGTCTTCCACTCAACCACTTTTGGGTTTGCTTTAAAGAGAGATAATTGAATGGGCAAGAGATGCCATTCACAGCTCTCTGGATTCAGATTTACTGTGGGTTGCAGTGTAGTCATAGGTGATGAGACAGCCTTTAGGACTGCTCTTTAGTGTGGTACACAGGAGGAAACATTATTTTGTGGGAGTAGTTAAAGAAGGAAGGAATTTATATTGTCAATGCCCATTATCCAAAATCCAACACCGATTCTTCTCCAATAGGCCCATGTGTTGCTGGAAATGGAAGCAGCCTGGTGACACCTCTGAAGAGTGTCTTGCACATTTTCTGCAGAGCAGGGTGGTTGAAGGGCTGTTAGATCTGCTTTATCAGCTCTGAGGTAAAGTTGTCTTCAGGGCAGGAGAGATCCTGCAGTCCAATTCTCTGGAGGGTAAAAAAAGTGTATTTACACTGAAGTATGAAAGTGGATTTTCTAGGTAGGAAGGAAATTAATTATATCCTCATAGATGTGACTTGGGGAAGAAAATGAATAAGATCTATGCAAGAGGCTTTTCTTTTAGGAGTCAGTAAAGGAAGTTCGGTGCCAGCCATGGAAGATGCTGTTTAGAAATTGAAGCAGCCAAAACCCAGGGTGGGTAAAGTTCATGAGATCAGCATCTGCCATCTGAAAATGATACCATGATACCAGTTATAGCTTTGGGCAGCACAGTGGGACTTTTCTAATTCCTGTGCTCCTGAGTGATGTTCATGGAAAGAGAAAAAAGCACCTGAATTTCAGGAAAGCTTTACTGATTGTATCAAAGTGTCAGGGTCCAGAGGGCACTGTCAGCTCTGTGAGTTCTACCCAGCCACCCTCAGAGCTTCCATCACCCGCCCACAACACAGGACCCTATGTCAGCCCCCCTGTCTGCCTCCATCTGCCCTTCCCCTGGGAACAGCTGGAATGGTGGGACAGGCTCTGCCTCCACCCTGGGGAGCCCCCAGCTCTCACAAGCCTCAGGGAGTCCCTGGTCCCCATGGTGCCCTGAAGCAGAGGATTCTCCTTAGGATCCTGGGAGCCAGCTTCTTTCATAGTAATCCATCAGCAAGGTGATGGCATAGGTAATGAGTGATTGCATACCTTGGCCTCACATCAACGGAGACTTACATGAACCAGAGTACCTAGTCTGGATCAGAAATTATATGCTGAGACTGATCTTAATTCAAACTTGTAAATCACAGATCATAAACTATAATGAGACTTGACTTTAAGCAAGGACAAGCAGAAAATCTGTGTCCAAAACACCTTGTATACAGGGCAGACTTGGCCATCAGACACGACGATGACATAATGTTGGTCTTTATGGAGTCAGCCTTTTGCAAAAAGCCAAATTGACTGGACATCTCTTATTCCTTTTTTAAAAATACATTTTATAGTAAAAGCAACTACCTTGATTAAGACTGCTCATTGTACATGGAAGAATCTGCTGATACATATTTTTGAATTTTTCAATGAAATGTGGCAGCTGAAGTCAGGTTTTTGGACCTTTTATTTTGAGAGATATAAACAGAGGATGTTAGCTTATCTCTTACTTTTGATAACCTATCACAAACTAAGCAGGATTTGTGAGAAACTGATGCTGAGTTTCTGTGGGTATGGCCCTTCCATATGGCTGGATACTTCTGAACATAAGGAAAAATTTTTCTCTGGCCAGAAAAGTTGAATGGAAAAATTCAATCATTGTTTGATATGGAAAAAGAAGGTGAGTCATGCTCATTTCTTCCACAGTGAACAGCATGGACTTTCTGCATCCAAAGACACAGAAGTAATTACTGCTAGCAAAAGTGGGAACAGACTGACCAGCACTATTGGGAGGTAAAGGGCAAAATGTGGCGCAGCAAATGTCCTGATGCCCTTTTGATATGGTAACAAAAGCTTTTCACTGAATAATTGCTTGAACAAGTCATATTTTGAATAAGTTTGATAACTGCACATCTTACTGTCAGTAGGAGGCAGTTTGATTGAAAAAGGGCAGCACTGTCACTCAGAGAGATTGTTTCCAGCAGTTAATGCTGATCTATGTGCATATAGCTTAATGGAGTTGGAAGTTAGTAAGAAAAACCTCATGGATCTTTTGGGATCTTGTTGCCAGTTAATGATTTTTTTAGGAAAACTAGAATGTCTCCAGGCTGCATATGTACACAAAGGTGTATGAGCCATTTGTTCTGTATTGAAGTAGTTTTAGATCCTGAAGGCACAGGGAAAAAAGAAAAGGCACTCAGGATTGCACCTGGGATGCTATTCTTTCCCTGTTTGGATCTTGGAACACATACTCTTTGAAAAGAGGCTGAACACATACCCTGTGTTCAACCTGGAGGAGAGGCAGCTTCAGCAGGACCTGACAGCAGCTCCCAGTGCCTTTGGGAAGGTCACTGAGGGTGCAAAGCTGAGCTCTTCACTGCAATGGACAGAGGAGAAAGGGCAGATTTCTGGAACTGAAATTGGGTTAAAAGGTGGAGGGGGCACAGGGTAGAGGCAAAGGGTGGGAGATACATCATCTTATCTTTGATCTTTGGAGGTTTACAGACAACTGACATAGCCCTGAGCAGCCAGATCTGAATTCAGTCTTGACCCTGCTTTGAACAGGAGGTTGAACTGGAGACCTTCTCAAATCTCCTCCAACCTCAACAAGTCTATGTCTTCTCTGGATAATAAAAAGCAGTGTAGCATAACCTCTTTAGCATTACAAAACATGATATGCTCTTTGTAAAATCTGATGTATTATTATCATAATTAGATCAATTATGATTAACTTTATCACTTATTATATGTATAAAAAAGTATATACTATTTCCTTCTTGACTCTAGTCATCTGGCTTTTTTAAAATCATGTTTTCCCCATTGATCTTAGTCATAACATTAGCTGATTCATCTTAAAAGAAATTATTTACATAATCTTCCCATGGTCTCTGCTGAGGTATTTTTCTGCAAATAGCTTCATAATGTTTGATCATTGTGTGACAATTATGCCTTTTCTGAATGAAAATTCTGCTTTTAATAAAATCAGGCAAAGAGTTTATCTTCATGGGCCCACAAAGGACTTTGCTATGCAGAGAATGCAGGACCTCTTGAGTAGTGTGAGATGATAGGATGGATTTCCTTGGAAGAGCACAAAGTGCAAAGGGTTTGTATTCTAGGTCATGAAAATTTAAATCTGGCTCTTCAGCAAAGATGGAGAATACTTTCTGCCAAAGCAGCAACAGTATTTGCTTCCTAACACTGTCAAATATGTTCATGTCAAAGAAAAAGTCCTTTCCTCCTGAAATCTTTACTTTTGAACATAGTTTCTTTTGTTTTATGACCTTGAACTAGAAAAGAAAAAAGTGTTCTTTGATTTTGTGATTTTTTGCCTTGATGCTGTACCAGGATTTTTTATTTGCTTACATATTATCTGCAGGAATATCAAGAAATACTTATTGGGAAGATAAATAACATAGTTCTGTGAATTACCCACTTCTAATTTCTTTTTTTTTATACTGTGATCTTTTCTTTAACCCTCATAGTGCTGAACTAGACTTCTCATTTTCCTCACATAACACCAAAGAATAATTCAGGTTTCTCTTTGAGGGATACATGTAAAAGCATTTATTATATCTTCCAGCATACATCAAGATACTCAAATACAGAAAATTATTCTAATTTCATTTCACTGCCATTAAAAAAATATTTTTCAAGCTTATTTAAACAACTTAGCCTCATGAGAGTTAGTGTTTAGTTCATTTAGCCTTCCCTTTTTTAATGAGCTAGCGTTGCTTCTCAAATGATGTTCATGAGAGCCTGCAGGACTTCCTGGGTGACTCAGGCCATAGGATACTGCTGTAAGTCTGTAAGTCTGGATGCGAGGTGCCTCAGGACAATCCTGTCCTTGGGACCACCCTAATGATTCCCTGCTAGAAGGTCCTCTCTAAGATTGTTATGTTGGAGTCATATTGCTGGAGAGAGAGTTTGTGCCAAGTGCCCCCTCTTCCTGAGCTGGTCCCTGGCACTGGGAGGAGAGTGCAAATATCCAGGTGTTTCAGTATGGTGCTCCCAGAACTCCATAATGAGCCCTCTGCCTTCTCTCATGAGCGAGGACTTGGATTTCTGGCTCTGTGGCAGCAATAGGAGAGTACAAAAAGGGCTCTGGGGTCTGGAGAGGGCACCTTGCAGCAGTCTTGGCTGCATCTTTTAATGCTTTGCTTTGCATGCATATCACATACATGAGCAAACACTTAGATGTTGGACAGATTTGTTTACAAGGAATTTACTAAGTATTTGCAAGGTACCCACCAGTTCCAAGAGTTCAAGAAAGGCCCATTGTGAGGAATTATACTTTTTTTTGGTCTTATAATGAGAAAAACCTTCTGACCAAGTACAAAATTTTAGCTAGCCAGGAATAGAGCTTAATTGTTATTTAATAGGATCAGAAGCAGTTAAATTTCAAACCAGAAAGACCTTCTGGTTCCCTACCAAAGTAATAATACCATGGACTTTCTTTGCAAAAATAATTTCTTTGAGAATTTCACACAAATTCCGTAAAAAAAAGAGAATGTGATCCCTCCAAATTCAAGAAAAACATTTGCAGGTATTGAAAATGTAGCAGATTCTCTTTTATAAAGGTAAAATCAAGGTTTTGCTTTGCATTTCCTTAATGGTTTAGCTAGTTCCTCTGATTTGGAGTTATAAGACCCAGAATTAAATAGGGAGAAATGTCTTTCCATAGTGAAAGTGGGACATTAACTGCAGTGACTTGGTCAGATTCCAGTTGGAATAATTGCACCTACTTAAATAAAATGCCCTTTGACATTTCTGTTAAGGATAAACATTATTTATCCCAAGTGATCTTGAACTGAGGAGTACAGATAAAAAAGAAAAAAGTCTTTGCATTTCATGTGAGAGTGAGTATTACATGGATGGGCAAAACTAATCTGGGCTATTAATGCACCACCATGTGCAGAAAGGCTGATCCTGTGGAAACCAATAGCAGAACTTCATCATATTTCCCAAGTGCTGGATTCCACTGATCATTCCTGTGTCTGGTTTTGTCATCAACCTCACACGGCATCTTGTGTTACTTCACTACTTCAGAGAAAAGATTTATCCCCCCCCAAATTAATGTAACTTAAAAACTGACCACAATTTTAAGTACAAATAATAAGCACTGCATAAGGTCTTTCTTTTGATATAATTATTATGAGCAAGGCAAATAAAAGTCTCTTTTGTTTAAGCTTTTCCATTACAGGACTCCAGTTTTCAGTTACGTGCGTCAAATGACCTGAGCACACCTACGTTTTCCATGGAGGGTAGGGACTTCAGCCTCAGGTCTTTTGGAAATTTCATCACAAATGATGTGCATTTTTCTTCCTATCTATAAAGAGGTCCCCAGATTTGGCTGAATTGTGTGCTTCTTGAAACCTTAGTTCTTATTTGCTCAGCAGTGACCTGGCAGAAGCTGGCACTTAGGTTTCCGAAGACACCATCTGCACTGGGCATCCTCTGTCCCAAGGCTATAGGAGATGAACATAACTTTCCCTGTAATTTCTCCTCCTGTTACCATGTATGGCTATGGCACAGCATCTAATAGCAGGCTCTAATATCCTCTGCTCCTGCTGCTTTTCCTTCTGGTGCTCTAGCGATGAAGAGATGAAGGCAACCGGAGGGGAATGGGAAGGATGCAAAATCAAGGAACACAGGATGAGGGAAAATCTGCTCAGAGCGACTTACTCAGCATCACAGAAGAATTCAGCAGTATGCTCAAGCATAAAATTTGCTTTTCCTAGAATAGCATTATGGTTGCCAGATATGCTGTGTAACTTGGGATTTCCTGAATAGTCTCAAATATAGTCTAACATTCCATGTCCTCTATTAAATGTCCCCTATATATTCCAGAACTACACTCTTTGTAAAATCTGATAATCTGCTACTAAATTTAATGTCCATCTTCTCTGTGGGTGTTTTTGTGTTTCATTCCTCACATAGTGTGGATGAACCCAGTTCTGAGGGTTATAACAGGAGGTAAAAAACTCGCACATTCACATGCAGGATTTATGCCACTGCTGGAGTGAGATACACTTGGCTGACCTCAGGATGGGCTGGAAATGGACCTTTAGAAAAGCATGCTTTTGGGTATGGAAGGAAGATAGTAAGGCTGAGAACAAGCTGAAATTCCAGTTTTAGTTCTGGATCAGAAAGTGTTGAATGGTTGGGGAAAAAGGCTTTCTGGTGCTAACCCCAGGGCCCAGTACAGGGGGCATATGTGATGAAGGGGTCACAGTGATGTCTCATGCTGGATAAATGGTTTTGAGACCTTTAGAGTTTCCTGACACCAGGCAGATCCCTCTGAATAGCCCAATCTGGATGGAGTAACAATATTAATGAGATTCTAGGGAAGAAACTTTGTGACAGGTCCATTTTTGCCAATCTTCACCTTTTTTGTTCTACTGTTAATATGTTGGGATGTTTCTGAGGGTCCCAGTTCCACTCCGGAACCCATCTCAGAGCCTCCACTTGAGCTGATATCGGTGCTAGTCAGTATGTGAACTAAAGCCACAGTGAGAGCCCTCAAGAACAGGTGAATACGAACAACCCTGATTACCTCTTGTTCATGTGCTGACACTTCACATGCCCCAAACTTTGATTTCCAGGGATAAGCAGGCTCTGTGCTGGGCAAACACAGAGCTGGCCTCAGGAGACCACAGTATCTGTTGAAAAAGGCTGCCCTGAAGGTGCCTTGCCTATATCCTCCAGTGTGCTCACCTCCTGCAGATAAAGATGGAGGTTGTTGGAAAGAGCTGCATCCTCTGTTGCCTCCACTGCCTGGCGTTGTGGGTCACCTTCCCCCTTGCCTGTTCCTGGTGGCAGCAATGTCTAAATACTGTAAAATTTTGTTTTAATCAGCTCAGTTGTCCTGGTCTTCCTCAGCATCCTTTCCCCTGTGGCATCACATCTCCAGGCACAGCTCCTCTGCACCGTGATTGTGGCTGCTGAAGATTGCCTGTGCTTGCTAGAGTTCCTCTCCCTATGCCCCTTTCCAGCACTCTCATTAGGAATGTGCATAATTCTGTGCTTGTAATTAGTATATGCTGTTTGAGGCTTAATTATACTGCATGTTCTGGTTTATCAAAAGCTGCTCATCTGTTGTGTGAAAAACAGTTTAGGAATCTCAGGCTGCCTTCTGCAGGAGTCCTCCTCCTTTGAAGTGGGAAGATCAGAGTCACGGCTGGGTCAGCGCAGCACGAGTTCTGCCTCCGCTCAGGGTGCCGGGTGTCAGCAGCGGAGCAGGATGGGCTCCTGCTGTGCAAACGTGGCTGGAGTGCTTCACGTCCCACAGTGCAGCCCAGAGACAGCCAGAATCTCCAGCTGAGCCCTAGGAGCAAGTCATGTCAGAGCTAGCTGCATTCCCTCCTTTTTCCTTTCCTCTCTTTTTCCAGTTAAATTTTCTTCTTGCTCTTAAGCATTTTCCTTTAGTGGTGACACCAGCTACCTTCTTCTTTTTTAAGAACATTTGATATTCACACAACCCTGGAAAAAAATACTTTGTGCATAGGCCACAGGTCAGTATTTCCAATGGAAATCATAGTGTGTGGTATCACAAGCTATTTTAAATCTAATGAGAAATGCAGGAAATCCTGCAGTGAAATGAAGCTGACCTTGGTGACCGTGACTGTCTCTCAGCATTGCACATGGTAGTGCAGTGTAAAACATGTAGAAGCTTGGTCTTAAATAGGGAGGCACAAATATTTATTCTACCTAATATTTTATAGAGAATTGGGAGTAAATAGCTTTTGCAACCACCACCCCCAGTATCTACTCTTTTGAATGAAGGAATATATTTAAAAAAACAAGTTGAACCTGTGTAATAATAAAAGGAAGAAGAGATATTTTCAGCATACATTACAGGATAAATGGAACTAAAGATATCCTGACACCTTATTTTATTGGATTCCATGATTGAATATATAATTAAGAGTTTTGCGGGGTGGGGGTAGAATATCTGGGAGTTATCCAGTGTAGCAGCAAGGATCAAAAGAAGGTGCTCTCACTCACTTGCAGGAGAGCTGGCACTTTGCAGGCATAAATGATAGTGTGTCCCGGGCAATTATCACATTGCTGGTTTTGGACGGTACCTCTTTATAACAAATGAAGATCTCTTCTCTCTACAAATGGAGCACCTCCTCTACATTAATCACTGTGTGATTAGCAGTACTTGGGCTATCTCGGGCAGCATACTGTGATAGTAAATGAGATCTGCCAAATGCAATGGGTCACTGACTGAGAAAAGATCTATTGGTGATGCAAGCTATCCTCATGCCACTGAGAGAGGTATTACATCAGCCTATCCTAGGAAAAGAAAAATGAGATGTGGAACTTAATCTTTATTGTGTGTTAAGAACTCAAGACTGTGTCTAGAGAGTAACAGGACAGGAGTGAGTGCCGTCCTGTGTCTCCCATGGAGGCACCCAACAGAAAAGGGAGACGGTGCTCTTGGATATCGCAGCACCGGCCAGCAGCAGGACGCTGCAGAGACTTGCTGCACACAGTGCTTGTCACAGGACATCCAGACACACTCCATCCTGGAGACCTGACAGATGAAACACCGAAGGAAATGCATGGTGACATCAGATAAGTGTGACATCATGCTAACAGATAGTGTTAGTGGCACTCCGTGTTTGCAGAGCTTATGTGAACTCTTGTGTTTTCTAGAAAAAAGGACAAAGTTTAATATGGTTTGTAATGAAACATCTGCTCATGCCTAAAGAAAGCTGGATGTGTCACGTGCTGAGGATTTAGAGAGCATGTATAATATGCAAGATTAACCCATATATTTTTATATGCATGTATATGCCTACACTTATATATCTTATTATGAAACATCAGATATATGTGTGGCAGTAGGAACTATGTATGTTCCCTACGTATTCCCCAAATCCTGAACCTGAAGAAAAAAAGACAAAGACTGGTTCCTGAAGAAATTTGAAGAATGTGAAAAAGATTCCTGACCTGAAAGTTAGATGATGTCACTTGTCCATTTTAAAATATGCTTGTGAGCCTCCCTGGGCAAGGTTTCAAAATATAGACCCCACTTCTTCAATTCTGTTGTTCAGTCATACTGAGCTTGCAAAGCAAAATACAAAAGTGGAGTCAGAATCATGATGCAGAAGCTTTGTTCTGGAGAAAATCAGACAATCCCAGAGGATACCTGCAACAAGTTCACTGCCCTAAGCACACAATATGCTCAGACTTTGGGAAAACTGCCTGATGGGTTTTCAATAAGTCCTAGACTTGAAACACATATCAGGATACTTATTTTTAGTGTTAGCAACAGGCACTATGTCCATAGCAGGATGTTTTGGCATCTGATCTGATAGATTCACTTATATAATTGAAATAATATCTTGGCTTTTTCTACTCTTGGCTTCCTGTTGGGGAAAAAACCCTGAAAAGATGAGGACCATGAATCATAAGAAAAATTGGAAATTTTGTGGTATGTATTATCACTTGGCTTGTTTTAACTAAATAATTTTAGGGAACCATGTTATGTTCCTGCCAGAAGATTTAAATGTTCTCTGAAGTCAGTGATTCAGCAGCGTTTCTATGAGAAAGATTGTTTTGATGTTAACTCATTAGGGAGTATAAAGTCAACATGCACATTGATTTTAAAATTCTCTCTTGAAATATACAGCTGATTGTTTATTATCTTTAAATCGGCAGGGATTTGCACCTAATTTGTTTAACTCCTTAGAACTGAATTTAGAGAACTTAACAGGAAGACTTATTTAGAGATATGGTCTTTAGTCCACATTCTGCATCATGCTTGGGTCTTGCCCAGTCTCCTGGATCAAGGTGATTATAGGAAAGGAGACAGATCATGTTCAAGTTTTCATACTCAATTACCCTTCACTAACACTACAGGAACAAACTGGGGTTAATAAAAAATTCTTATGAGGATTTATAAGGTCTAGAAATCCTCATTATCTCCTTTTTTATACCAGCTTGCATTTTACATTCAAGTCTAATCAATCTATGACAGTAAGAATGTATCCAGATAGTTTATCATAAGGAGACAAATTGCTTTCCATGTCATGGTATATGACTTTTTGATACTGTGTCGCTTGAAGTAAACCATCATTACAGATTGTTAGTTGAGAATCAGATTTCTTCTGGAGAAGTATAACTGTGTCTCAAATAAATCAGTTCTTGGTGTCTGTGATACCTTAAAGTAAGTGAAAATGCGTATGGGAGAATAATTGATTGTGAGTTTAAGGAGAAACAAGAAGTAGGAAAGCAAAAAGTTTCTAGAGAGATCAGACACCATGTGAAGGTGAAGGAGAAGAGGAATGAGGATGGTGACTATGCTGAACTGACTTGGGCAAAGGGACCTGAATGGTCCTTCCAACTTGCTGGGTACAGTGAACAACCATGGTCCCATTCATAAACTCTGGAAATTGCACCACAATACTGCTTCCCTAGTATGTAATTAAAATAGAATCTTTCTCATACTGAGAGTTACAGCCATAGAAAGAAACACACAAGATTTTTATACTTTCTTTTCCTTATGTTTGCATGTGTCTGACTGAATAGCAAGCTGAATAATGCAGCTCTGATCTTTTTCAGGTGCCAATTATACTCCATACATAACATTAGCAAATATAAATCATGATAATCAGCAGAAGTCATGATGCATTGGTGACATTTTCAATGCTTTAGTTTCCATCATCTGCTGTACCAAGGAACGTTCGGAGTCTGCTTCTGGCCACTGTGTGCAAAGGCTGCTTCTGTGTTTTGTCTGGTCTAAAAGGCCACACTCCTGAGTCTAAAATATGTCTCAATGCCCTGTGAAGAGCCTCTTGGCTGAGCTCCCCACTTGCTTTTGCAGCTGTGCTGTCCTGGCACACAGCTAAGTGAGTGGCTTGTGGCTGTGGCTGAGTAATCCTGAATGGACAAGAGGAGCAGTGAATTTCCTGCTGTCACCATGGGAAAGCACAGGGCTCTCCAAGGTGGCCCTCTTTTGTGTTGGCCCCATGTTAGATTATATTCTGTTCATTTTTGAAATGTCACTACTAGAAGATTTGAAAGCTGCTTTATAAAGAGTCGCATTTAACCCCTGCTTTGTTTTAAGGTGCGTCAATGTCATACTGCTGTGTTAGGCTGGAGAACTGAGGGACCATTTTCAGTTTACTGCAGGCCACTGGAAATACTTTCAGGTTTGTAACCACAGTGAAACCCTTCTACTTCAGATACAGTCAAATATAAATTCACTGGCAAGAGGAAGCTTGCTTGTTTGACATTAAGAATGTTTCCCCCCTGAGATAATATAAAATGCTTTGAGGTACTTTTCTGGAAACCTTGACATTTGCTTTGTTCTCTATGATTTTATAGAGTTTTTGTGTGCTTCTAAAGTGAAGAGAGAATTTAAAGCTATAGCTTTGTGAAAAAGTGAGGTTCAGTGGTTTGCACATTAAGTAAGAGCCAGGGGACATCAGGATAGTTCTCATAACACTCTGGAGTAAATTATCTCTATCACTGTTCCTTATTTTCTGCTTTAGTCAACATGGCTATATCAGTAGTTATCTTTTCATTGTTCTTGCACACCCCAGCCAAGCATGATAGAAATTGTGACTATTTTTGTGATTTCAAAAACATCAAGCTTTTTGATTAATTTATTTTAAAATTATGCAAACCTTCAGGTTCTGCATGTTTCATAGCAATGAGAATTGCTGAGTAAGTCTTAGTCTTGAATGAAGGTCAAGAAAGCACTCATTACCCTTATATCTTTACCCTTAAATCTTTCTGGGTGGACTCGACCTACAATTTTGCAAAATGGGTTTCTGGTGGTTTTATTTATTTTTCTTTTCTTACTGTGACAACAATAAAATAGCAATTCTTATGGGGCCATATTCATATTCTCTCTGATAATGACTGGACCATGGTGACAATATTGGGAACTGAATGCCTTGGAAGACCTCACTGTGATAGCACTGGTCTCCTTCCAAAACGGACTTAAAAGGGTTCTAGGTTACATGGCCTGTGTATGCATAATTTCTCTGTATATTTATGAGCAAACTAGCAGCTAAGGTTTGGTTTTATAAAACTGCATGTTAAACACGCTACCAAGGACTTATTGGATATAAAATCACCCTTGCAAAAAATTGATATGTTTTTCAGAAGAGCCAGCCAAGTGCCTAAAGTGACTCCCTGCAAATGAGAATATGTTTTGCAGGTATTTCAGCTCTGAGTTAATCCAAAACAATGACAGATATTTAAAAATCTATGGATGAAGTGTTAATCATAAGAACAAACCAAAGCATCCTGCTTTGCAATGATGCAGTCTTTTTGTTTCCTTCTATCTGGGGCTATAGAGGCTGTGCAGTGGAATAAGATACAGATATGGAAGTCAGACCCTCCTCATCTTCAACATGATCAGCTGACTTCCAGCATGACCTTCACATTGAAGCTGTAAAAGGGCCATTCTGCATTAGAACTTGAGATGTGAACAGTCCAGAGAACTTCTGGATGATTTTCTGGGCAATTAAGACCGCAATCTGCCTGTGAGCAATTATCGCTCATCTGTGTGCTGTGCTGCATTTACCTTGTGAACCCCACTCCTCAGGCACATCTGTGATGTTGGGAGAAGAAACTGGGACTGGGCTTTAAGCTCTCCTTCCTTTCCCCAGCAAAACTCTGCAACCCTGTGGTCTCTTCTACACCTCACTGCCCTAATGTCAGTTTTAGAAAACCACACTGTTCCCTGCTGCTCTGTTTGAGTGACCTGGGACCCCTAGAGCTGCTCACTTGCTGCATCCTCTACTTCCAATGTCTTGAGACCCTGAACACTTTGTCGTGCCACTCCCCTACCTTCTTTGTTCTCTCACCTCCTGCACATTCATGTCAGATTCTTTCCATTCCCAGATTTTATCAGGACCTGGAAGGATCCAAGTCAGGGTTAACAAGAAACTATTTCTGTGGGCAATAGGAAAATTGGTGGTCAGCTGCCAGCTTCAGTGTTTCAAGTGTTTGATGCAGGATAAAAACTTATGTGTTTTGAGAGTGGGAGGGCTCAGGGAATTGTATTACTTCCTCCTGTCTTGAATGTGGTTAGACTAAATCATAGGGTGTAGAGAATGAAATGCCAGCTGTGCTGCGGCACTGCACAATGGAAACAGCATCCACAGCTGCAGTCCTTGGTTTTGGTGACAATGTGAGGAGTATTGAGACAAGCAGATTTTGACTTGTTTTTCTAAGAATAGCCCTGCCCTGCTGATGTACTCTTGGACACAGCACTATTTCCAGAGAACTGAATTTGAACAAGAAAGTCCAGTCAAACTAAAATGCTCTTGGATAGGTCAGATCCCAAAAGACCTGGCTATTTAAAGATTGACCTTTACAGTTTCACATCAGAGTCTGCACTATATTTCAATGACACTTATGTAAAACTCTTTCACCTGGATCTCTGCCTTATTAGCTATACTCAGTTTTACTGTTCAAAAATTGGAATTTTGATATAAATGAAGAGGACAAAAAAGGGAAAAATAGAACGGCTAATATGGAAGTTGTCCCAGTGTCTTACTAAGGAGAGAGGAAAAAAATATTTTCTTCACTGATAAAGAAAGTTTTGACACATGATTCCAGCCCTCTGGAAAGGACCAGCCTGGCATTAAAAAACCATACAGCTTTGCATCCCATATTACTGGTAATTTTCACTTTCTGACAAAGAAGGCAGCAAAGCAGCACCTCACCAAGAATGCAAAAGGGCTACTGTCCAGTTGATTCATATTTAGTGAGCTGCAGTACCACAGTTGCCCATTGTGTAATGTCTGTGGCAGAACTATTTTCAGAAATTGCTTCAGCAAACAACTTTGAGACAGGATATAGGCTGAATATCAGCCCTTCTGGATAGTATAACACTTCTGGATTGTGTAACATGCCTCTCTGAGAGAATCTCAGGAATCTCTTATATTTCAGATATCTGGGAATATGTTTAATCTTTTTTTCTTTAATTTAGGACTGAGGTTCATGTTTATTTTCAGTTTAAGTTAACTGAAATTTTTTCCTTCCAGTAGGAATGACATGGATATTTATAAATAACATTAAAATCTGGAAGGCCAGAGATGGATGGTTGGCATTTGAAGGCCTATTTTTCTTAATGAGATGTGCATTGAAACATATGATTGAAGACTTGAGCCATCCTTCTGGACTTTCACTGTCTCTAAAAGCTATGGCACTGATTTTCCCAAGATTCTTCAAGTAAAACAAGGGAAATACAGACCTTTCCCCCTTCCCAGCTGTTAATGTGCTGCTTGCAAATCTGGGGGAAGATCCAGCCGTGCAGGATCTCCCATGAGGGAGGGCAGATGCAACAACCAGTGCATAGTGTACTGCCAGAAAACAGGATTAAGGGAGCTGGAAAAGAGGGTGTGTTGTTGGTCTTGTAGACACTGCAGTTCTGTGCTTGTCCTTTGCCCGTGCAGGAGCAACATCAGATGGATTTTGAATTATTGAATCAACAGTGTGTTCCTGGTGAGTATTTGTCCAGTCCATTCCCTGCAGGATGTTGACACAAAGGTGGGGAGGGCACCTCATGGTTGAGATGGCACATACACACTGGTATTTACTTTTTGTGTTGGAAAAGTCAGTGCACAATTTTGTCAAGAAATGTAGAAAATTTTGACTGTCGAAGACAATGTAGGGCAGAAGTTTAAACTATATTTTTAGCTCCTCCACTTTCACTACAGAGTTAGTTTTTTTCAGTGCAGTTGCACATATTAACCCATCACTATGATCCAATGTACACATTTATATCAGTACCTCTGCTTCCACTGGGTTAAGTGCAGCGCTGCTCAGCTCTGCCTCCCTACCTAGATCAATGAAGGGCAGATACAAATCTTCTGAGGGTATGAATGTTCTGCAAAATCATTTTGTTTCAATTAACAACACCTCTTTCATTATCTGAGGTGTGGCTGATAAACTGCATGTCTGTCAGGTCTGTCTTGCTTCATGAGGGAGTCACAACTAGTTCACTAAAACAATTAACAAGAAAGAACTCCTAAACTGCTCTCTCCAGTCCTCATGCTCCCCTCCCCTCCTTCCAAACTGGGGAATTCTTTATTTCAGAACAAAAGCCCTTAAAAGCTAATTTTTTACCTGAGATTCTTTCAGACTATCCATTCATTTCCAGACCCAGATCATGAATTCATGCTTCCTCCTCATAGTTTGGAACAGCAGGCACAGCTAGAGGCACCCTCCAAGGGTTGAACCTCATCTGCGCAAACACACCGCTTGAAGCTGTACAGAGGCTACTGTCAGTCTGGGTGGAATAATGTTTGTGTACACGTTACAGATGAGACAGGTCATCCATGGTGCTTGCAGCGCAGCAGGGAGCTGAGCCCTTGCCTCTGAGTGTTACTCCTATGCCTCCAGAAAGAAATGCTCTTACTGGGTTTATTTATGCTCCTTTGTGGTCTGCACAAAATGTCTGAGGCTCTTCTGGGAACTTGCTCCCATTCTCTCCTCTGATAAATCTTGGCTTTTGGGTGTTTTTTTTTTCTTTTGTTGGATTAGAGCCAGTAAGCTAGGTAGCTGAACAGCCAGAGAGCTACTTGTCAGCCTCTGATTTTCTAGCAGGGATTTTGCAGGAGGCTGCTGAGGCAGTGACCTCTGAGTGGTGCTGCAGAGGGAAATAGAAACTTGGCACAAAGGTGTCTCTGCTGCTGGTAGTGAGCAACCCTGCAGCAAAGTTATAGCTCTTCCTTGCCATGGCTTTTGTGGCCAAAATAACTAGTTGGTTACTACAAATCAGAGCCTGGGTACGGACCATCATATATACAGAGCAGAAAATGAAAAGATACGAGGTTTTCAGCAAAACAGAATAAATCAAATTGACAATACAGATGTCTTTACCGACACTATTACTCTCCCTGAAGAGGAAATATTTAAACCCAGATTAAATGTTTTACAGACCAAAATTAAACCGGCTTCATTGTGGAGGCAGAGATAAGGGAACTCTTTTAGCCAGCACTTCGTCCATCTGCTAGTTTCTTGTAAATATTTCCTTATTTTCCTTTGATAAGCCTGAATATTGTCAGAATTTTTACTCAGAAGTAGGAGACCCTCATGCCAAAACTGCCAGTAGCTCATGGAGGCTGCGAAACCTACTTTCTATGTATGAGGCAGGCCAGGGATAAAAACCAAGCCATTGCACCCTGGGAGGGTACTCTAATCAGCAGCTTCTGAATCAAGCAATCTCTCTGAAAAACTATTCCTTCTTGAAGTTCAAAAATGCCTATGCAGAAATCTTGTGTTGAACATGGCAAGATAGTAAGGAAAATATTGGTTATAACAAATCATCTTTTCCAAAAGATTCATGGAAAAATTCCTGAGCTGCTTTATATTAGGTATTAAGCCCACTCTGGTGAGAGGCGCAGCTTTACCAACAAAAGAAGTAATATCTACAAAGTGTTGTCTGTAGTCTGTTGGACTAGTGACAGTAACAATGCAAAACATTACTGGAGGCTCTGGCAAAAGAACAGGCACAATTTATTGGCTATGCAACTCAGGATAAGGTAAGATGAACAGAAATGATGATCTAGTGAGTAGGTTACTGGATTGCAATGCAACAGAGCAGGGCTCAGCTCCTGACTTAGTTTTGGACTTTTTTATTACTTCAAGGAAAATGCTGAAGTCTTTCCTCTGTACAGTTCCCCATCCTAAAAGAAGGATAATGATAATTTCTTACATCCACAGGGATACAGACAAGGTAAATGATAATTGCAAAGCCTTGAGATACTGGGGAAGGGAGGGTCTAGTCACAGAAATGTTCAATCCTATATCTTTCTGTTAAGGAAAGAGAATGCAAAAAATATTTTCTGAAGACGTATTGCAAGGTTATTTTCCACTCTCCCAAACGTGGCATGTAGAGACATATTTCAGTTTTTATTTCTATCCTCTATTCCTTTTCAAGTACATTCTTTCCTTCCCTTGTGCAGAGACATATGTATAGCCAAGTGGATGATGTCTAAGCATACGAGGTTCCTGTATTTCTTCAGGTATGATTTGATGGTTTTCTGACACCAAAGTAATCAGAAGTTTTATGTTTGATTTCATAGTGCAGTTTCTGAGAACTTAATATTTGACTTTGACCCTCCAGATCCTTCAAAACTGCTTATAAAATCTTCATGGTGTGGGAGGGAGTATTTCTGGAAATCTTTGTCTTTCTAGGAGTCATTTTGTGTGAAGATATTTTGATGGATTTGCTATCACATTAGTCAAAGATTTTCTCTACTAAAAATTTACACATTTGTTTTCATGTAGGAAAGCAAACAAAAATCACTCATTTCTAGAAGATAAACATTTTACTCAACAATTTTCGGAGTGTAGTTTCCTTTGAAACTCAGTTTAAAGAAATAGATGAGAACTAAATGCAGGAAAAATAGATCCAGCTGTATAAAGTCAGGCACTTCTGGAGCATGAATCATTTCCCATGACAGATGGCATTGCACTATAAAGGTATCTGTTGCTCATGTTTGCCTGTAGAAAAAACCTGAATAACTTATTTAGGCTAGTTACCTGGTTTTGGCTAGGCAAAGTTGGGCAAAGAACCCATATAATTCCCATCAATAGGTATACATTTTAAATCATTGCATGACCTTCTCCAAGTGTTTAGACATAGATTAAAATAGGCTTTCCAAAAGTCAGGCACCTAAAATGCTGAGCATTTTTGGAACTGTAGGACTTCTTACATACAGGACTTAGGTATTTTCAGGGGAAGAGGTTTGACTCTGGCTTTATTTGGGTAGCTGTGCTGCTGATGTGATCTGGCCTCAATACTGCATGCCACACAGATCTCTCTGCCACATGCCACCTTTTTGGGTAAGAAAGCCCCATGAAAAATGATCAAAAAAATTTGAACTAATCTTTTAGGTGAAGCTGTGTGATATTTCTTGATATTTCTGTTATTATTATTTTATTTCACAAGGAGCAGTTGCCCTTTGCCTCCCCTGCCTCAATACTTGCAAAGCCTGAGAGAGGGTTCTGTGTTGACCCTGCTCAGACGTTGTGTTGCCACCTCCATGAAATTCAGGGTTTGTCCCTCCCATTCTGTGTGCACTGTTTATACTGGGTAGTGGGGGTGATACTACTTTACCCCTCCTGGTTCCCCCAGGAATGAATGGAGATACGAGCTGGGGAGTCCCACCAGTTTGGTTTGTTTGTTTGTTTGTTTGTTTGTTTGTTTTTTTGTTTTTTTTCTCCCAGTGGAAGTGGGGAGGCATTTCAGGGACTTGCAGTATCTTGTCTCTTCCTTCCTCAGCAGCATCTTCGTGCTTGTTTGGGTCATGAACAGGTTTCAAGGCTTCCACAAATCTGTCACTATCTCTCAGGGCCAGACCCCAACAAGACTTCCTAATGGTGCCTTCTAAAGTCTTGAGTAGAAATTAGAGTAATGGGAACAAAAGGAGACTGCCCAGGAGGGTGAGTTTTGCTGCTTTTAGAGATAAGATTTTAACTGATAGATGTAATGGGGCAAAAACATAGTATTGTGTTCACCTTGTTCAATTCAGTATTTGTAAAGCTCCAGTCACCATGGCATCTAGGCATGAAAGATACCTTATGTCAGCAGGATATGCATCAAAGGAGTCCTTTTCTAATGGATAAACCTGATATCAAAGAACTGAAGAAACTGAACCAAAATTTACAGGTGTCCTTTGCTTTGATCATTAATTAAAATGTGACTTATACTCACAGTGTCCCTATTAGAGGACTTGACACAACAAAGCATCTGAGGTACCCGACTATTTCTTGTAATGCTGTGGAAGACAGGTGTTCATTCCTGGGAAAGCTTTGAAGCTAAAAATAAAATAAAACAAAATTAAAATTAAAGGATATTTCCAGGTACATAGTAATCATCTTAATACTTACATTTGAGGGTTTTGTGTGTGTGTTAAATACTGACAGAACTCCTGGATGGAAAGGAATGCAGACAATGAGGTAAAGTAAAGCCTTGTATGTCATTTGAGATCAATTGTCAGAGAATTTGTCTCAGCCATGTCATTATCAGATTAATAGTTGAGTTCCAATTTAAGCTGGAGTTATTTGGATAGCAGGAATCAAAAGAAAGCTTTTTGCAAACAATTTGCCTTAGAGCAAAATAAAAGTGTTAGAGATAGGATTTTTTGTGATTTTCACCACACCCCTTGAAATTCTGTGCAGACCATGACAGCCAACCCCAGCACCCTGGGTTATTCCAGCCTGGAGGTGTAAGATGGCTCAGGGCATTTCATTTCCCCAGCAGTTAGCCCAGACACAAGAAATCCAGTCCATCGGTGTAATGGGCTGTATGACTGCCAAATATATTGATGATCCAAAATAGCTAGATTAGGTTATAGATTTGAAGATCATAGAATATCCTGAGTCGGAAGGGACCTGCAAGGACCACTGAAGTCTAACTCCTGATATCTTCTTACAACAGGTCATTTGGCAAGTGAGTGTTCCTGCAGTTTTTCTCTGCTTTGCTCTCTATAGCGAATTAAAAAAAGGTTTTTTTCTCCGGATTTGCCATTTACTTTTGTCTTCTTTTCACTTTGCTTTCCGTGCCTTCTTCTTCCTCTCTTATTCATCTTTCAAAGGCTCACAACTTAGTAGTTATCTCTCATGTTAAATAGCATTAAACATTCCTGGGGTTGAATCAGCTTTTACACACATGGAATGCAAAGTGCCAGAAGAATCCTGCCACCCAACCCAAATAGTTAACAACTTCCTAAGCACTAAATATGTTTTATCTTCCCCTCTCATGCTAGGAATCTATGAGTTTCACTAGCATTTCATAAATACATTCTACTATGCGAGTGGTTGTTGTACCATCTGATCTTTATAACACATTGGGTTGCAGGGATCCAAAATGCAGAAATTTCATTTGCAAGAGCATTGGCTCTTTGAGATGTGTCACATTGTGCTGTAACCCTGAGGTGGTAGCAGTTACCTGTAAGTGCAGTGTGGCTTTCAGTGCCATGACCAAGAATTCACCTTTGGTGACCATTGGTGTCTATCCCCAAATTCATGGTTTTCCAGAGTGAACAAGGTTTCAGAAAAGAGGATCCTCCACCTGTCAGTCCTCCTGTAATCTATAGGTACTGTGGATATTAAGAACTTTTTAGACCCTCTTATCTTCCAGTGTAGAACACCTGAATAATTTCTGCAGCTCTGGAGATATGCTTTTGACTCTATACTCTAGTGGCTACAGTGGCAGTATGGGAGAAGACAGCACCATATCAGGTCCATTTTTTTCCAGAACCTTCTGGATATTATTGCTTACATTCAGTGGGACTTGTGTCCACATTTGGTTTAAATCTTGCTGTAACTGAAATGCCATCTGAAAATCTGGTCCGCTCATAGTGTACCATGTAACAATTAAACTGAGGATTAAATACTAACCTTAGAGCTTTCCTCTATTTAATTAGTTTTAAAACTTTAGGTTCGCCAGGCTGATTTGTGAAATTTAGGACTTCGATGAAACATCCTGTACTGAAAAAGATGACAGTCTATGAGCAGGCTCAGTAAAAGACTAGCAAAGCAAATTGCAGGTGTTTCTGGCAAGCTTTCCGTAAAGGGGTGACACTAGGAAGTCCTTTGTCACTATGAGTGACATCTCTCTTGTTGCACACCCTTTAGTAAAGCCCACATCAAAGCCACACAGGTGGAGCATTTTTCCTGGAGAGCTGACAGCCCCATTATTTTTCAGAGACTTCTTCATCAGGGTTCAGTTTCTGATTTAGCAGAATAAGTGACTCCTAGAATATGAGGACATTCTTCCCACCCTCAACCCCTTTTTCTTTCTTGATGTAAAAGGACACAACTGTTTATAATAATTTTAATATCAACTGCCAGTATTTAATTCATTCTTGCCCTTGATGTTGTACCTACAGGTAGATGGCTAATAGGTGGATGCATATATTAATTCTAGAATACCTTAAAAATATGTTTAAAAAGGATTACTGACATTTCTAGCTGTAGCATATTTTCACCAGATGTGTTATGCCCATTCACAGGTACTGTGTTCTCACTCCATTTTTAGTCACCAGTTTAACTTATTCTTTGTTAGTAAGCACCCTTGAGGAATATTTCTGTGAAATACAAAAAGCTTGCAAGTATACTTAAAATAATCAATTAGTTAGATGAATGGCACAAAGACTGAATCAACAGTCATCCAGAACATCAGACTACTGCAGACAAAATGTTTTATCATTTCCAGAAAGAGTCTGCTTGATTTCTATTATCATTAACATCTGCACTCTTCAATGCTGATCACATGCCTTTAAAGAAATGTAAATCAACTCCATATTCCTAGACATTAAGTTCTAAAGATGGACTGTAGAATTTTACCCTTTCCAGCAGAGTTGCAGTATCACCCAGTTTACTAATGACCTAAGAGTCTGGTATTTGAAGAAAGGGAAAACACAGACAGTATCCATCTCCCCTTATTCATCCCAAGACTTGTAAAGAGAAGGCAGTCACTTCCTGTTCACACAGCTATTGCTGATGTGAAATTGTTCCATGCCTTCTAGTTTCTACTTTATTTTGGTAATCTTCATGGAAGAGGATTTGCAAGGGAAAAAATCCTTAGAAGAAATAATTTTGATCTTACATTGTAAGGAAAATAGAATCCTGCAATTGAAAGGAACTAAATAAAAGAAAACCATTGAATGTCAAGGACAGATGCAGCCTTAGTTATCAAGTGGAAAACAGAGGGACAAAAATCCCTCTCCTCCGGTGATCTTTGGCTGCAATGTACATGAACTTCTGTGACTGGCTGTTACAGCTGTGGCTTATTTCACTGTTGGCTGTTCTGTGAAATATTGATTATTCTGAAGGTCTGTGTCAGTAAATTTCCAAGAAGTCATTAACCAATAAAGATATGTGTTTCATTCTGGAATCATCACTGTATCTTTGTGTGTGTTACTGATGACTTGATCTGACTTGGCAGGCACTGAGAGAAGGGCTGAGTGTAACACACATTTCTCTTCCAAGAACCATAAGAGAGGGGAACTCTGAACAAGAAAGCTGAGAAAGAAAATTTCATGTCTGATTGAGAGAAAATACATCCGTAAAATCGCAGATTTGGCCAGGGAAATAATTTGAGATGGATTGTTTATTTAATGAGGAGTTTAATAAATAGCCTTTATTTAGATGTGGTAAATTCTTTGATAAGGGCCAAGACTTGTTGGGAGAATTAAAAAAAAGCAAAAGTGAGGGGTTTAGGTGAAATTCAGTCTTGAACTGAGCGCCTGTCACTTATATCTGTGAGGCACAGGATCTGCCTGTACAGAGCAGCAGAGCAGATTCATACGCCATAAATGCAGCAAATGAGTGTATGTGACTTTTCTGCATGACTGCTACAAGCATGACTGTCACAGGCATTGTGAAATCTTCAGTAATTCAAAGCTTTGCATAAATGTGTTTGCACCATCCAGAGCTAGTGTGATACAACAACTAAAACCACATTAAAGTGAAATTAAAAGAATCCTGAAGTATCATCCAAACGCCTTTAAGCTTGGGTATGGACAGTAAGGTTCATACACTTACTTGTATATAGATCTTTACCTACATATTTCATTTGGGCAGTTTATTGTTTTTCAGTCATTTGTGATTCCATGATTACATTTCATAAGAAAATGTGGATATAATGCCCTGTGTCCTTCCTGTCACTGTCTTGATAACCATTTTGAAACAACCTTAATATGTTGATCCAAAGTGTAATTTCTGGATCCTTGGTGATCAAAGAGTAGATCTTTGGATATTTATGATATATTAATTATATTTTTTCCTTATTCTTTCATAAATTTCTGGGGAAAAATACTTGCTTTTATAACTGTCACAGGATTATTTGCATAACACTTTTGGCATTTTTCTTCTGGAGATATGTATATTGAATAGAATGAGATTGGTAAAATTAGCACTGTGAGCAACTGACTGTTTTTTTCCCCGAATTTCCTTTGTGTAATGACCAACCAAAATAAAGTTTCATCAAAAGGTAAAATGAAAATTTATAGGTAAATTATTTGACTTGTAAAAATTACTAATTCTTCACAAATCAAGGGCCAGTATCTTTTCAGACCTTTCTTGTCAAGGTTAAGCATCTGATTTCTATACAGGAGTAACTGGATGAGATTCTACAGTTTGAATTAAAGAGGTAGACTAGATAATCAAATGTTTTCACTCTAACCTCTGCATCTCTGAGATGGGGTAAATCATGTGAGTCGGGCTACTTCTACATTAACATATTTAACCATAACATTGTGGGGTTTTATGGTGCTAGGCCCTCTCTGAGGAACTCTTGCATTATTCCGCTGCTCTGCAAAGCCAAAGTTTTGCTTTCCAGATACTCAGTTGAGTAGAGCTGCTGGGAAGTTTGCAGCTGATTTTGATAATAGCTGTTATGGACATTTTTGTATTGTTTGTAAACTGCAAAGCATAATAGTTCCTGAAAGCAGTTAAGATTGTGGTAACTGAGAATATGAACATGTTCTTGGATTACTGCTGTGCTTCTCCAGTTTGAAGTTGTCTGTCAAAGGCTGCAGAGAACATGAAAATGTGATCAAGCAGAACCATAAACAAAAACCCTGCCCAACAACCACATGGAAAAATAGCCAACCGGAGTCTGGATTACCACAACTGTCAACAAGATTTCCATTCAGAAATCCTCTCTTTGGCTTGTCTTCTAATACTTTTGCTAATGGAAAGAATGCTCTTAAAGAAGGCAAACTCCTTTATATAGTTGCTTTTGATCACAAATCAAATAGAGTTTCAACCAGAGAAAATGAATAAACATCTGTAGGAATTTGCAAACAATTAGAGCATGTTTTTTCTGCATCTCCCTCTTTCTGCCTATGTTAAAACAAGTATACATGAACATGCATAACTTTTTCAATTTTGTTTAATATTGAAATACTATCCAGTGACACTTTGCAGTTGTGGAATTTTTCAATCTGTGTTGCAAATTTTCTAAAGAGATTCAAAACTATGCAGCCAGACTGTGTTGCTTCGTTCTGACATGTCAAATGGGATGTTGAGTTTTCTTATAACATCTCTTGCAGGAGAAGCTGCTGCAGTAGCAAGAGTTGCAGGAAGAGGTGACAGGAAATGTATCTGGTTTTTAAGGGCTCTATTTGGGATATTTAGAGACACATTACCAAGTGCTTTCTCAACACTTAGCTTTAGAGATTCCACTTTAGAGATGCTGCAAGGAAAGCTCTTGAATTTTATTCAGTATAGTAAATGATACTGAAGCTTCAGTTGCTGAGATGCTGGCTTTGAACTTCCAAAATGACATTTGTGGCAGTGGAACAGGAGAGATAGATTCATATTCACAATTCTGGTGTTTGACGCGTTCTTGTTGATTTGGCAAAGAGCAAGAAATAAAGCTATAATTAAGAAAAGAAACCTGCATGCATAAAATGCATAAAAACCTATTCCAAAATGGAGAGTGTTATTGATTATCTAGTTCAAAGCACAGGTGCTTTTGTTAATGACAAGGTATGACAGCTGGAACATACTTCTTTTATTTAGTGGGTAAAATGAATCACTGACTCGCTCATTACCCTGGTCTGTCTATAAATTCAAAGATGTGAAACAACGCTGCTATGGTTAGTGCTCTGACTGTGGCCTGATAAATCCTGTGTTGTCTATCTTTTATAGTTGTTTGTACATAGAAAACTGCTGTGAAATAAGTCACCTCCATTTATGTGCAACATAACACTCCTGATTTTATATAACAGCTGCTGTTTGAAAAATACTGGTATGTGGACAACAAGGTTCATAACCTGCAATGGATATGTGAGGCTGTCTGGCAGTTTTTATTCACTGACCCAGCATCAAACTACTGACAGTTTCTACAATGGATTTTTTCAGTTCTGGAAATATAGTTTGAAAAATGGACCAGATTCTGCAATTGTTCTCTGTGAGGAGCATGCACTTGCAGGCTAATAATCTAGATCAAGGATATGAATCTGATAAACTTGTTCTGCAGTAGCTTCAGGAATAATTTTAAATTACTCACCCTAGTACTGACACTAAAAATGGCCTTCTCTGCACTCATTTTAAATAATGATCTCCCCTGATGCTCAGTGCCTAGCCTGCCCACAGAAACATCAGTCATTTGGAGGCTGCTGCAATTCTCAGTCCACTAAAATTGTGATGAAAGACTTCCTTTTCTTCAAGGATCTCTTTGCCAGGAGCAAATAGCTATAGCAGGCAGATAACAGGAAAAGTACCTCCCAAGAGCAAATTGAAGTTTTATTTAATGTTCCCTAGGATAAACACTGCATTAAAACCTAAGTATGAGAAAATTTCTCTAAACAGTTGTTAAGACAGAGACAGAGATACATAGCAGTCATTTTTGTCATGTCACCCCAAATGCAAAAAAACCCCTGGAGGAATGCATCCCTCCACTTCCTTGTCACCCACAAATTGCTGGGTAGGTCATGCATTTCTAATATTAGCCTATCTCTAGACACTTTGAGTTCATTTTCTATACACCAACCTGTGTTTTTTTTTTTGGGGAGTTGTGAGTTTTGCTGAACTATTGCCAGAATGAACATTGATACCAGGTGCCTACTCTGGCAGAATCCAGTATCACACCTACAGATAAAGTGTAAAATTACATGTGTCATGCCCAAGCACCACAAATTACTCTGACCTTCATCTCAAATGACATGATAACTCCTGCTTTGAGACTTCAGACAATGCAACTTTGGCAAAAGGCAAGTTTTTCATAGCCAAGAAGATCAAACACCATGTCTTTTACTGCACCGAAGGGGTTGACTTTAAAAGAAAATGTATTGCCAAATTAAGTCTACCTTTGGCCTATAAAATTAAGCATACTATCCTGGGCAAGCAGAGTGATAAACAGTCTTTGACTGGTTTGGAAGGAATCACAATGGGCTGCAGTGCTGACTGCTGGAGGCTCAGATATAAAGGTGATGCAGATAAAAGCACATCAGCGTTCACGATGAGAGAAACAGATGGTTGGGAATGACAGCCATCTCCTCTGAGATTTCTGACTCCTGCTAAAGTGTCTGAGGTGTCCATGCTTCATGCTTATTGCTTGAAAGCTGTTGAGAATTTGAGAAAAGCAGAGGTCATGGCTGGTGGCCCTGCACAGGCACTGGGGAGAAGGTTGAGGACAACTGGGACCCTGAAGGCTGCTGCTGCTGTCCCAAAACCACTGACACTGTGTGGGCTGGTGAGAGTTTCCTTCGTGTATTCCCAGATTAACCATTTACACTCAGACAGTTATAAAATAAATTTTTGACTTGAATTACATGTCTTAGTTTCTCTGTTCACAAGCACATTTTGAAATTTTGAATCCTTCAGATCCATGGCTGATCTAATTAACCTCAAACAAAAATTAGCAATTAAAATTTGAATTTGAAAGTGAGGCCTGATTAAGCAGATTGTAATTTTTTCTTGGAGGATCAGGTCAAAAGTACCTTGCCCCTTCTTGTACTTAGAGTGAAGTGAATGGTCCCAAAGGACTACAGTTGTAAATAGTCTTCAAAAACATGACTGCAATGTTTCCCCAAAAAACTTTTGCATGGAGAAGTTCTTAAGGCTGTACAGAACAATGTCTTTTTTCATATAGAAATGCAGGAGTTTGAAGTGAGGAATGGATTAGACTGCAGAGAACTGTCAGCAGGGATCAGATGAAAATTTACATGTTATTAAGATCAAAAGAGTAATTTCCTAAAGTTTTTTTTTAATCCATTTTCAGGCAAAGACAATAAGGTTATTCAGGACATTGTACTTCAACTAGATTAGTGGGATAATAGCCTTATATCTGGGGTTTTTTAAAAAATTATGGACTAAATAGTAATTATTATTTATAGACATAATAGTTATTATGTCACCTTCTATCTTAGTCTCAGTTTTATTTTAAATTTTTTAGCCTTTTTGCATTTACTAAAAAAAAGGGTAGGGAAAATATTGGCAATTCTAAAATAAGTGACTGCTTAGCATATCATTGCTAATATGGAACTGGCCTGGTTAATGACGTTCATCTTTAAGGACAAAGATAATCATCTTTATAGCTTGCAAATTCCTTATTAGCGTGCAGATAGTGTTACTATAAATTCAAGCTGCATATCATAAACCACACATTTTTAGATGTTAGAATTCATTCTCTGAATATTTAGTAAGATGATGAAGGGATGAATGGCGACTCCCCAGCTGGACACAATTCCAGCTTAAGCAAGATGATAAACTTCTAATATGAAGATGGAACTTATGGATTCTGGCCAGAACAAAATAGCATTTCTCCAGTGGAATTCCAGTTCAAACTCTATTCTGGAAAGAAATTATTCTAACAAGGTTTCTTGCCCTTTTAGGGACTCCTGGGAAAAAAAATAATGGAGAAGCCAAGTGTGTGGTCTTTTGAAATTTCAGATAATTTGTAAAAGAGACAGCCGGGGCAGCTTTTAGGAAAAGAAACAGAAAAAATTGCTGCAAGTTGACAAGAAATATTTGCTGCCCCTAAGCTCTTATAACAGCACTCATGACCCTGTAAATAGAATTACTTTTTTCCAGCAATATGTCTAAAATAATGGCCCTTATACTGTTGTGCAGATTTTCGAAGTGATTTCACATATTTTTAAGGGAAAAAAACCAAACATAAGAATAATTAATTAATTCTGCTGGGATACATAGGTCTCAATGTTTACATTTTGAAATCTTTTATAGATTCTTACATTGTCTTTACCTTTGAAAGAACAGAACAACTTACCTTCTGTTTTTTCACTTAGCTCATATAATGGCATTAATGTCTTGGTCGGGGCTTTTGGTAGGTAGGTCCTCACATGCAGCAATTCTACCTTAAGGCTAAGTGGTTTCAGTCACTGTTTTTTCTTGAAAGTGTGGCAATAACATGGGGGTCCAGCAGGATTGTGTGCGATTGCACTCCATAGAAATCTATGGAAATGCAAAAATTCTCAAAACACTGGGTGTGATCCTAGAGTCGGTGTCTCTTTTAAAGTCTTTGTATTTAACATTCTGAGAAAAAAAACATATTTCGCTCTAGGCTCAGGCCAAGTTTCATGCCAGATCCAGGCCCTTTGTGTTAGTCACATGACTGTCCTGCAACCTTTCCCAGCCCATGAAGTCAGAGGTCTTTTTGTGCATCCAGAAAGGGATGCATTGGTCTCTCTGCTGACTCCATGGGCAGCCTCGTGTAATTGCACTCCTAACTCATGCACCTTAGTTTGTTCTCTATAGCTAAGTGGGGTTGAATTCTGGCCCCAGCACCTGTTTCCAATTGTAGGCATTTATCTTCTTTTGATACTGACTGTGTTATATACTGAGCTTCTCAGGCATGTGAGCCTGACAGAAGAATAAAGCAGGAGCCTAAGGAGCATTTAGTTCAAAGGAAGTCAGAGGGTTTGCAGAACATTGCTGGAAGTAGGATGATTTAATTCCACGAATTACTGGTAATTTGAAAAATTTTCCCCACAGAGATCAGTGGGAAGACTCTGAGATAGCTTTTAGCCACATGAAAGGACCCGCTTTTCAGATGGGTTACTTTGGGAAGGAAATTCAGAATAATCAACAATTTGCATTTGAGATACTGCTAAAATTGATGGCCTTCTTTGGCAGTTTTGCTTTTGAAAGACCTCTAAATTAGCATGGTTGATAGCCTGCCTTCTTCCTGCACACTACACTTCAGTGCCTGGAGCTGCAGGACATGCCCAATGAAGGAAAAATGAAGGAAATAGAGTTGTTACAGATGAATTGTTTTATATGAAGGTAAACACCACATTCTCCTTCTAAAGCAATTGTTATTTTATCCCTTAGATGTCGTTATGTACTGTGGGTCCAATTGTTCTCATTCAAGATGAAAACTTAACTTACTTCAATACATCCAATTAAAACACTTTAAAATGGTTTCCCAGAGAAGCTCGTATGCAGTGATTGCCACAGAACCTCTTTCCTCAGGTAATAGGAAATTGAAAACCTCTAGTACAGCGCTTCATTTTGGAATAGTGTTTGGTTAGTGGAGCTGGGTTGGGTTATTCTTGGTCTAAAAAGAGCTCAGCAAGATCCAGAGCTGGCAGTCACCCTGGTTGTGACCTGTGCGAAGGGCACAGTGGCTTCATACCTAAAGGCCTGTTGGAAAAAATACACTCTTCTAGTTCTCTAGAGAAAGACAACCTGCACACTGCATGCTCAAGATGGAAGTATGAAGCAGCTCACGATGCCATATTTCGGCAAAAATTTCCAAGCATACAAGAAACCCACAAGAAAAATCAGGCATCCCTTTCATTTATAGAAATGTTTTTGTTTCATGGAAGTCCTGGAGAAAGCCCAAGTGTGCTGTATGATAATTCACATTCACTTGCAAAATCTCCACATATCCTCCACAAGACTGAGGCATGAATAATTCTAGAGAACAGCTCCTGGAAACTATCACCTATAGTAGTAATGTTTTAAGACTTGTGGGGACACATTCAATTAAGGCTTCATGTAGTTTCCATACCAAAGAAATCCCCACAAAACAGAATATGTAATAGTGGGGAAAATGTTTCCAGCCTACACTAACTTATAGAATGGCTCCTTTACACTGGTTTAGAGATGTAAAGGGACTTTAAAAATTTTTAAATGATCTGTTAATGAAGGACATAGAGGACATTAGCACAAATGAAAATCAGCTTCATGAATATTAGGGAGTTAAACTATTGACTGGATTAGTTGGCTTCAGAAATTCAAAGACAAGTTATGAATCCAATTCTGACTTTGAAACTCATTAATCCTTTTCAGCTTTGCTTTTTATTTCATCCTTTCTTCTCAGCTACGACTTGAGATATTCTGTTCTGTGACGCAGCTTCAGATGAAGGGAAGGGAGAATGAATGGTTTTATTTCGGGCAATGCCATGGCCTAGTTGTTGGATACCTGCCAAGACCTGTGATGTGAGTTCAGGCTGTGGATTTCAATCCGCTCATTGCCTGAAAGAGCACTTGAACTTGACCAAGAGGTTGATACCCCATTTTTTTGGTACCAAATTTGGTGCTGTCTTAATGAATCAAAACAGTCTAATCAATCAGTCTCCTCTGGAGGCTTATGTGGGATTTCTTTGCTCACATCTGAAATATCAGGAATTTAGATATATTGTTCCCACCTATCTGGTCAGGAGTAGGACTTCTGAACTTGCTTGAGAATTCAGGTTCTCCGAGAGGTGCAATGATACTGTATCTCAGACTAGACAAAGCTCCTATGGCTGAAGAAGTACTCAAGGAAGGACTGAGGTGAAAAATCAAGGTGCACCAGGAGCAGGGATTTGAGGCAGGAGTGAAACACAGACAAGGAGTTAAGAAAGACCTCAGCAGTTAGTGAAAACTAATTTGGGAAGTATCAGAGCACTTAGATTGATTTTAAGTGTTGTCATGAAGGTTGGACTTTTTCACAATAATCCTGCAAACGTCTCCTCCAGATCTGAGTGTACAAATTGGCTCTTTTCTGGAAACAGGATTCTCCGTCATCCCTAAAGCTTAGTTAAGACTCTGGACACAAGACTCTGGATGCAACAGATACCTTCACTAAATTCTTCAGTACATCTAGGAATTTATTATTCAGTTGCAAAGGATTAATAGGATCTCTGAGGCTAAGGACTTGATATCTGGATTTAGTGAAGTTGCCCATTTCTAAGCATCAGAGGAAACTTCCAGTAGGAAACTTCTGAGTCCTGAGGAAGAAAAAAATGTCTTGAAGACTCAAGCAATGGCAATCTGAAAATCTTCTCGGGAAACAAAGAATTTTGCCATTCAGCAAGCACAGAAACCAATTTTTGTGGTTCTCATAAAAGTTTGGAAATTCACAGAGCTATGAGGGCACAGCTAGGGAATATATGCAGGGCTCATGGGTAGAGCAAAACAAATAGATAAAATTGCATAGAGGAAATTATGACTTATGTTGTACAGCCTTTGAATAGATAAATTGATGAACATAAATCCTGCCAAAATAGAGGTGGAGGCAGGAATAGGTGCCTGTGTCAGAGTCTGGGAACTGTGTTACTCATTTGTCAATGAGAAAGGCACGCATGATCCAAAGCAGAAGGAAAGAGTTTCTACTTACAGTCAGGTGTAATGTCCTACTCATCCTGGGATGAATAGCAACATATTCCTGGTCTTTCTAGCTTAAATGTGCACCTGGGTTGGGTTGCAATGTTACATTCCTAAGTCAATGGTCAATTATATTGAAAGACAAGTAGTGCTGGCATATTGGAATGTGCTATTACTGTTAATACTAGAAATCATGGAATAATTTGCTGTCTGACTATCATTCCAGTGGTACTTCACTGGAGCTGAGATTCCTCTGCAGCTTGTGATGCAGACCATGGTGAAGAAGCTGTGCCCCTGCAACCCATGGAGGTCCACAGGGATGCAGAGATCCACCTGCAGTCCATGGAGGTGTCCATGACGGAGTGAGCGAATGCCTGGAGGCGTCTGTGCTCCTGTGGACCCATGGAGAGAAGGCTCCTTGCTTCCAGACTGGAGCAGCTTGTTCTTGAAGAACTGCACCCCATGGAAGAGTGACCCACACTGCAGCACTTTGCAAAGAACTGTTGCTCATGAAATGGAGCCACACAAGAGAAGTTTGTGGAGAACTGTCTCCTGTGGGAGGGACCCCATGGTGCAGCAGGGGAACAACTCCTCTCCCTGAGCAGTGGGAGAAGCCTCGAGTGATAAACTGACCATAACCCCCATTCCCTGCCTCCTTGTGCTGCTGGGATAGAAGGAAGAGCTTGGAAGGAGGGAGGGTTTGGGGGATGGTGTTTTTAAGGGTTTTATTTTACTTCTCATTATCCTGCTCTGATTTTGTTAGCAATAAATTTACTTCATATCTCTAAGTTGAGCCTGTTTAGCCCCTGATGGTATTTGATGAGTGGTCTCTCCAGCTTCTTATCTCAACCCATGAACACTTTGTTAAGTTTTCTCTTCTCTGTCCAGCTAGAGAGGAGAGTGAGTGAGTGAGCGGCTTTGGTGGGTGCCTGGCATCAACCCACTACAGAGCTGCTGCTGCTTTCACTTTTATACATTCTCTAAAAAAATCATGTTAATTCATTTTAGGCATAATTTCACTTAATTATTTTATGGCAATTTGACTTCTCAATCTAGTAGGCATCCCGTCTAGAGCTTGCCCATGCAGAATGTGAACTATTAACAAATAATTAACAAATAATTTCTAGAATCAAGAGGTAGAACAGCACCTTGTCATTGGCTGTATAACATCTACAGAAGAAGTGATTCCTAAGGAGATAAAACAGCTGCTGGAGAGACTGCTTAGGAGCTGAGGTGGCAACTACCACTTGGGAAGTAGCATTTATCCATTCTGTGCCAGCGGTGTTGCTAACGGGTCTGAAGGGATTGACCCACCTGTTCACTCCTCTACAAATACATGTAAATACTGGCATCAACTATAGAACATATGTATCTTCCACTCAGGGGTGAAGCCCTTTGTGGACTCAACTCAGTAGCAAACAATGTTAATACATTAAGTAGGGAGATGCCAGAGGAGCCTCTTCCTACAAAATGGCTTGGAAGAATGTTCTCTACTAAAGAACCTCAGTCTGAATCTCCACGAGGAAGATCTAGAAGTTCATCTGGGTTTTCGTCTACATCCTCAGGGAGGTCAGTTGGCAAAAGATACAGCCTTCTCAGAAACATGAAAATAAGTTTTCTAAACTTCATTTATTATCTTGGGTTGAATGAGTGAGGATTTGTTTGGGTTTTGGTGGTGTTTTTTACTGTTTTTGTTGTTGTTTTCGTATGTTTATGTTTATTCTTCAATAATGTAACGTTATTTGTTATAGCTTATTTTGAATGAATTTAAGGGTTTTTTCCCTCCCTTTAGCTGCCAAATTAACAGTCTCTTCCAATCAGTTACTTACATGGGACACTCATGATTTATCATGATTTATTCATAATAGAAATTTGAAATAGTTTAAAAAACAGAGAACAGAGGATTAAGGAGAAAGTCGTCCTTACCGTAGATGATGAAACCGAGCTAGTTAATTCCCAGCTAAAGCCTAACACAGATCTACTAGTCCATGATGACCTAGGAAGCTTGTAAGGCTTTACCTCACAGACTGGAAGCGGTCAGTGCTGAAGGATGCTTAGGGTGAAGGTCCCTCTCTCCAGGGAGCCACAGCTGCAAAAATCCAGGAAAAAGAAAGAAGTTAATATACTTATAAAAAGGAAAGCAGGAACAAAACCATCACCACCAAGAATGTATTTTGTTATAAAAGAACTGCCATCATTCAGACCCTGTCCATCATCCTTATACAACATACAGTGGTAACAAAAAACAATGCTGATGCATTTTTGACTTCGCTTCTCAGTCTCAGACAGCCAAGGTGAAATATTAAATTATGATGGTTTATTTTATTCCAGGAAAATCTTTGTACTGAATTAAAAATGCGGTAAAGGCTAATTTGAGTTGATAGATCTCCTGCTAGATTAATTTTGAATCAAATACTATATTATATTGACATCATGTTAGTGATCAAGATGTTCTCTAAACTGAAAGTGTTTCTGAGGGAATAATTACATCTTGGAGGAAAGACAGAAGATTGAAGGTGTACAGGATTAAAAGTATATAAGAATAACAGTATATTTTCCTTTTGTTTTATAGAAGCTACAGAAGAACAAGCAAAAGGACTTGCCTAAGTAATTGAGGAATCATTGAAAATATTTTGAAGGATCCCATGATCATTAGATATGACTGGAAGAAAATTCAGTTCAAGGAAGTTGTATAATTTGAAGTACATCTTGCCTTATGTTAGAGGAAAGTACACATTTCTTAATATTTTCATAAATGAGAAAAGGGTCCAGGACAGCACAAGCACACAACCAGCATGATCAGCACAGGCTCTCATTGTATTCTCAGTCTTGTTCTGCCTTCACTTCTTTCAGTAGTGCTTTGTCAGGAGGAATCTTATTTGAATTTGAAGACAAAGTTTCTCATGGCCCTGAGAGAGTGTAATCAAATCAGTGTTCATGGTTTTGGGTTTTTTCATTGTTTTGACCGATAAACTGTTCTTTATGAACCCATTTTTCTTGGCATGGACCAGAACTGTTAGCAGTTGGTGTCTGGGAGGCTTCATGGGAGCTCTGCTACCTGTGGGACTTCTGCCAGGTACACCCAAAGGGATTGTGATAGCCTTCTTTTCTGTCCAAACACCCTGGCTGCCTCCTTCCTTTCATGTGTCCACTTGCATTCACAAATTTGATTTTCTCAATCTCAGACCGGGGAAGCTGTAGACACAAAACAACAGCGTGACTTATTTTAGACAGTATCACTGTGTGCCTGTACTTTCAAATATTTTGATTTCCTGTGTGAAAATGTAAGATTTTATGACATGTGAGTATAAATATCTTCTTATACATGGACAAAGCCAGACCTCGTGTCAGAAAGTCAGCTCTCTTATTGTTGCTTGTCTTGGGATGGAGGAGGGCACAGAGATGTGTCAGCTGCTTGCCATAGAGCTGGAGGGAGGAGACCTGTGTGGGCCAGAGTAAAAGAGAAGTAACCCCTAGCAAAGTCTGAAGGAAACTGGCAAGGGCTGTGAGACTGGCCCTTTATCAAAAAGGATGACAGGAATCTGAGGGCACCTGGCTGGCACCTGGAAGCCAGAGGCACATGGCTTCTACTTGGCTCCTACTGTCCCTTTAAGGCAAAATGCAGTGGGACTCAGGCCTATTTTGGGCATACAGGAAAGCCCCCAAATTGAGAACTTGTGTTTGTGTTTTTAAATAGAAAAGGAAAGAAAAGAAAAAAGAGTAGCCTCAGTATTAGGTTCCCAGTCAGATGACTCTGCTGCTAACAAGCAGTGAACCTACAGCGATGGACATGCCAGATTTCTCTAACCCTTTGCTGCTGGTATGGAAACTCTTTGCTCTTAGGAACATATTGTCTCTTGTTTTTCCCAGTGGATACCTCGATGGTACACTTAACCTGATAAGATTTTCACCACCTTCTCTGGGAGTAATTCCACAATATACTCAAGGCAAGCTGACAATATATTTATTTGCAGTGTGTGAGGGATGCCTACATTTGATCACAACTCATGCAGCAGCTTAATGTTTGGCCAACAAAGGTAGAAATTTTGGCTATGTCCCATGGGACTGGGACGTGCTCCCAAGGCAAACCAGTCAAAACAGAAAATGTACATATCCTACAATTAATTTTCAGAGTCCTTCAGCCTCATCATTATTGAAACAATGAGTAAAATAGTAATGGATCATGACCATATTAATACCTGTTAAACAATGTGTCAGTTTCAGAAAGATGCTTACCTGCAACTAGGTCATCAGGTGTTATCTAAGAAGCTGAAGGAGTTAAAAAAATCGATAAAGAAATTCAAAACTTATGGAAGCATTGAACATTCACTTGTTTTCCAATTTTTTGCTAGAATAATCTGTTTTGCAGCCATGCAAACCAACTGATAATTAGCAACCTTGAACAAAATGTCCCCATTCATAAATCAAAATTATTCACAACAAATATTAATTGCAAATTTAGCCTTTTTTTCCCCTTGTTCATGAATATATTTTCCATGCATAAATATTCATTGACTAGTTTATGAAAACAGACTTTAGTCTGTGGGTTGCTTGTAGGATGTTATTATATCTGTGTAGTTTCTACTTAGGCATCACAGTCAATAATTCACACAGGTATCATCTTTCCTCCCTAGAAATGAGATTGTTTGCTTTAAAAACAAAATAATATGGAAAAAAAGTATAGGGATAATGGCAGTGTTGGCATCATTTACAGGAACAAATCACATGCACTAAAATTTGAGCAAAGTATGAAGATTCATTATTATCATGACAAATACCCACAGCTGTGTGGGGATTTATAAGCATGACATATTATAAAAGCACAAATAGCAGGAAACTCTGCTTATTTCTTCTATTCACAAAAGTATTCTTGAATCACAGCATTATTGTAAATGCCTTTTCTCACAATGATACAATTTCCTGTTTTAATCTCTGAACATCAATTGTAAATGTTTGTCAGCTTCCAAAAATTGTTAGACAAGATAATATCCAAGCTTTATGTTCACTTGAATAGATACTGCAGTCTGTCCTTTCCCTGTCCTCCTCCCAGAGCATCCCTTTTACTGAGGAAAATGAGCCAAGCTGCTCTTTCAATTTTTGTTGCTGAGAGCCATTCCCCCATCAACTCTGCACCTTTTAACCCCCGTGATGTGATGTTGATGGAGCTGCCACTTAAAAACAAATTTTGTTTGGCCATCAGGGAGCTTCCTGCGGTGATGGAGATGACAGAGTCTTTTTCAGGAGGTTGCTTTTGAATCTGCTGTTGGGGGGGAAACCCTTGTTGTCTGATATCTAACAGCATTTGGGTTCAAATGTGAAACCCCTGGGCTCATTCTGGATTCCTCATGTGTAGGAGGCGCAGCCACCAGAGTGCTTGGGAGGGAGTAAAATCAAGGGAAGGAAAGTCTTGCTTGGCATGAAGCCTTATTTACCCAGTCTTGTGGAACAAACAAGCAAACAAAAAAACCCTGTCCAAAACAAGCCCCACTGAGTGACCCACTGTTTGCACTCAGAGTTCAGAATACCTCCTGGCTTTGAATTCAGTGATTTGAAGTAAGAAGCTACAGGAATG
>NW_005054302.1:2902791-2914997 GCF_000277835.1 Geospiza fortis | reverse complement strand
CTCTTTCTTTAATATACTAATTATTCTTACTAGACTTGCTATTATATGAGACTTAACGCTGCTTATTTAACAATATTCTTTTTCTAGCACAATGGCCCTCTGAACAGGTGGAGGGGATTTTGTCCAGCACATCTTTGGTTGTTAGCCAGCACATTCTTGCTCTTCCAGACGTTAAAATATTTACATATTAGTAATATGAAGTAACATCTTTCATTTTATATAAAATTTGTAAAATGGCACACTAACAGCTTACCATATACTAATTTCCAGCAAAAAATTAGTAAGGAAAACCACACCTCCACCTTGCATTCACTGCCCCTATCTAACACCAACATTTTAATGTTAACTCTTTGTCCCTGGGAGTCGATTTTTCCCAGCACAGCACCTAAGTGCAAAATGCATTAGCTCAAATGTCTGAACTCCAAACCCATCTGGCATTAGGAGCTATAAAATATTGCCATACTTGTCTACAGTAGATTTTAACAGACTTTCTGGACAATATCATTTAAAAAACATTGTTGTGCAATGGAATTAATTAGCACAAGTAACATGTACAACATAAATTTTTATTGTTTCTTATATGCCATAAAATTTCCAAGACAGAAGCATCTGGTAAAACCATACCGTCTGACTGGGCATGGCATTAGGAAGGCCTAGATGGGAGCAGATGGAAAGTCTGAGGATGAAATAAGAACAGATGGGAAGTCTGAAGGTGAAATTTGAACTTAGGTATTTCAAAGTTCACATGGCTGAACATAAAGTCCCATTAAATGTGCTCCGATGAAGAGTTAAACCAACAGGCTCCACAGTGCCTTCCCTCCTTTTGTATTTCCAGTGTCACTTAGCTGTCAATAATGTTTGTGGCAGCAGTTAAAAAAGCACTTTCCTTAACTTTGCCTGCTCATTTCAAACCCAGGGTTTTGTCATCCACTCTGTACCTGGGATTTTATGAAGGTGTTATTGCTATAAACATGGCAAAGCATTTTCAGGTTTCATACAGGGCTCTCCCCTGCAATTTCCCTTGCCTTTGTTTAGGCTATTGAGCAGGCACAGAAAGCCGTGCTGGCAGGGAGGCAGCAGCATGCAGCCAGTGCCGAGGGGAGGATGGACCCACAGGGCTACAGAAGATAGCAGTGAACCTCACCCACAGCTGGTGTCACTGACACCAGCTCCTGCTAGCACACCTCCATGCATTGTGCAGTTGGCTCATTTTAATTGGTACAGCTTCTTGGAAACACTTTCCCTCCTACTGTTTTTCCAGCAGAACTGATCTGTTGCAGTTTTAACAGAGAAATAGCATCCAAAATTGTGGGAACTAGTATGATTGCTACCTATACCTAGAGGTAAATCCATAGAGGAGAAAAAACTCTCGACCCATTCCTTGATGCTTGTTGGAGTGTTTTTTTAAACGCCTTGTTGGGAATCCAATGAAGGATTTTTGTTTTAGAGTGAATTTACCTCAATTCAATGGGGTTTTATGAAGAATGAATTTGCGCAAAGTCCTTCGCATGAATGATACTAGCAAATGTGGTGAGCTGAAAAAGAAAGGCCTGGTATTCCTACTAAACCATCATACTTTGTCTGACATTGTTACTTTTAAAACCTGTGAATCCCTGATACGTGATTGTCAGCAGAGATAATTTTTTCCAGCTCCCACAGACATACCGAATTCTCAGTTTACAGCCCCACATCGGTTGTAAAACACAAATACTGTACCTTGTGTTCTAAAGCCAAGGCAGAGAGAGATACTTTTCAAGTTTAAATAAATTACACTTTTCAGATGTTGAAAAAGGCATGACAATTTACCACTGATTCTGAAATATTGCTGTAATTTTTAACAATTGCCACAGCAGGGTATATCTGTTCTAGGACTTGATGGCTCATTTGGAAAGTACAAAGAATGGACACCCTTCTACAGTTGATCAAGTTCTCAGGTCACTTGTATCATGCATGTGGCCAGCTGGCTATTTGGGAAGGGCCCTTGATGCCAAGCCAACTGGGGCACCTAAGTCAAATTCGTGGTAGGTTTCCAAAGCCTAGGAATTATGTTTTTCTTCAGGCCGAGCTCTTCGCCATCATTGTCAGATCAGCCACCCTGTTGCCATGTCACGTCACCTGAGTCTTGAGGATCATCGTATTCTAAAATTCTGGAAAGCTTTTGAGTAATGGTCTGAAAAATGACAGGCTCTCACATGTTCCTACTGTACTTGAGGAAGTGCATTTCCTGTGATTAATGGCCTCTCTTCGTGCTCTGCACAATGCTTTTTAAGATTTTTCTTTCCCTGCTCTAAGCCAAACCAAAGAATGTTTCCAGTTTCTCAGGCTCTATTTACCTTCTCTCTCATTAATGGAGGCTCTCTCTCCTTGCTTTCTGATGATTGTGCACATACTTAAAGCCTTCTGACTATTTTCAGCTGCTGCTACTGCGTTCCAAAAATCTGACACAGCGGAACGCATCACCTCGCTGCCGGCGTGCAGCAGGCACTTCCCTTGGACTTCTGCTGGCTGCTTTTGCAGTCCAGTGGGGGAACCAGGTAGAACTGTGCCTCCAAGGGTTTTGTAGGGACTCATTGAGCTTGACGCATGTGCCTTGCTTCCTGACACCATCCCTCTAGCTGCTTCAGAGTTTCAAAGGCTACAGAAGCCTGGCAGAATGAGGGCAGGGGAGAGAAGGAAGCTTGTGTGCGCTGGGCTGGACAAACAGGCAACAGACTGGGCAGCTGATGTAGCCCTTTAGCTGTACACCATGGAACACCAGTCCTAGCCTAATTCTCAGCTTTTCAGCACTATCCAGTCTACTAGATTGTAATCTTACTTTTTTTTTTTTGTACTCTAACTTTTCCCTGATGACAACACAACATATTTTTAGTAGTATTCAAGTGTAAGGCACTAAGGTTATACTACCTCATAAACACAACATTCTATTTTCATGGACACTGTCATGGGCGGTTCATAAAATATTGTAAACAGTTTGTTTTGTAGTGAAATAGCCCAGTAAATTGTCTTTATTTTCAGGTTGTACTTGCAGCTCCACTGAGCTCTTTTATGTGATGCTTGCAAGCTATGACTGTGGAAAGTCAGCCCTCCCTTGCTTTCTTGCTAAAGTGAAAAAAATATTGCCCACCACCTGTATATCTTTTTTACTGCTGTGGAGTTAAGAGATGCAGCATCTCATTCCAGGTAGAATCTACAGGTACATTGCCCTGCTCAGACTGTGGCATAGTACCACAGCAGCAGCAGATGCCACAGGCAGGGTGAGAGGTGGTGTGGAGAGATGCTGCAGCTATTGATGCCCCTCCTGTGAATCCATGCCTCTCTGTGACTTTTTTCCAGGGCTCCATGGGTGTAATTCACTTACTTGCATGAGAAGTTCTCAATCCAAACAGATAAATGTGGGCTTCAGGGTGTTTGAAAGGCAATGGAATAAAATAGATATGTAAGAATGCAATTACACTGAAAAAATGACCTCTCCTTCTTTCCTTGGATAGTTTAGCAGCTATGGCTGAAGACACACAGCTTGGTAAAAATCAAAGTAAACCACAATAATTTATGCGTCTTTCCTGCTTATTTTTCTCTGTTTCAGCTTTCACTTCCTTTCTGAACTCCCTGGAGTTATCTATGGCTCATTTCTTTGCACTCAGTAACTATATAGGGTCATGAAAGATAAGAGTCCTGCTGCCACAGTTTGTGAAGGCAGAACTTTGTCCACAGCATATTCATTTATCCAATGACAATTACTGTCAGAAGCATTGTCTTTGCGTTTAGCCAGGTTTTCAGTTCTTTTTTTCTCTTTTAATATAGTGACTGATTTGATAAATAATTTACAGAAATGACTGACATTTTGTTCACAGTGATTTTCCTGTCGTGGTGCTAGACTTTTTTTTTAATTCTTTAGCCTTATGAATGGTGCCTTTCCCACTGTGATTGCTCAGGCACTCCAGGCACAGATGAGCTGTGTGCAGTAAGACTGGGCAGGTATAGATAAACCTTCGTGTTGGAAGTCTTGGTGCTCCACTTTCCCAAGAGTTTTCAAAGCACAAAGTAGGCAAGAGACAGACACAGAGTATCCAAATGGATTTCTTGAGGTCCTTCTCATCCCCTTCCTTGTAACCATTTTTCTTTCCTGTGCTTCAGGGTTTCTGGTCACATCTCTACCTTTATCCATTTTCAACACCAGGTTCTTGGTGTGCTGAAGCAGTGTGCCATTTAAACAATGCAATGTGACTGCTGCATCTCCATAGGAAATGCGTGTTTCATGTGAATATTATTTCCAAGTACTATTATGTAGTAATCAAAATATAACATAACATAGTTTTAAATATTTTTACTAACATATTAGAAGTGTGATACTTAGGAATAATTAATTTGAAATACTTTAGAATTCATATTGTGGTAAGTCTGTGCAACAGGTGAAGTACTTGTTAATAAAATGGCCGTTCTTAACAGAACTGCGCAAATCCAGGATCTCTACTCTTTAGGAGAAAGGAGCTTTTAAAGCAGCAGCAGTCAAATCTGTAATGAAGAGGGAAAGGCAATTGTTGGAGTGCTGCAGTGCTGATGGCAGGCAGCTGGTCAGTTCTCTGGAAGATGACCAGTGAGCGCTGATATTTCTCTAAGTAGCATCGCAAGAATTGATCCAAGAACTATTCGGAAAACTCCTGTAGCATGATTACACTTAAGTTGAACTCTTTTTTCCTGTTTTGACTATTTTAAAAATGTCAATGTTGCCATTACATTTTCTGTGAGGTAGATCACTTACATATGCTGGCTTGGCCCATTTTGGCTGGTTTTTTTCATGGTCAACTTAGATTTTCAGACCTCCTTTTTGTTCTTTCCTGACACAATCTGGATTTGAGAATTGGCAATACATATTGTTAATGTCCATTTAATGTAGCTCTGTCTGACTTGTCTTCACAGGTGTTTTCACAGGGGCAGTCGTTGGGAAGAAAAAACCAAAGCCAGTAAAGTGTAGTGCAAGTTTACTGAGCAGATGTGCCATCTCAAGGGGAGGAAATATTTCCTTTTTTTTTGCATGTAGTTTTTAATGGCAACCTCAAATACTAAATGTGTTTCTTTTAAGTTTCAAATGTCCAAATAAGTTTTATCAATTGCTGGTGAAAAGAAAAGCAAAAGTAGGGTATTTTATTGAAATTATAAAAAATTCAAGACCATTGGTGCACACTGGTTCCATGAAGCAGTAGCACAGTCTCTTAGGTAAGCCTTTGGAGTGAAGATACTGCTTTTTCCTATGCAAAAAATACACTGAAGCAAAATGTTTAGATATTGCCTGGCTGAATATTTTATGCATTAGCCTGCTTGTGGTTTGTGAGATTAAGGGCTAGAAGGAACAGCTAGAAATCTAGTCTGATCTCCTGTTTGCTTCAACCAATTAGCCATTGCTTGAACTATATCTGTTCCTTGACCAAAGACAAATGATTTTCAGTTTAAAATATAAGGACAGCTGTGCTTGAAGATATGGAAATTTCAGCAAGTCCAGTGCCTACTTTCTTACCAGGAAGTCTTAGGAACTGAGGACAGGGACAACAAAACTAAAATCTGATCCCTGCTCTATGATATCTTACCAAATAACAGCAATGTGCACTGAGGTCAAATGTCATAGCAACATCTTTTAGTAGCAGTTAGAAGATTTATTCTTCTGCTCCGTCCTAAAGAATATTTTCTTTCAGTAGATCCCAGTTTATTGAAAAATTGTGTTGCTTTAAATAAATGTCCTGTCTCCATTCCGTTATATTATTGCATTAATCTGTAGGTGAGCACCAAATTTGTTCTTATTGCTTCTAATTAATATAATAACATTGACCAGTATAAGACATAGTAACAAGCCTTAAATAATCCCACTAGTAACACAGCCTTTCTCCAAGTGCTCAAGATCTGTTATTTGGTCATTTCTTAGATCCATTAAATAAGTGCCCCAGAGAGTGAGCAATGCTATTTTTAAACAGAATATTTTGTTTTGTTGCTCTGAATGACTAACAATATTCCCAAATAAATCACTTTTAAAAATAACCTTTGCCATCTGAATTTATAGTCTGAAAGACTATGATGTGTTTAGGTTTTTTTTGTTTTACAGCAGCTACTGAATTGACATCGGTTAATTCTGAAGCACATACTACCAGAAGATATCTATCATTACTTTCCCTGAATATGACATTAAACTAGTCAAACTGTAGTTATCCAGATCTCTGCTTGTCTGCTTTTTTTTTTCAAACTAAGTATCTTCCTAAGTATCTTTGATGTACTATAATCATCAGCAGGTTCATTAAAAATTAGCACCACAGGAACAAATATCACTGTAGAAAGTTATATAAGCACAGTTTCTTTAAAATATTTCTCTTTCAGTTAATGTAGCTCAGGGTTTCCTTTAGATTTTTGGAAGTAGCCATTCTGAAACATCCCATTTACTGTATTCTTTGGGGCTATCCTTTGTTTGGGTATGTTGAATGCAATGAGGTCATGATCATTGGTTCCTAGGCAACGACCAACTTCTACTCCAGTGATTAATTCATCTTTATCCATCATATGAAGTTCAAGACAGAGTAACCTTCTGTGTCAGAAACTTATGCTCCATAACTTTTAGAAAGCCTATGACATTTCATTAGTGCGAGTCTTTGAACTTATCTTCCAAATGGAAGTCACTCTCTGTAACATCCATGTTTCTCATTCATTTTTTTATTGAAGACATTAATTTTTTTTCAGGTAAATAAACGAATATTAATCTGTATACTTTGAAACACTTTGTGGATTCTATATTTATTGAGATACTGATGCATACATTTGCAAGTATGTGCTCTATAAATGGAAAGAGAAGAAAAATTTTGTGAGGTATTTTGCATTTTTATAGCACCTTCATCTTACCATCCTAAATGGATTCTAAAAAATGGGTTAATGCACTATTGCTCGAAATTTATGCCAGTCACTGCTGTTTCTTTCCTCAGGAAAGTATTGAGCCTGATAAAATGTTATTAACTTGATTTCTTGTAAGTAGGGAAATGGAAGGGCAAAGTGGCTACATTCAGCATTTGAAACATGGGCATCTCATCCATATTTAGGCGCCTTCATGGCCTGATTTTCAGAGTTGCCGAGCTCCAGCATGATCCCATTAGAGTAACTTATCAAGGTCAAGCAAAAATCCTGTACCAGGAATAGTCTTGACTCCATGCCCTGTATGTTAATGATTTCTAAATCCAAAATTAAGATATCAACTCCTTTATGGACAAGGCAAAAAAGCCCAGAGTTTTTCATAAAAAGAAGAAATGGGCCACATGCCCTCACTTCCAGTTTCACCAGATCTAAAAAATTTCTTCTCCATCAGTTGTAATGAGCTCACAGCCATGTTATGCTGTTCTGAAGTTCCCCAAACTAGCATTAGTCAAAGCACAGAATATTTGTTTAAACAAGCTCTTCAAGGCTGATGCCTCTTCTCTCAATGGATTTCTTCATCTGTGGCTGCTCACCCTCCTCCTGGAGCAGGGAGGGATAGTTGTAGCCTGATCCCTCTGGTGAATGGTTATGGAGGACCCACAGGCAGCTGTTCGACATGGTGGCCCGAGACAGATTTCAATGTAGCAGTGTGAAGATGGAGAATAAATGCAAATTTCTGTAGCAGAGAGTGGAGAAAAGGAATGGCAGGAGGCAAAGAAGAATGATAGCAAGTTAAGTGTTCATCCCTAGATGAAGAGTCCTGTGACTCAGCCCCATGGAGACTGTTATCTCATAGCTGTATGCCGTAGAGGTTTTACTTTATAGGGCTGGAGAGTGATGGGAATAGCGGTATTAGGCCATAGCCACCAGCTGGGCAGGGAATTCAGATGCTGCCCGAGAAGGATTGTTGAAATGAAAAAGTTATGTTTAGAATGAGTTCACTGGAACATGACCCTGTCTGCACGGGATTTCTTTCTTTCTTTCCTTTGCTATTAATTTTTGATAAGCGGCAGGCAAGTTCTGGGACAGATTCCTGGTACAAAAGAAAAGAGAAGCAGAGCGAAATAAGAATTTTGGAAGAGCAATTAACCAGGAAATAGGACTAAAGGAATGGCATCCTTGCCTGTCATTTACGTCCTCCCCTGCTTTACACCTCACCTTCATCAGAGTGCAGGGACTGAGTAAAGAAAGACTGACGGGAGCAAGGGACAAACATTGTCTTTACAAGTATTGAGTAATCTGGCTCAGTATATCCTGTCTGGTGCAGGGTCTTAACTGCTTACCTTTCTTTCACCATCACCTTTAATTAAGCTCCCTTAAGGGTCATCATGAGCATGGGAGTTTGGCTTCTCTGTTCTCCACTCTTTTTTATACTGAACTAACACACTAGCCAGATTTTCCAGAGCATGCAACTCCCTTTTGTATCAGATTTTCCACCAGATGAAATTCTGGGTAAGAAAAAGGGTGAGTGTGATTTTGATATCTTTTTTCTTTTTTTTTTTGAGCTGAAGAATTTTTTGTTATGCCCATTCCCACTTTGATAATAAAAGAGTTGGGATCATACCTTTGTTTTAAAGCCTGCTTAGTGAGAATTTCTCCCTGTGGCTCCCACAGCTCTGCTTTCAGGCCAGCAGATTGATTTAGTGGAGACCTCTCCTGTGATGCAGGGAGGTGTGCAGAACTTGTGGCATCCTCTTCTCCCAGAGGAACCCCCCACAGCCCCATGTCCTGTGGACCACACCCCTCTGCAATCCCAGGCAGGACATGTTGATGCATTAGCTCCCAAGGAATAGATGTCCCAGGCTGCACTTCCAGCCCACAGTAAGCACAGAGGGTGTTTTTTGCCTTACAGAGTAGCTGATGAAGAGTTTGGTGGAGGTTGCAAAGACAGCCCTGGACAGTAAGCAATTTCATGGGAGGCCTTTACCCTGGTGTTATGGCCACCCCAGAACATGTACAGCAAAGGGTGTTGTGCTGAAATACGGTGCACAAAACCTTTGTCACAGCTGCAAAAGTAACCCAGACTCTGGCGAGATTTTGCCTCATTCTGATCTTTTCACACTTGGGGATTTTTGTGAAAGTGAAAAAACATGTTTTCCATAGCTTGCAACACAGGGAGCAGGGGCCCATTGCCAAAATACAGTCTGCTCAGAACATTTCAGATGCTCTAAAGTAGCTAAGCCACCCACACAGAGCTGGTAGAAGGGACTTAGGATCCATGGGAGATCCACACCCATCTCAAGCCATAGCTGAAGGTCATGCCAGATACTCTGCAGCATCTGAAATGGCATGAGAAGTCTGTGCTGAGGCAGTTTAATGCTTCCCTGGGAATTCACAGTAGCTGGAGATTGCAGGATCCAGCTGGGTTAGCATGACAAGCACTGTCATTCACATGTTTTGTTTTTGCATGTGTGTGTGCCAAAATCCAGTAGGAGAGGTGCAGAAATGACCTTTAGTGACACCCACCTGGCCCTTCCCAGCTTTGACTTGCACACTGATTTTACTCTTTAATATGTCCAAATTTGATTACCTATGAGCAGTCATAATTAGCTGCAGCAACTGCATTCCCTCTGGTGTTGGAAGGGGGTAATCCCAAGGTGCTCTTGGCTGGCTGCTGCATGGAACCTATTTTAAGGTTTTTCTGTGTTGGGAGAAGGTGTGAGCTCAGCAAGGGGGGATGACATTTGCTACAGTCACTGGACAATTGCCCTGCACAGGTTGATGAGTCGAAGCATCCCATCTATATTATTTGCCTTTCCTGCTCCCTCTCTGCCTACACAATCTAATGGACTGAAAAAAACCCAAAATCCATGCAGAGAAGTGAAATTGATAACTGGCTATAAATGTGAGACACCTAGAAATTTCCTAGATTTCCCACTGCTGAATTTTGCTGATTTATGAGACGAAAAGTCCGGGAACAGTTTTTAAGGGTTTGTGTATTTACTAGAACAAAGATTCCAATTTTTGGAGGTTCATGAAATGCTAAACAATTTGCACAAGTGAAAGGAAAATATTACAAAAATAGTCAAAACAAAAACCATTCAAAAAGGATAACACTAGCAGGGAAAATATTTGCTTGCTTTCTCTGTAAACAAGTTCGAAAGATTATTTATTGACAGGAAAACAGTTTATAAATGATGAGGCTGGGATAGAACCTGAGCTCAAGACTTTAATCAACATTAAGTTTTGCTTCCAAATTCCCTGAGACTACACAGGGTGCTAAGAAGAAATGACATTAGGAGCAGAAAGAAAGCAAGAACTATTTTGCAGCCCTCGCTGTTTGTCTAGGTTCCACATTGATCCTCCAAAACCTTCATACAGAAGGAAAATAAGAAGGAAAGGGGGAAAATTAAAATTAATTTCTTTTGACATGTTCTTAAAAAATGACAGTTTAGGTGCAAGTGACATGGCTCAGGCCTGCTAATTACAACTGCTTTCTGAGGCAAAACATATAGACAAGACAGATACTGAATTCTCTGTTTCCATCAGCTTGAGACCTCTGCACTTTCCCAGGTCTTTCTAGCTTGGGTTTTGTACAGTAGGAAAGTTTCCTGCCAAAAACTTTATCTGAGTTGACATATTCCCATGAAAAAACTTCAGTGTTGGTCCATAAACACTTTCTCATGAAGTAAATAAAAAACATTCCACACTAGCTCTGCTCTGTGTGGGTCCTCGCTAAATATCAGACCAGATAGGCAAATAATTTTGATGGCATTTTCGGACACAGGAGCTGTCCTAGAAAAAAAGACTCCATTGTGCCCTCAAGTAGAGCTACTGGAGAGGAGATTGTCAAACTCCTATACCATACCAGAGCAAGTAATCCTCACAGAAAGAAAACACATCTTTTTCTGCTGCTGGTAAGCTCATCCTATAAGACAGCATGGTTTATGATAGCCCTTGATCTTTTTATCTTGACTGGTAGTTTGCAGATCCTTTAATTATGCACAAGTAGCACATTTTTTTTTGGTGAGATCCGTGAGCTGCAGGGCTGGCTACAGCAAGATGTTAGCCTCAGTTTTTGTGAGCCTTTTTGAAAGCAATTTCAAAGTTAGCTAAATAGCTCAGAAACACCCATTGTTTTTATAGTGAGACAACCACTAGTTCATATCTGGAGCTCTTGTTTTTCTCAGGAAAGAAAGATTTTTCCCCTTTTCCAGGGCTGTTTTGCCCAGGCAGGAGAGGACTGCTAGTTTTCCTTATTGTCAGTTTCCTTTTGCTGGCAGGGTGGAGAAAGGATGAGTACTGGATAAAGATAATTTCAGGGAAGATATTGTACCAAAACTTTCTTGTAGAAACATCTTTTGCATGTATTATGACCCGTATGTTGTATGTAGCAGAACACACACAAAAAATATTGTAATTCACCACTTGATATGTGTTTGAAAACATTCATTTCTGCCACGTTAAAACATCTTGAATTTTACATGGCAGGAATCTCCACCATGCATTGTACTATTCAACTCATTAAGAAATGGTAGCAAAAGTAGGGAGAATAGCAGAAAGATGATATAAAATAATCTGAGATGACGGTGTTGTAAAAACACAAATAAGCAATATGATTAAATCTGATTTTATTTAGAAAAACTGTTATCAGTTAAATATCACCCAAAATCTAGTAAGCAAATTGAAGATAAATACTTAGAAAGAAATTATATTCAGCAAGATTTGTATTACAACCAAATACTTTAGTTTTCAAAGCAGCCAGAAGATTTCTAGCTCTTGCCTGCTTTTGGATTATGATCTAGAATATTGCCTGAGTTTCTTCAATTAGAAACCTGAGATGCTATGGTGATGCATGCAATAAAATGCTATTTCTAACTGTGTATTCTAAACCCAAGTACGTTAATGAAAGAAAATTAAGGGTTTGTCAGGCAGAAAGCCTGTGCTGGCCTGTAGAGGTTCCTGTCCCCCAGCTGTTAGTCAGGGTCCTTCATTTCAGATGTGGTAACAGGGTGAGATCCATTGCTGCACTGCGTCGAAAAACAAGGTCAGTTGATGGTGACTCACATGAACCCATGTTACTCTGCTTCACAATGGGGTAACAGCACATGCACAGTGAGCTACTGTGTCTCAGCTGGCAGTCTGGAGCAGCCAGCTGGATTGTGCCTCTTGTATCGTGTCACAGCCTGGGAGGCTAAGTCACAGCATGATTTATCTCTGTAAACTCCACACAGTATCCTTCTAGGCACATAATCTGCAAAGACATGTCTCCAGATCAGAGAGTCATGAGAAAAGAGCCACATAATAAAAGGCTTGGTTTATTT
>NW_005054302.1:2898213-2902781 GCF_000277835.1 Geospiza fortis | reverse complement strand
TATACATGTGAATATTTAAAGGACACAAATATTAAAGAACAAGTAAATTGTTTTCCACAGTGCAGATAGACACTGGTAGGAGTGGACAGGGCTGCCTCCTGGAAAAGAGTTTTTATTTCTTGATTATTGCATAAATAGCAAGCAAACAGCTCCTAGTCAATGACAGAGACCCAGCTGTGCTCACTGTGATCCCACATGTGGCCTGTGGCAAGTAACTCAGGTTTTTGCTTCTCTGACTCAGAACTTATTTATTTCATGGGGGGCTGTTATGAAACTCAATTAACACTTGCAAAGCTTTTGGATGGCAGTTACAGTGTAAGTGTGAGCTGTTATATAATGGGATGAAATTAAGGACAGTGCAGTCTGATTATCAAGGAAAAGAAATCCCAACAATGTAATCTGTTAGATTGGGGAATAATGCCATAGGGGAAGAAGTGGATGACTCATTTCTTGAGTCAATTAATTCTGGGCTGGATGTGGCACCAGCAAATATAATGTAGGGCACAACCCTCTAGTAGGAGAGATATGGTACACATGACCTTATTTCTGTGATCTTGTGCTTGGCTGTACAACCAACTAAGATTATATGAGCTCATATAAACTTTACATCATTTCTCATGTGTTTCTCATGTGTTTAAGGACTCTCAAAACATTGTTGTGGTCTGCGCTCAATTGATGAATACTTAATATACTAAAGTACTGGAGATCATTAGCATTCCTGAGGTTGTCTGGCATGCTTTGTTTATGCAGTGTGGAAATGGGAAATATTTCTTTCAGCCTTTATGAGATATTGGCAGTGTCACCTCTTATAACCATCAGCCTACCAATTATTTGATGAAATATGCTGATTATTGAAATTGCACTGTTAATAAGCATCAGTGCCAGAATATTATTAGGACCTAGAGACTGTGCCACATGGAGGACACAGACCATGTAGTAGGTGCTGTGCAACGGGAGGTACTCTCCTCACTTCCCTAAATCACAGAATTTGTGGACTTATCTGTCCTTGTTAGATGCCATATCCTTTATGACTGGTTATAAATACAAATTTTTATTTCCCCCCTATTTATCTACTTATGCCTTTGCTAGAAACTGGGGATGGATTGCTAAGTTTTAAGAGGATTGCAGAGAGGGGGAAAACAGAACTCTTTTTTTAAGAGGCAACTCACAAGCTCCAGTCACATCCAACCTCCCTTGATTAAGTTTCTTTGTTAGTAGCCTCCTTCTCTTCCTTGTTTAAACCACGAAAGGCAACAGGCACTCCTTGATCATGATTTCGATTTTTGGCATCTCTGTGAAAGGATCTTATCTTCACTGAACAAAACCCCATCTGAAGCATATCACTTGCTGATATACCGAAGTGTGCCTTGAGCTGGACTGTGTCCATTTGCAGATATTTGGGAAAACAATCTCTGAAGACATAGCCTGGCAGATGTGCTTGAAGAAGTAATTCAGTCACTAAGTTTGAGTGACTCTGACAGGCATTTGCCATCTTCTGTTCAGCTCCAGAATATCTGAGTCTATGGCAGCAATACACAATGCACTAAAATTAATCTGATGCTGTTGTGCTTGACCAGGTGTATCAATATAATTGAAACCTTCTGGGCTGGTATATTGAGGTCCATTGGTACATCTACTACCTTACTCCCTAATAATTTCCATTGCTTTACAAATACTTAGTGTGGTACCATCCCAACATAACAGGGTCTGTTCCCGTTGCAGACACCAACTCACTTGCCCTGGGTTTGTTGTCACAGCTGCCTTTGCAAAGTGGCCTATCTCCTTATTTCCTGCTTGAGGCGTTGCACCATAGGGAGGGATGATCCTCACCAGTGATTGAAAAGTACTTTCTGGTCCCCTGCACAGAGGAGTTCCCCATGGCACATCACAGCCAGACCAAGGCCACTGACCAGCCAGACCCCTGATGTGGCCAGCCCCAGGCCAGCCTGCAGCAACCAGCCAGACATGACAATGCTGCTGCTGCTGAATGTTTGCTGTGGTGATCTCATGGTGATGTGATGACATTAAGTTGCACAAACAAAGCAGTGGCTAATTGACTCATCAGTAAACATTCAGCTAAACAGAATTAAATGGAGAGAAAACTCAGTGAAATGATTTAATAGAAGGCTCCTGATGACAGGATTTTATTAATTATATCTTCACACAGCCAAGGAGGTACAAAATGAGAGACTGCAAAATATTCAAAAGGTTGTTGGAAAGAACCATCCAAGTTTCAGGAGAGGCTGGTGTTTTCTGCTTGGCTTTTTTTCTCCAAAAGGTAACACAAGTTTCTTTGAATGAGAATTTTTCATGTTTTTTAATTTATAAGCTGAAAAAAAACCCAAAAACCAAACATTCTGTAACAAGCAGGATGGCAGAAACACACACCTTACACACTCCCCCTGTTAACATAAATCAACATTTCTAAACTATCCAAAATAAAAGCCAATTTACATGTAGATTAACCAAATTTTAATAGATAGTTTTCAACGTCTAGTCAGTATTTCAGCAAAAAGAAGGCTACAAACCCCATAATTTTATTTAAGACGGGGCCTCTTTTCAACCTTAGCTCTACACAGAGGTGGAAATTTTGCTTAAAAGTTGACCTCTTTTTGAGGCTGAGTATAGCACTTCTCACACAAAATTTCTGAAAGTATTTTGGGATGACCCTATAGATGTAATTATTACAGAACATGTCTTAATGAACCATTTCCATCCTGTGGTAAGCCTTAGAAACATTGTTACTGTGATGTGTCTTTTAACCACAACTTTGTTAAAATTAATGTTAAAGTTCAGAATGAAAAATTCCAATGGTAAGACACCATCAGTTTAAAAGTGGTAAGTCTCCATTTTGACAGCCTCAGCTGCTACTTCCATTTTCATGATCCTAACAACACCCTACCAGTTTTATGAGCTGTGTTAGCAGCACATATCTTTCAATGGCATTTGTTGTAAGAGATCTCAGCTTCCTGCAGCAGAGCAGGCCTGCAGTGATTACACACCTCTCAGAACAGCTACAGAGGTGTTCCTTCAAAACTGGCTATTGCAGCATTGAGCAGCACCTACTCATGCTCCTGGTTATTTCTGCCAGACTCATTCCTGTCCATTAGCTGGAAGACAGCTGTAGCTCCATCCAAAATTCACCTTCTTCCTCCTGGAGAGCGGCGTATGATTATTCCATTTGCGGATTACTTTCCTCTTGACACCTGCCTATATGCAGAGGACCAAGGATTTCCACTGGCCTCTGTTTGTGGGAGAATGAACCCAGGAACAGTGTTACTCTCTCTCAGCATAGCTATAACAATTCTTTGTGTGTAACATGATCACCTATGGCAGAGTGCTTTGATTTTATTTCCCTTCTCCCTTCACATCCAGGCCCCTGTTCTACCATAGTAGCTCTTTTTCACATCTCCAAGTTCATCTCCCTCTCATTTCCAAGTACAGTGGTTTTAATTCATGAATCATCTAACCTCCCCTCCTTACATTTGTATTGTCCTTCCTGCTGCCTCCTCCTGATCTTCCACAACTCCCAGTCAAACCACCATGGAATTTACAAAATCCTTTCCATTGCTCTCACCTCAACCCCCTCTCCCCTGAACCCCTGTATTTGCCAGGGCTTCTTCAGCTTCTGTGTTAACAAGTTTCTTGCTGGGGGATTCTTTCAGTCTGCCATTACCTGAGAGCACCTTCTCTCCATTCCTAACAAAGAATGCCTCATGATAATCCCATATCCTTTGCATAGTCAACAGGCAATTTTTGCAAATAAAAAAACTGTTCTGGCACAATTGTGTTTCTTTTCTCATGGTAGGGGGGACGTTTTTATGTTTACATCCCTTTCTGGCAAGGATCTGTAGTCAGAATCTAGATTAAATAGACCAATATTTTTATGGCATTATTATGCAGGAGAAGCAGATACAATATGTGGAGGATAAACTTCCAGTTGTGGTGATACACAATATGTGGGCTAGTTCCTTAATCTTTGCAAGAAAATAATTTCTCCTTCTTAGAGGTCCACACAATTAACATCACTGTCTAAACCTTCACAATAATCACTTGCATTATTTTAGGCAGAAGAGTAATATTATTCCTTTAAATCTTGATTAAAATTAATTACCAATTATAGAATGTTCATAATGTTTTTGTTTGGAGCACCTTCTGATGGCTCTGTAGCAAGCCAAATGAGATCCTTCAGGTGTTCTAAAAACACAGGAGTCCAAATGACTCAGAAATCTGCAGTGTGTGTGGAGCCTGTGACTCCTAAGTCACTGGTGAAGCTCAGGGGGTACTGAACAGCTTCAGTGGAAAAGACAGTGCTGCTGCTCTGTCTGCTGTTGAATGCCCATAATACTCACAAATTTTGATTACTATTACTTACACTAGTAATGAGAACTGGCTTCTGCTTTTGTTGCTATTGTTACTACATGCTCCCAAAAAGCACATTTATTTTATCAGTCTGATGGTTTCTATGTGTGATCCAGGATTTATGGAAGTCAGCAGAAAATACTTTTTGCTCTGCTTTCTCAGGAAGAGACTATCTCAATTTAGATGAGTTTGGTAAGCTTGCTTGG
>NW_005054302.1:2826157-2898198 GCF_000277835.1 Geospiza fortis | reverse complement strand
TTAGTGAACAGAGTTAAAAGGTTAAAATGCCCTTGACTAAGGTGAGTGTAATGTCAGGATGTCCTAGGAAACAGAGTAGCCTCAGACCTTGGTGCTTAGGCTACTGCCATTTTGTGCATGAATAGGAAATACTTAATTCCTTACGTTCCTTCAAGAACGTCACCATTTTATGAAGAAGACACATACATGAAAATACCAGGGCCTTTTCATTAATAGGTGAGGAAACTTGATGAACAGACTATAATTTTAAGCTCTTCTACTGAAGAAATAAATTAGGAGTTTGGTGATTCATAGATTTCTACACTGGATTGGAAAAATGTATTGGTTTTACAAATTATTTCAGGTGACAGCTGCTGAAAAAATAGTTAAGTTTGTCTCACACTAGAAAGTTCAGTTGCTTTAGCTGATTGCTAGGTTGTGAAGGACAAAAGGCAGGTTAATCAGAACATACAGGCACAGTAGGGATAAACATTGTGCTAAATTTAGCAAGGCATTCTCCTAAATTGCATGAGCAGCAGTAGGTGTAACTGCTCTCTATATTAGGATCCACCATTGCAATGAATTTACAGGACTCCCAAGGGCCGTTGATTTAATTGATACTTCCATGGCTAAATGCCAGTTTTTCTATTGCCAGGTAACCCTAATTTTCTGTTTTTCTTAATGATAGTAAAAAACCCCAAAAATATAAGATACAAGCACATACATACATGCATAGATGTATTTGTCAAAAATGGATTGGGGAGGAGAAAAAAACCAGTCTGAAGACTATGGAAGTGATGGTGATTCTGTCAAGTATTTGTTTTGCATTTGCTTAGTTATACACAGGGTTGTATTGAATAATGAAAGAATATAAATGCTTTATTCAGAAGTGCAGGACTAAAGACTAGGTAGGTCTGTATCCTTAAATACAAATGCACAAATAAAATAACACTGGAAAGTTGCTTCTGACCTTTAAATTGACACACAGGGAATTACATTGGTGGGAGTTAATGGTCTTTAACATTATTAACTGTCTTATTAACTGATTGAAGAACTTACTGGCAAAATGACTAGTTGTGCAATTAGGTGTACAGAGAAAAAGATATCCATCAGCCATTAATCCTTCTATTAAGAAAAAGAGGGTAATAATTTATTTTCCAAATTGGGAAAATGTTTAAGGTGATATTGAAGGAAAACATTCTATAACAAAGCCTAAGTGTATATCCCCCTGGAAGTATTTGCATGAGATCTGTTATAACTTCTTCTAGGTGTGTCTCAGGCTGAGGAAGAAAGGGCTTGAGGTGCTGGATCCACACTGAAGTTACTTCAAATGCGGTGTCCTGCTGTATGTCCCTATCACATGTCTTTAAGAAAAAGATTTCCTTCAAGACCACAAGGTGAGACTCTAAGTGGTGGTGTTACACCCTTTACAGTAACAGCTTTATAATAAATGGATTATACTGTCAATTATTCCATTTCCAGGTAACAATTGTGACTTTGTATGTTCCACAGATCCATTAAGCTTTATGCTGGCACTACCATTTCTATCTTTCTTTTCAGCCTCAATTTACAGTCCACTTAGCTCTGTTTACTAACTTGGGATTACATGGTCAAAGCAGACCAAATTCAACTTGTTAATCAGAATTAACAGTGTGGTGTCATGTACTGTGCTTCTTTGCTATGGGTTAATGTGAAAAATCTCGGCCATGGCTAATTTTTGTTCAAATTATAAAATGTTAGCTCATGACATTAAAAGTCATTCTGGCTGGCAGCACTGGAATGCACTGGAAGCACTGAATGTCAATTATCTTGAATAAATGAAATAACAATTTCAGTCAGGAAAAAAAGACCTTGAAAAAATCTGAATTTGAATGACCTTGGATAATTTGAAAAATAGCTGAAATTAATAATCATTAATCCTTCGTTTTAAGCATTTGTCAAAGATGAGTAATCTAGTCACTAAATTGTTTTCTTAGAAAACACTTTTGCAACTGTCTTATCAAGGCCCACATTCAAAGAAACAAAAGCAATGGAAGTCTTGAAAATCTGTATTTCAAGGCTGATTTGTGTTTTGTCTGCTAAACAACTGCCACTGAAAACTTAAGAAGAGAGGAGCAGTCATTGCATAGGTAATGTGTATGCCTTGGAGTGTAAGCCAAGTTTCAATCTTCCATCTGCAATTCATTAATTCCTCACTCTAACTTCTGGGAAGCTGAGACAGAACTTCTGCCCCTGCCCCTTCCTATGACACACATTATGTTCCTTTCATAGCAACTTTCTCTGTGTTTTCCAGTTGGTAATTGAAGGCTCAAATCAGATATTAGGATGAAATTCTTTGATATGAGTGAGGGTGGTGTGGCAGTGGAACAGGTTGCCCCAGGAGACTGTGGACTCCCTATCCTGGAAATGTTCAAGGCCAGGCTGGATGGGACTTTTGAGTGACCTGGTCTAGTGGAAGGTGTCCCTGCCCATAGAAGGGGGATTTGAGCTAGATGATGATGAAGGTTCCTTCCAAGCCTAACCACTGTATAATTCCATGATTCCATCTGAAGGTCCTTTCATGGCCGCAATGTGCAAGGGTAGATTCTGCCCATAAAGATAGTAAAGCTTCCCAGAAAGTTTTTACATGCAGAGTTGTTGTCCTCTCTGCATGTGACTCAGCACAAAGAATTGCATTGATTAAAACTGGTTTGTAGGCAGAAATGCTGGTGGGTTTTATCTGTTCACACAGATCTAAAATAGCTATTCCCATTTTGCTGAATGTTAGAATAAATAGAAAGAGTAATTGTTTCAAATCTATGCATACTACAAAAACGCTAGTCAAACTATGAAGAAGAACAGACCAGAACATGGGCTTTTGTCTGGTGTTTTGACTGTCACTAAACATAGTGTTTGATTCATAATTTTGCTTCTGTCAGTCTCTATTTCTTGGGTTTGAAGAGAGAAATGCATGTGTGACAGATATTAATAATGTATTTTTAAATTTACAGCAGGTTTATTTAAATATGGCATTGTGAGTTTGCAGTTTCCCTTTGTAGAATCAAGAGAAAATATGGTGTCATACTCTGACAGAGCAATTTGTTACCTGTGGAAATTTGCAGTGTGAATTAGTTTGTATATGGCAAATCTTAAAGATGTCTTTTTAATAAGGGTATAAAGCCTGTGATAGTACAAACACTGTGAGAAGATGGTACTGATTTAAAGCTTTCTAGCTAAAGATAGGAAAGTTTTAGCTTTGTTTTGAGATGAAATATGAAATGTAAAGCTCACTTGAGACCACAGACTTTAAAATACTTAGAATCAGTCAGCTGAGGAATTAACTTATTCTCAATAGGAGTTAACATAAGCTATTTCAAAGCTCAGTGTTTACGTAGGTCACAAAATTTGAAAACAGCTGGAGACACACTTCATGCACTATTGCTATCTATGTAAGTAATGGAATTTTGTAAGTGCAACGTACAGTAAATAGCCCACTGAAGGAAAAATACAAGGAACATGAATAGCAGTAACTTGTTAACTAGAGTAGGTTAACTCTTATTGTGATAAGGCTGACAGGCTTATTAATTAATGACCAAGATTTAGACCAGGTGCATGAGATTTCTTTTCACTGCGGTTTATACCGGGGTGTAACAAATGCTGATTAAAAAAATACTACTAACTCTAGAAGTTAACTGGGTGCCAGATATGCATTTAGAGCCTTATTCTTCAAGTTGCTCAGTGTTCCCTGTGAGGCAACAATCAACTAGGAGGAATATTGGACCCCTTCTTGAAGGTCTGACTGAGTGCTGAGGGCAGTCAGCCTTTGATCTTTTTTAGTTCACAAGAAGCCAGAGGCACAAAGTGCTATAAATGCTTACTAGACTCAATTTTGTAGTATTACTTATGCACAGAATTTGGGGTTTATGGTTTGGTTTTCTTGTAAAACTGTTTGGGACTAATGGTACTTCCCACCTGACATATTGTCTAACCCTCCGGACTCTTGTAACATTTGTCAAGCAACTGAAAGAGCTTTCTATTTCCAAATGCCCTGAGTTTCAGAAGTGGCTGCTTACTCTCTCATGTCCATTCAAAGTTGGGCCACTGCTAAACCACTCTGGAAAGCCTGTACTCTCTCAGACCCAGTACTACAAAAACAAGATTATGATCAAACAGAGATTGTTTCCTTTGCTGAGTTGACATTTCAAAGTCAGAGGAACTGGGAGAAATTGTTAGAGTCCTCACACTTTTTCATCATTCCCAGTCATTATTTCATCCTTCCCAGAACATAGCTCTTGTTCTGTCACCTGAATGTCTGTATCCTTTTTATAGAGCTCAAGCAGAAGTTGTTTGGGGCAGTGGATGTTAAACTTTGAGTGATTTAAGGGAAAATTTTTCCTTTTCTGGATGTTCTGCAGGTGAAGCCTCCTGACTGAGAAGTCTGTATAAATAAATTAGAAATAGCAAATATCTGGTCCCTTCAAAAACGTAATCCAGAAAAATTATATGTATCCCTCAGGAGGGAGCTGGAAATTTTTTACTTACAAGTAGTTCCAGGATATTTTTAGTCACCACAACTTGAGACTTCTTTTCACTTTATTGCTAGGGAAAAAGAATAGAGGCTCATATGTTGTCAAGGTCCTGCTTTGGGCCAAAAAAGCAGCAGAAGGTAAGGATATATACCTCACTGGAGCGTCTCCTCTCCTCTCTGTAATAGCTGCATGAGATTTCCAGGCAGGAAACAATCCATTTCACTGAAGCCTGAGCCACATGCCTGGGAACTTGCTTCCTATACTGCCACCAACACTCACTTATCTTCTCTGCCCATAATGTGTGTCCATGCCTTGGGGCTGCTGAAAAAGCTACTGCGCTGGTAAAGCTGCCATCTGACTGCACTCTGAAAAGGTAGACAATTCTGGGTTGCAGGTAAGCCAGGCTTTTTGTAAACAAAGGGAAAAAAAATCATTCTCTTGACAAAACTGACTTGTGCCTAATTTCTAAGTTAGAAAAGGTCTCCAAAAGGAAGTGTCTGGTGTCCTATAAAGAAAATGGCCAAAGAAAAAAGGTATTTGAAAGCCTCCATGGAAAGATCTAACCTGCCTGAATATGGCATCTGAGCTTAGGATCTAATTTGTGTATTTTCTAGGTTGAGTGCATTATTAAAAGCACTCAAGGTGCATTTAAAGTGTCTTTCTTGGTTCCAGCTAGAATGCTTAGACCCAAAAGATGGCTGATAAGTCATGCAGATACTGATAAAAAATTAAAAAATAAATTTGACTCATTGTCTGAAATGCTCCAATGGTCTGCATGTCTCAATATCATGTTTTCATCTCTGTTCCTTACAGAGTTATATGATTACTGCCTTCAGTCAGTGAGGGTCAAAGTCTTACATATGGAAACAGGGAACCATTTCATGAGTTTTGCTCTTTTGTTCAAGTCACCTTCAGTGTGGATGCACATGGTCAGTAATCTCAAAAAGCTACAGCTGAAGTAGCAAGTATCCCTTTCACTCAGCTGATCAGGGCATTGATTATGCAAATTAATTTTCACCGATAAGCTCTACGGCGCCCATATTTTCAAACTGTCAAGAGGCAAAACAAAAACATATGGTCTCCTGATTTCCTAAAATGTACTATAAAGAGCAGAGATGCATTAAATACTGCAAATGCCTCAAAACATCTCAGTGGTGTGTTCCCTCTGAGTCTGTTTAGCACTCACATTGGTGTGTAATACTGTAGGGCTTACTGCAGATTAGAATGAGGAAATATGTTGCCAGTTTGAAAAGAGTGTTAACAATTAAAAAAGTGCCAATCAAAGCAAAAAGATGAAACATTACACAGCTATTAGGAATATTATTCAGTCCTTTTAAATGATTGCCAGTTTAGATAGCTCTCTTGTTAAATCATTCTTTTTAGCTATTGTACTGAATGCCAGTTTTCAAGAACAAGACAGTGCACAAGCTTAGCTCATTAATGAAGACACGACCTGGTAGGTAATTTTATAATTAAAATGGGTATTTTGAGCACTATGCTGACTTTTGCTACATATCCAACTCTCAGTTGAGTAAGAGGCTTTATGCAAAAGAATTTTAAAGCTAAATTGCAAGAGAAGAGATTGAAAGGGAGGCACAGTAGAGCATTTTGACTTTTTTGAGCAGAACAGCCCTAAAATGTTCTGTTTATTAACATAGTAGAGAAAGGTTTGTGTAAGGTTAATGTTAGAATCACTTAGGATGGTAATTCCTTCTGCAAAGCATCTGCATAAATTAGAAAAAGCTGCCAGATTTCCATCTGTTAGCAATACAACTTCAGTCACAAAGACAACTGTCGTGACAACCACACTGAGTTAGTCTTTCAAATAAAACCTGTTAAAAGCTACTGCGCTCCAGCCTCCACCCACTGCAGTTAACAGCATTAAATAGCACTCTAACTGGTATTTATTTTCTTAGGCATTCCTCGCTTGTGCAGCTGCTGGCACACTGGCCTTTGATTTTAAATAACCTCAACAGGATAAGAGTTTACAGTCTCTGAAGGTCATGATGTATGTGAAGTGTTTGTCTGAAAGAAACATCCAACCTGAACTTTCTCAGGCTGTTGTTACTGGATTCTCTATACTTGTCTCTCACCTATTTTGCATGGTCTCACTTCTGGGAACTGTGATGGTTCAGATTATTTCTTCCAGATGATGGCAAACCACAAAGAGGCTATTCTGGACAACAGGTCTAGATTTAAAGATGGTGGGAATCACCTTTAGGACCTTTCTACCCTCCCCATCCAAGCTCCTCCTGCAGTTTTTGATGAACTTGGGTGGCACAGCAAGTTCAGGCTAGTTTCAGCTCATCCATGAAATCTGTGCTGACAACAATATCAAAGCTATTAGAAAATTCATTTGTGGAAGGTCTCTCATTCATCAGTCTATTTTTACTCAGGCATTTTAGTGTCTCAGGGTAGCACATAAAACACTTACTGACCTTTGCAGGAAAAGGCTTAAGGTTTCTAAAGCCCTCATCGAAATGTGGATATACAAACGAAAACACTTCCTTGTATGAGTAGAATTACTGTTGTGCTGTTTTGAAACTGTTGCCCTCATGTGGACTGGCCTGGTCTCAGTGACAAACAACTGGTGGGGCCAGGGGTGCTGGAACCCTTCCCTCATCCATGGAGGGGGTGTCTGTCCATCTGCCAAGGCAGTGCCTTGTTCCCACTGCATTTTTCTCTATCACTAGTTATCCCTAATACAGGCATGGCATTCTGACACTGGCTACACAGCTAGGATAGATGAAGGGAGTAAAAATGACTCTCAAATATTTGTAACTTGTGGTTTAAATCCAGAGAAGAAATTTCTTGTTGAGGGCTGAAAGGAGCTGTTCAGGAGCTGCTAATGAGTGTAATAAAAGCTCGATGTTTTCTCCTGGATGTTTAAAAGTGGCCATTAAAAAGGTCCTTCACATGAACAATATGGAATACAAACCAAAATTGTAAAGCAATGATGTTTTTAGTTATCAATGTCAGCAGAATTTCCCTAAATAATATTTCAAAAACTTTTGTGCATTAACTTTATATTTAGTTGTGTATATCCTTATGGAAGGAGAAAATTGTCACTGCCAAGGTTTCTTCCCTGGACTTCATCATATGTTTTATTTTTTAGTGGAAGTATTCCTGATATTTTAGTGTGATCGCGTAGGAGCCAAAGGGCATCAGACACCTAAATATCAGATGTCATTTATTTTTAATTAAAAGGACCTTTTCTAAAAGAAAAAAGAGCAAAGCTCCCCGCATCTTGTGATCAGGTCACGTGAAAAGATTGAGATATAGAGTTTCTGATATCCTTCAGTAGAGGATACAAAGACAGTTCTCATGCCTGCTGGAAAGCGTTGTGATGGGGCTGTGTAGTAGCTCTTTGTGAATTTAACTTATCTTGTCTGACAAGTACTTTCTACCTGAGCACCATATGGAACATTTTGTTGGCCTCAGTGTGCATCCTTTCAGGTTCCTACTTGGATGACTTCTGATTTCATGTCAGTTAAAATGAACTCACCTTCCTTGTCTTCCTTGTCTTGCTCTTGTTCCCCACTTTTTTTTTTTTTCCTGCATTGGCATTTGCATGGGAGAGAAACAGCAAAACAGCAACTAAGCTCGTGGGAAGAAGTGGCATAGAAGGGCAGGTTATCTACACTGCTGCACTCTGTGGGTGCTCAGAATTGCATGTGGGTGAGCCATGTGCTGGTGGTGGAATGGTGCCAGGCAGAGGTATGAGAAGAAACCAGCACCAACCTTCCCTGCGAACTCAGTGCAGAAGCAAGGCAAGGTTTTATTGACGTTATGAGGCACAAGAAACCTGCTCAACGCAAAGAGATGATGCAGTTTAACAGTGGGGTGCTAGGACACAGTAACAGTAATATCCTGGGTTCAAAACTAACATCACTGCCCTCTGGCTGGCTCAGGTGTGCTGAAAGTCAGTCAATAATGACACAGCACCTTCAAAGCATTTACAGTGTCAGCCAATTAAAATTCCTTCCCTAGCACTTTTATTCATGTTTGTTAAGGGTTAGATTGGGCTTTTAACTTCAAGCAAGGAGCTGTGGGAGGCTGGCTGGAGTAATGTTCCTTCCAGCACATCGCTCTTATGTGGGAGGCATGATGATAATCAGCTGCAGCTCCTTCCAGGACACAGCCTGTGCAGGGGGCAGGGAAGCTGACGCAGCAGCCGTGCAGCAGCTGGGATGGCAGGCAGCCCCCATCCCAGGGTCCCTTCTTGTTGGGCTGGGGATTGCCTTCCTGCAATGCCTGTTGCATCTTATCTGCCGGCACCCAGGGTTATCCTGGAACCAGGCAGAGTCTGAGGGTGGGGGAGCAAGTTTTGGCTGGAGGGATATCATGTCCAAGGAATGGGGAGCAGACTGAGCCCTTTGCTTCTAGCTCCTCTCTTCATTCTGAGTTAGCTGGGGTTTCTAGCCCAGAGGAAGGTCATTCACTGGCAAAAAGCATTTGCTGCTGGGGTGCTTCTCCTGCATGACTGGAGGCTTCTGCAAAGGTCCCTGTGGCATCTTCAGCGGCAACTCCGTGATCTACTGCTTCAAACTTAGCCACAACAATGTCCTGTGGTACTAAAAATAATCTCTAGAGTTTCCTCTAAGCAATTGCTGTCAGAGGTGACAGCAAAGTTTGGGCTGCCTAATGCAATTGCACTATCTATTGATACAGTAACAGTTAATGTCACCACCCTCTAACAACATTAGCCTGATCTGTAAACAGATAAAACAGAGGCTGCTGATGATGTAACTTTGTTGATCATAAGATTAGAGATCCTGCTGGTCTTTGTTTGAGCCCTTTAAAGAAAACCACAGAGATTAAATAGAGAATTTCCAGTGATTTTATTATTAGTGTGTAATATGTTTACTTAGTCCTGATTAAACAAGATGAATTGGTAAAAAAAAAAAACACAACAAAAAAAACCAAAAGCAAAAACCCCACATGCTTTCACCAGCTCTGGAAGGGATAATCAAACTGGGGAAACTTTCCAGCACCCTTCAGTTACACAGCAAATGTGACTATATCAGTGCAGCAGCCAGCTGAAAAGGATTATGATTCTGGAATAGAATTCATGTGCTTTTGAGTGTAAGTCCTAAATTCTCCCTGCAGTTCAACAGAAGACTGTGCAAGAGGCTCTTAGTGCAGGGAGCCATTAACAGCAGGGATGTGATTTTACTGTGTGATGGGAGGGGATGTATTCCCTTGGATGAGGATCCAAAACACACCAGGTAGTCACTTTCTGCTTTAAGAAAACCTGTCACATTAGAATAAATGTTCAAACATGGGAGAATGAATATAATTATTTACATTAAATTCACATGCTTTTTTCCTGATTTTTTTTCTCCTTACTGGAGTTGTGTGTATGTTTCAAAGCCAAGCCCTGAAGGCCCCTTTCTGTCCAAGCTCCCCAAGAGTGTTTAAGCAGGGACTTTGTAGCTCATAAGCAACTTTTTCTTCCTGGTAGCTCATTTTCCAGAGAGGTCAGGTAATAATGATATAATTTGCTACTTTGGGCTGCGTCTTTTAAAGTCACAGCCCAAAGTGAAGATTATCTTATTTTCAGTGATGTACTCAGCAGAAAAGAACAAGATTTCAAAGATTTCTATGAAGTTTAGTTTCAATTTTCAAGGTGGCTTTTTAATAATACTGCCATGTTCTAAAAAAAAAAAAAAAAAAAACCCAAAGAAACAACAAACCAGTAGATCTAGTTAAAAACACAGTTCTAAAGCAAATTGTCAAGCAGCCTCATTGCTTGGACAGTCCAGAGTCAAAGAAAACACAGCTGCTGGTATCTCTCAACTGTAGAAGCCAGGCCCTTCACACTGCTTTAGTGCTTTGGAATAGTGTCCGTATCCACCTCTGAGCAAGAGGCTGCTGCCTGCATCCCCAGAGAGTGCAAGGATGGCAGCTGTGCTGTGTATCCAGCATTTCATTGAGGACAGTGTAAGGCTTCCAGCGTTTGCTTCTGATGAATTAGCTAGAGTATAGGGAGCATGAGCTGGTGTACTATGGAGCAAAATTTGTGTTGACTGTGTTTGAAAGCTGGAGTAGAGGCTCTTGTCCTGCAGGACTGGCATATCCACTCAACCCCCAGGCCAGCTCCATGACTGCAAAAGCATCAAAGTTCTGGGATGCACAAATCATTATGAAAGAAAGTTTTTTCTTATGTCTTTGCTTTTGAAGAAGGGCCTGTCTCAGCTAGTGCTGCCTTCTTTTTATGTGTATCTGTATATATTGACCTGAGGAGATCAGTGACACATTGGCAGGTGTGACTTTGTGTAGACTGCAATAGAAAACTAGTGCTATGACCCTTGTTGTACGTTGCACATCTCCACTGTCTTAGAAGAAGGACATTATGAAATCTCCTTTTGTGACCTTAGTGGAGGGATCCCCCTTAGAATACTACATGAAAGCATTTCTTCATGGGATGCAAAGGCGTCCCATCCCATCCCATCCCATCCCATCCCATCCCATCCCATCCCATCCCATGTCTGGCTCTGCTGGTGCAAGCAGTTCCTGACTGAAGTGGAGCAAGCAAAGACGCTCCCTCCAATGACTTAGGAAGAGCTTTATACCTGTCCTGCTTGAAATGATAGTGATATCTGTGAAGTTCTCTGCTTGTTATGAGGTAATTTTCAGAAGACCTGTGTTGTAGACCTTTTATGTTGCAAGAATAAGAGAAGACCAATACTGAGCTCAAACTCAGAGGAGTCTGAGTTTGATCTTAGTATTGGTCTCTCACTACCTTCTCTGACATGATGAATACAAAGCTATATACACAAATTGTACACTGCGTTAAGATAAGCAATGTGCATGCTGAATGTGACTTGATTCTGTTCTGTAGGGGTTTAAAATTTAGCTTTGCCTGATGGGAAAAAAGAAGGTCTCCCACCATGCCTTAGCAAACCCCAAATTGTTGGCTGCTCTGTGGTAGCTGCCAGTTCCTGGACTGGCCTCATTTTACTACAGGCACAAGGATGCTTATCTCTGCCTCAGTATTAATTAGTCCACACAGAAGGATGTTCTCAGGGGTAAGACTGAGGCTGTCCCAATGGGCTGCAGAGACACTTTGGGTCTTCCTAGCCTGGGAATCTGCCCTTAGATTTGTCAAAGCTGTGAAGGGATCAAACGGATTAATAATTCCAGATGGCAATGCTATGATACTGAGCAAAACCCAGCCATTTCAATCCAAAAACCATCAGCCATCCTAAGTGCACAGATCTTTGCATGTTTTGTCAGTCTTCAAAGCATTTCAAAGAATCTTAAACAATTTTTAAAAGAAATTTTGATGCAGATTTTCTTCTAAAGACAAAATGTAAATATATTTTTCACTATTTCCTAATTCTACAAGTTTCTTCTTTGTTTAAGAATGATATTTTTTATAGTTTTCTATTTCCATTTGTTTTTTTTCTTTGACAAAATTAATTCTAATATAAAAAATATTGAAAGGATTTTTTTTATGACAACAAAAATTTAGAGGAAAAAATAGCTACAATTATTGTGCAGCTTCCTATAAAAGTTTTTCCTTAACCTAAATTTTTTTTTAGCTTCAAGTCCCTCTGCAATGTGAATTGCTTCTGCACTGAATACTACTTTTCAGCAGAAAAATATTCTTCCCATGCCTTATTTCCCAGCAATATCCTGAAGGGGCAAGCAAAGAAATTTTTTCTCTGTACTGCTGGTATTGGAGTTGGCAGCCAAGCCCACATTGATAACAGGCAAACTGTTATTTGTTCCCTTTAGAACATATCAGCTGTAATGTTTATAAAGTGAAACACAGTGAATAATTCAGATATAAGTGGAATAGAAAAAGCAAAAGAAGAATTGTCTGGCAAAGTATTTGGCCAGTGTAAACTTAGAAACTATGAAAGTTTGCTTACGACCTCAGCAGAAAGGTGGAAAGGTAACATACATCTCACCTGATGCTATGCATGTCTTGTTCCCTAAAACTCTTTTAATCAAGATCTTTAAGGTCCCTAATTGAGGGCCTTGGTGCAAGCACCTTAATCAAGAGTTCATTACACTTGAAGGGAAATTGTTTCAGTAGGCAGTTATCTTCTGGAAATGCCAGTCTCTCCCCATCCAAGATCGTTACTTTAGACAAAATACTTGGATTTCTGATGAGTAAATTTGGGAATAGACAAGTACTGAAACCTCATAAGAAACCTGAAGGAGACAAAAATTTAAGTAGAAGAGAATATTAAAAGTTAGAAAGAGCAAAGGTTTTTCTTCCAAACTGTGCTGTATATTTCCTGAAGGCTCAGCACTGTTTGTAAATCCTAAATGCCCAGCTTGAGGTTGTGGCTGCTCCACATGAGGGAAGATTAAATTTGATACATGTTTTCCAGTGCAAAAAATAAAAAAGATTGGGGATTTTTTACAGGGTATTGTACAAGAAAAGCGCTAGGGTTTTGGGCTCTGTTGATATTAAGCCTTGCTTGTCTGATAATGAAAATGGCAGCTGGAAAAATTCCAGTCTATTATTGTGCTCACGATGGATTGGTTCTACAATAACCCTGTCATATCCAGGACCACTGTTAAGAACTTTTACTTTATTTTAGGAAGGTCATATGTCAGGAATCAGTAAACACTAGCGGCAGCAACACACACTTATTTTTTTCTCTTTTCCCTCTCTGATTTTTTTAAATTTAATATAGAAGAGGATTATAAAATATAATTTCAGGCATCCTTCCCCTCAGTCATTAAATGGACTAATACAATGTGAGCGCGCACACACAAACACACACACACACACACACACACACACACACGCACACACAGACCTAAACAAACACAGAAGCTGGAGACTGGAAGTGCATCATCTGAACTTCCTGGGGCACAAGAGCGTTGTTCTCCTTTTCTGGGCAGCTGTTGATAAGTGCTCTCTCTGGACTTTGGTGCTTTGGCTGTTCTCAGAACAGCTTCTTCTTCTGTGATGCAAGCTTATCTGGATCTCCAGCTGGAGCCTGTGTTTGTAGCCCCTCACTGTGCTTCAGTCCTCAGTGCCTGGGTGGTCAAGCTTCACATCTGCCAGTTCACGAGGACTGTGAGCAGCCTTTTGGAGGCTTGCAAAGTGCAGCTCTGGGGTCCTTTGCCCAGTTCAGCTGCACACTTACATAACTCCAAAACCAGAAAGCACAACATGTGATCTGCAAAGAGCTGTTTGCATTCTCTGTGCCTTGGAAATCCCTAGACACAAATTGTGGTATTCTGTGGGAGCCAGAAATGCACAGAGACTAATATGACAGCACACTACCATGGGCATGTAGCTGTATGAACCTACCCTCTGTCATTTGAATTCAGCTCCGTAAACTGAAATGGCCACCTTCCTGATTTCACTGATCTGTATTTATCTGCCTTTGCAAAACAGACACATTTACACCTGTTTCTAAGGTTGTGTTGGGTATTTTGATAGGGTATTTGGCATAGAAGAAAGGGTATTAAGCCCTCTGTGTAACTTTGTTAGAATTCTGCATCAATTATCCCGTGAATATGACTTTTTATCTTCAAAGAATTTTACAAACATTTCTCCACCAGCAGTGATGTAGTTCTAATCACTCTAGCAGATGTTGGTTTGCTGGACTGTGATACCATGTCCCTATATCCAGTAACCTGTGCAGCCAGAAATAGTGGTGCAAGAGCGTAGCCTCCTGATTTAACTTTGATGGATGTTACTAAAACTGAAGACAATGTAGGAAGAAATGTATCTGTGTTTTGGGAAAAGAAGTATTGTTCAAACCCCAAGTTCTAAGCTAGAAGATGAGTAGTGGCCTGAAGGAATGAAGGAAGATATGTTAATGAGGTGCTAAATTTAACAGGGGTGTTTGTAAACAAATACGCAGAAGTGTGATGATGAGTTAGAGCCTGTAATGTGATGCAATGGATAAAATACTTTTTGTTAGAAAACATTTAGGTTTATGTTGAAATTAAGTGGCAGAATCCAGAGAGAAATTAAAGCTAATAGGTTAATTTCTAATATTTTCCAAAATATTTTACAACAGAAACAATTTCTCCCCTCAGAATCTGGCCCTATTTACCAGTTTATAAACTGGCATTAGAAAAGTTGGTGAAATAAAACCAAGTGATTAGCTTCAATTAAGAAAGGACTAAGTGTCCTTAGCAAGCTTTTGCTATGATAAATCCCAACATAATGCACTAAAACACATCCCCATGGGCTTTCCACTCACACAGAGAAACATTTTTGTGCGCAAATGCACACTCACACATAACTACCAAAACAAAGTCCTTGGTGAAATACATTCCCTAAGGTGACCTGAAAGTGTTTAAATAGTATTTTGAACCTCAGAAATGCTTACTTGAAGTAATATTTCCTTTGTAATTTGTGTCAGTGCTATCACTAAAACAAGAGGGAAAACAGGAATGAGTTATTGCACTATAATTTCTTCCCCATAGTCCTATTTGCCAAGACTGTATGTAGTATATGGTGTAAATTCTGATATGTGATTATAGGCCTAGGGAAAAAAATCTCCCCAAATGCATATGACAGGAATATTTAGTAACTCCAGTTAACTTCCTTAAACAATCATACCTAATAGCTTACACATGAGGAAGAAAACTTGTATGAGAATAGATTTCTAAATGATACTTCATAATGAAGTGTGAGCATGAGTGTTTATACGTTTTTCTCTAAAATAATACTGGTGATAAGAAATCACCACAGAGTGCTGGGCTGCACAGTCTGCTCCAAGCTGAGCTCTGGCCTGGACCTGCCAAACCTGAGGAGCAGGTTGGAGGATGTGCTACAACTGAGCACAACTGGCTGCGCCTGGTGCCTGGGGAGGTGGTTGGCTGCTTCAGCCTTTCCAGAGCCTCTCCCATTGCATCTCTTGGTGGGACAGGGACTGAGCCCTCTGGGCTGTGGTGGAATCCTAGGCCATCCCAACCCTTCCATACAGCTTCTTGCTGTGGGCAGTATCCCTTGTCAATTCCCATGAAAAAGGCTTTTTCATCAGGTTCACACCCTGGGGGCCTTGCCCTGGCTCTGGGATGACCCTGCAGTCCCGTTGCCCACTCCTGCATCCTCTCAAAGCTCAGGTTTTTAGTGCAGAATCCTTTACCCATCCTCCACCCTTTAAATCCTCGTTATTGACAGGGCATGGACAGAGAGAGGCTTCCCTTCAGCAGGCACACAGCCCCCATGCCCTGCTCCTGGCACACATGTCTGTGCCCTAGTGTGGTCCTCCCGCTGGCCTCCTGGGAGGACTTTGCTGCACAGCCTGGGTAGCTGCCATGTAGGGGACACCACTGCCACTCCCTCCTGCTCTCTCTGTCCCACACAGCTGTGCTGGGAACTTCAGAGCAGAATGAGCCCATTCTCCCAGTCCTCTTACCGTGGTCTGTGCTTTGTCCTGTTAATGTCAGTGGGGCCAAACAGACCAAATCTGACCTTGGTCAAGCAGATATTGAAGAACTGAGAACAGAGCACATTGCTTTTGACCATCATTCACATTTGACCATCATTCATTCACATCTAGGTTAAAACCCACGAAAATCCTTATCTAGATGCAATAAAGACAATCACTAAGTGATAAAGTTCATAAAATTGAGTTACAGTTACAGCACTGGAGAATATCCATGTACTTTCTCACAAAAATAAGCCATTACATGTACTCTAGAACAGTTGTCATGCTGTTACTTTTTCCCTTCACAGAAATCTCACATCCTTAGAATAAAAGAGAGAAAAACTGAGGTTACTCCAATAATGCTGATCGTTCTTATGATGTCAAAATAAAGTTCATGGGTTTTTAAATTGACAGGGGTTTTAAAGGTCATACTTTCTGCAGAAGGCTATGACATACGCATAGTTTTCTTGCTCTGTGATCTGGGATAGCATCTTTAAGCCTGCTTTCCACGAAAATTATTGTTCAGATGCCCTTCACAGCAGTGTCTCTGGCAATATTGAATCCTTTTCACTGAGGGCTAATTTAATTTTACTTTCATTGTCTCCACTGGAATTGGAAATCTATTATAAATGAGATGTAAATCTAGACATATGAAAGAATGAAAAAGGAATGTCTGTGGAGGAATTTCCTCTGGACCCTCTGTGATACTGTGTTTTAAAATAATATAATCAAATTTGCAAGCAAACAAAAGCTCACGGTAAAGTCCAAAGCACTTTGGACCTCAGTTGAAAGCCAGCCCTGAAGAAAGATAGCTGAAGAACATGTAGGTAAAAGTTAAATCCCCAAACTCTAAATAGTCATTGCATTCAGGGGAGAGAAGACAAGATGACTGAAGCACATCTGGGAAGGCAGAAAAAGTTTAGCTGTCATTATAGGTGCTGAAAGTTGAACATCTTACTTATGTCAAATAGGACACAGTTTACAAAATAAATATGCATGTAGAGTTTTAGAAGACAAAAGAGAAAAATAGCAAAAGAGATATAAGGATCTAAAAACATTCCTACTTTGAGATGTATAAACTTATTCTTCTTTACTGAAGTTTTCAAATGGCTCAGTCCCAGGATCAAACAGACATAAGGTCTTTGAATTTCTTCTTTAGTAAATCAGAGAGAGAAAAAAAATCAGTCTGGGACTTGATCAAGGCCTCCACCCTTGTAGGCAAGTGCCCTAACCACTAAGTTCTAACAGTTGGTAAGTGGATTCTTCTACCTCTGATTTTGACCAGAAATATGTTCTTGGCTTTCAGATAGTTTTCTTCTTTTGTCTGTATGCTCTGGCATATGGTTAGATTCAAGCAGCATAAAAAATTATTAACAAATGTGAGATATTTTCAATTTTGTTGCAGAGTAAGACAAGACATTGAAGCAAGTTGCCTTATTTCACCTTTAGTGTCCTTCAAAATTCAAACCAAATATGATCTTCTTCCCAGTTCAGCTGATAAAAGATAATGTCTTGTGTCATGCAGGCCTGACTCTGCTACATTCAATCACTACTGGGACAATATGATGAAAAGTAGAAGATTTGTTATATCTGTTAAAGGCCAAAAATATTTAATGAAAAATTCCTAAACAGAATTTTAGCTGAAATCATTGCTGGAACAAAGGTAAAAAGGGAGTCTATTGGAAGATCTTGAGGTCATAGATCAAGACTGTGTGATAGATAGTGCGGTATCCAAGAGGAATATGGAAGAAAAGAGAGGCTTAAAGCAGTTATAAGATTGTTCTAGTACAACAAAAGATGAATTAAAAAAAATTAAAATATAAGAAAGAAGAGACACCTTTGGAATAGAGGAAGAAGATGAATTAAAAGCAGTAAACAACTATTTCTAGGTGATATGAGAGCCTGTTACTTTTCCGATAGAGTTTAATTTTATGCAAAGACAGGAGATATATAACAGCCTCTGAAAAACTAAGTGCAATGTTCTCACCTTGAATAGTTCAAAGTCATGCGTAGCTTGATGCACCTAGTAGTGGAACTCACGATTCCTGCATTTCGGATCTTCCTATGTTGATTGGTACTGGCACATTGAAACAATCGGCATACAAAAATGATTAACAAAGCTGCAGCAATTAAGAATTCTTCTCACTTCTGGCCATCAGGCTATGGAAGTTCTCCCTCTGAAACTGAAACCTCTGGATCAGGCTTTAGAAGATTGTGTTTTGTAACATGTGGATTCAAAAGTGTTTGCTGGGAAGTGTGTAGGAATAGTATTCCGTACTAATAATACCTGTGGTTAAGATGGAAGGTGGATAGATCACAGCAAGATACAAAGGTTAATTTGAGGGTGAATGTTTCAGCTTATGCATATCAAAGCATTGATGCATGAGTCACTGGCACAGAATGAATAATTTTTTTTGCATCAGAGTAATACAATGTTCTTGCTTACTGCTTTTCCAATCTATGAATAATGCCAAATGAAATGATTCTTTTTTGTATCAGTCATTTTCTGTGTTTGCTGCGTAACAAAGATACTGATTTTACAGAATATATAGATGGGTGTCCTCAATATGCCAAATATGAGGGAGAGGGAGAAAGAGAGAGAGAGAGAGAAGGAGAAAGGAAAGAAAGAAAGAAAGAAAGAAAGAAAGAAAGAAAGAAAGAAAGAAAGAAAGAAAGAAAGAAAGAAAGAAAGAAAGAAAGAAAGAAAGAAAGAAAGAAGGAAAAAAATTACCCCCTCCACCAAGACAGTATTATTAGACTGCTTTCTGATGAAACTGTACATAGAATCAGCATAAAGCTTTTTTTCTCATGCACATTTTTTGGAACTGATGTCTGAGAGGTCACTGGCCAGGTGTTTAACTATTCTTGCTTAGAATAGAAGCCCATTATTCATTTTTATGTTAATAGTAACTGGAAGATGAGGAGTGGTAAAAATACATTCAGTTCTTAAATTAACACCTTATGACAACTTGAATTAAAACACAATGTGAGTGTATTACATTTCACTCTGAATCCACATGGTTGGCTACAACAGGTGTTGGACCAGCGGGAATCACTACTTGTCATATTTGTGGTAACTCTCAAATTAACTATGACATGGAACAGCCTTTTGATCTTGACCATGTTCTACTAATTATTTAATCTTTGACAACATAGAAACATGTTTCAACACATAACCTAAGAAAGAGCACAGTATAGGTTTTTCTTCCAAAGCCTACAAACGCCAAGAAAGCAACCTCACACTTCTTTTAAATCCCTGTTTTTGCTCTCTCTTCATTGAAGCTGGATATGAGCCATAACTTCAAATGAAAATGGACACAAAGTTTTCCTCTTAGGGTAGAATTCATTGCATCCAGTTTCAGATATCTATGAGAAAGGTGTTTAACCCTGATTTTTCTTCTTTATTCTGCCTATAGTCAATGGGAAGAAACAAACAATTTTAGATAATTTTAGACATTTACCTTAAAATAAAGCAAATAGTGCTGTAGAGTTGCTTTTTTTTGGTCTATTGGCTTGCGAGACCAGCTTGGATGTAAGGACATCTGGTAAGAGAAATCTCACCTAAGGTATCTAAGAAAGACCAGATGTATCACACCTCAGAAAAGCCTAATTCTTTCCATGGACTAAGAGCATGCTTGGGGTTAAATGAGATGAATTCCAGCCTTGTTGTCTTCTATAAATTTGGCAGAATTTGTGTCTGGGTCTGGCCAGAGAACAATGGTTACATTTTACTTACAAGTAATGTAGAAACACTCTTTGAAATTCTGGAATTTGTGAGAATCTTACCCAGAACAGTAGGCTTCTGCCTAAAGCATCTGCTGAAGAACCTTTGGGGCAAAGCCAAGCTCTTGTCTGGTTTGATTCACAGTGAAGAATCAAAGCTACTTAATGTAGGTGAGTGCCCTAACAAATGCATTTGTGTCTGCTTTTGGTCCTGTTTCAGTTCATATCGTTGGATCAAGAAGAAAGGACCTGAATCAAGGCTGAGTAGTCTTCTGCATGGGCCTCTTGTGGAAAAATATTTGCTCGCTACAGTATCATGAGACTTCTCACTTGTTGTCTAATTAAGTACAGAAAATATATTTTCAGAGTTTTTCTAAAACAGAGACAGTGCCACAAAGTTATTGGGTCTTGAGAACTGGCACTTTCTAATGAGAAAGCATGAAAAGCAATACATACACAAAGTGCAAAACAAGAAAATCTTTATTAGATATCAGGAAATAAATTTCACTATGTGCGTTGTCTACAGTGGTGCAAATTGTCTAGAGATGTTGTGAAATCTTCATCCCTGAAGATAGAAAAAATCCATAAGCAACCTCATGTAACAGTATAAAACATCAAACGTCCCCCTAAGGTCTCTCAAATCCATTTTATGGAGAAGGTCTTTAATGGAGATCTTAAAAACCTAGCTTTTGGTATTAGGTGTTACCATTCTGGTGAGATCTTGGTTGGTGAATACATATGTGATAGACCCATATCTACTTATTAAAATGATGTTGATATCACAGTTGGATGAGCCGGGGAAAGGCAGATAAGGAATTAATGTATATTTCTTGAAAGTACCTACTTGTCATTCTCATTTTTAGAAATAATCTCTTACAGAAACAAATTTGCTTTTTGGCATCCTCTAATGTACTAATCCAAAATTTTTCTGTATTTACTATTTACAATTATTACATAAATTTTGCAATTTCCCAAGAACTAAAAGAGTTGTATGATATTAACTCATGTTTTATAGATAAAAGAGAAGGAAAAAGTTTCCAAATTTGGAAAAAAAAAAGAGTTTTATTTGATGTGAGCAGTTCTGGTAATGCAAGGTGATTTGACCACGACATAATAGAAAGATACTGTGCAAGATGAGGTTCAACCAATTTTTCTCAGAATTCTGATCCTGAAGATCCTGCAGAACAAAGTGCAACCCTGAGAGATGAGAAAGAGCTACTGTGTAGAAATCAAATTAATTTTGACCCAGAAAGCTTAAGGCAGTAGAGAGCAATACATGCTAAAGGTTTGTGTAGCGCACTTATCTTTTGTTTTTCATTTTCTGTTTCCTTTGAGACACCCACACGAAAGTTGCACAGCTGGTTCCTCTTGCTGTCATTTACTGCAGTTGCACATCGAACAATTTGCTATTTCCCGTGACATCTTTCATATATCTCAAGCATCAGTTTCCATGCTATTCCAGAAAAAAAAAAAATCCTCTTTCACATGTAAAGTACTCAAGAATTTATTTTTTCAAAGAGAGCATTTAGGGGGAAGTTCATGTTTGGTTATTCTAGCAAACCATTTTCTTTTTTCCACTTTCTAACCAGGAAATCAAAAAGAGTACCTGACAAAAGAGTCATTGAATGACTTGAAGACTGTGGTAAAATATGCTGCATTTTGCTGCCATGTTGTCAAGAGTGACTTAAACCTTAGAATCAATAAAAATTGCACATTTATTTGTTACTTGATTATTTGCCCCCTACTCCATTTATCCTATGGATCCAATGGAGAGTCTTTCACCAGGATAGATTTTTGAAGGGAAAAGAGAATATTAGAATATTTGAGCAGAATTCTCTTCTTCTCAAAGAAGAGAAAAGCTTCAACTCTATTAGGAAATCACCACATCATGTCTGTGAGGATATGCATTAAATTACTCTATAGAAAGCAAATGGAAACAGAGGCCTCTCTGCGTCCTTCTGCATGTGCTCAGCATGCTGACAAAGTCCTTATGTGAAAACCAGCAAGGACCTATAAAAGAATCAAGAACTTTGAATCTAAGGCACTGAGAAAAAAACTGGCTTCATGAAACTTATTCCTTCTGAATCAATTTAGAGGCTATGAAAGGTGCTGAACTGACAGACAAAATTCCTTTCTTAATACACAAAAGAGGTGCAGTAAATTGTGATTTTTGAGCTTTCCCCACTGTACTGGGGCACTTCAGCCTTGGTGGAGGGGGACCACCTTCGCGCAGAGAGGAGAGTTCATCTTCCAAGCCTGTGCATTTTTTCCCCTCTGTGTCAGCTGCCAACAAAGACACCAATTAGTGCATAGTCCCAGCATTTGTAGCAAATGAAAGCAGAGACAACAGAATAAAGGGAGAGATGTGTTTGCTCCTGGAATTCTGTGTTGACATTTATTTTGGTTTTAGCAAGGCCTACAATCGTTTGCATTATTTTAAGGAAAAAAAAAAAAACACCCAGTCTCATTACCATTGGATATGATGATGGGGGAAATGGGCTGGAAAAATCCTGGATCTTTGTTGTGCCTTATTCTGGAATTACAAAGACTAGGGCAAATTCTTTACTGCTGTGCCATTCAGCTATTATGTTTAACAATCTAATTAGAAAGGCTATGTTGCTTTTCCCCATTATAAAAGCAAAGACAGTGCACACAAGCAAAACCAATTAGACAGCTGTAGTTTACAGAGCTGGCTTGCCTCAAGGCTCATTTCTAATGAACCCCCAGTAGATGGTTCCTATCCAGAAACAGGACAGAAGGAACACAGTGACAGTGTGCTATCTTTCCTGTAATCAGGCACTAATGTCTGCTGTGGTCCACAGAGCTGACACTCGACCATTTCTTTCTGCAGCCATGGTGGCCACCAGCACCAGTGCTGTGACACTAACCTGGCTGGTAAGGCATGTCCCTTACATGGCTCAAAGTCATGCTGGCAGGTGGCAATAAATCTAAAATGTTCCTCTCAGTTTTATGATTGCAGCTTTCTGCTCACCAGGGACTTGTTTTAACTGAAAGCAGACACAAAGCTGTACAATAACCTGCATACTTGCCATGCTTTTATTTTTCAGCATGTATGGCTCAAATTAAGGCAGACTGTATTGAGTAGATTGCTCACTCCAAGTTAGTCATCTGTTTAGTGTTTCCACAAAGCAGTTGTGGTTGTTCACAAGTCTATTAATTAAAAAGAAAATGATTAAGGAAACTACTCAGTGGGTTGATGAACCATTCAACCACTTCAAAACTGAGTATTCTTGAATAGTCTGATAACAAGTATTTGTTTGAACTGAACTTTATAGAGCTTGTGAAAACACAAGCTCTTGTCATCACGGCATTTAAATGAGTTTTATGTACAAGAAACTGAGTAGCACTGTCTGAGCTAGAATAGATGGGATGGTGTCAGCATTCCCATTAAAAATACTCTTGTATTCACTGGCTTATGAGTCAGTTATACAAAATCAGTCCAGGACAAAATTTTGCATTTTTGACAGTAATACTTGGGTCAGAGAAAGCAAGCATGGGGCTTGCAGAGAAGTCTGTATAAATTAATTTATATTAAAAATTGAAAGTTCATGCACAGGTACATATTAATATATTGTTTCAGATAATAAATATTAATATATTGTAGAGTTGCATTGCTATTACTACTGCAATTTTTTATCACCTCAAATATAATTTTCTCACTCATGTTTTGAATTTCTCTGCTTGGGAGAAATAAGTGAAGAAATCCTTCCCATCCACTATTTTCACCCAGTGTTTGTCTCCTCTGTCGTTGTTTCAGTAGAGTGCATAGGGGCGGAAGGGGTATAAACAAGACGAGAAAAAAGGAAAAATAGGAATATAAGGGAATAAAGAATACAAATCCGAATTCCTCTGGTATTCATAAAATCCTAAAGAAGACATTGAAAGTTAAAACTAAGCAAAGAGGAGTTTGAAATATGTTTTAGTCACAACAATACTGTCAAAAACTTGACTTTTTGGGTCCATTTTTGTATATGTAACATGCATACATTTTACATTTTTACATACTACAAAAAGCCCATATTTTACAAAGAGGCAGAAAAAATTTTCTGACTAGCTGTCATTGTCAGAATGGTTTAAAAATGAAATAATGAAAAACTTGAGTAAAAAAGCCTGAGTTGGGGGAAGAATAGCAAAAATAGCAACTAAAAGGGTAAAAACTTTTGTCTGTCGTGCTCTCAATTTGCATCTTCAGTACTTCTTTTTAAAGAAGTTACTTTCAAGGATGGTCAAATGGAGTAAATATCTAGTTATAAACTTTATTAAATTCTTGCCACACTGGTAGAGGTAGCTTAAAGTAACCCTGTGCATGAAGGCAAACACAAAAGAAGGGGTAACTTAGGCTACTGTATATTTACAAGTACTTGCCAATAATATCTCCAAATGTAGCTCAAAACCCAACCAAACAAAATAGATAATGAATGCTTGTAAGGATTAGGAAAAATGCCAAAGATAGCAGACCAAGGAATTATTCTTCATGGGAAAAAAATGTAGGATCAGATTTCTAGAACTAAAGCTAGTATGAATTCTTTATACTGAGGCAATTTATTTCTCCAAAGAAAGAAAGAGCTTTGGTGGGTGGGTGAGATGGAAAGTCACCTTTTAAAGACTTCTTATGTTTGTAATGGTCAGCTATTGTTAAGAGTAAAACTAGGTCAATTATTGTTGGTTCAAAAAGAGGTAAAAATTATGTCTGGATTAATTCCAAAACTTTTTTCCTCCCCATTTTGTACTATGCAAATAATACAAAAGATGTATTTTCCCACTAACTGTCAGTCCACTGCCATATGTCTTCTCAAACCATGATAGTGGCATCTCCCTGTTGCCAGCCCTAGATTAAAGGAGTTCACTGCAGCTGATTTTTAAGTTTAACCTCTATATATTGTGGACAGGATATCTCTCTGAAGAAAGAAGTCTGTAAGTTCTTTATCTCACAATTGGTGTGCTCAGGTTCCAAAACACCTGCACCAGGATGGGGATCAGAATTTGTGTTGAGACTGCAAAACTAAGCCAAGGTGAGAAGAAGTAGGGAAAAGGGGCATCTTTTTAATGATCTGCTTCAAAACATGCTTTTTAGAGTGTCCTGATTTATTCTTTTCAGGGGTTTTGTTATTTTGGCACCATGGACATATTAATATATCATCTGGATTATCTTGCTGTTAAATAAAACTTTACCTATCTCTTAAGACTGTTTTGCATCTTTATGTAGAATAACAAATTCAGAAGTGCTGGGTAAACCTCACAGTAAAATCAGGAAGACAATCAATCCCTGCAAGCATGCAATCACATTTAAATATCCTTCACATGTGGCTAAGGATCAAATTGTGACCCCATCCTGTGCTTACACAGAAAGGCTTAGCACATATCCACACCCACTTCTAGGTAGACCTTCCTTGGAGAGGAGTGTAAGTGTAGAGGAATCCTTGACTAAGTCAGACCGGAGAACCATTTTGTCTGTTACTCAATCTGATACAAGCAGAAATAAATGCTATAAAGATAGAAGAACCCTGCAGGAGGTGGAGGCAGAATAATCTGCCTCCACAGAGATCTCCTGATCCTACTCACTAATTGTAAGAGACTAGTTTAAGCCCTGAAGCACTAGGTTTAATATCTCTTCCAAAAGTTTTGTTTTCTTTAATTATGATAACTCTGGATATCCATGATATTGATATAATATCCAATCTCTTGATGAATCTGGTAAAGCTTTTGGTCTCAACAACTTCCTTTGGCAAGGAGTTTCACAATTTAATTACACGTAATATAAAAAGGTATTTCCTTTTATCAGTTTTGACTTGCCCACCTTTTAATTTCAATGAATGCCTTGTTGTTTTTCCTTCCAGAGCCAGAGTGGAAGCCCCTGATCTGCTTTCCCTGTGCTGTTTTATATGATAACATTAATCAGTAAAATGTTTTCATTTTGCCTCTCATTCTTTTTTGTATGAGGGGAAAATCCTCTCTCTTTCCAATTTCTCTTCACAAGACCACATTTCCACTTCTGATATTTTTCTGTGATCTCTTACTAAGTCTATCATATTGTTTTATGGGACAACCAGTGTCTGGTGCTGCAAGAAGTATATGAAGTATGCTCTGTCCTTTATATATGCAAAGGTGTTATGATGCTTTCTGTGCTGTTTCCACCTTCTCCTTCATGCTTCTGCAGCACCTGAATACTGTTACATTTTTGGGGGGGGACGATGAGCTCTTAGTGTACTGTCTGCAATGGTACCTACATTTCCCTGCTGATCCAAGTAATTTTACAGACTTTGATTGCAAGATTAATTTCACTTTTAACCTCTAATGCATTTTACTTCAGGTGTATCAGTGATTCTTGCAGCTATTTCAGAGCTATCTGTTCCTGACTGACTGAGGTGGTTTTGGATGGGGTCCAGTCACCATAAGTAAGGTGCTTAACTTGAGGATGAGCTCTAGGCCCTTAGTGAGACAGCTCTGCCTACATGTACGTGAATGCAGTTTTCCTTCTTCAGCTGATGAAGAGAGGAAAATGATGTAAATGCCTCTGAAGGAAGACCCCGTAAGCAAGACAGCCTTGCCCCATGCTTAAATTTAATTGTAAATTAGGATTCTGCCTTTCTGTATATCTTGATATGTTACTGTTTGCACTCCATTACTGTTCTTCCATATGTATCAAAAGCAAGACTTAGACCAAGATTTGGCTTCACCTGCAGCCTTGGGCTTTTAAAGAAAAAAACTAGAAACCTATGAGCAGAGACCTTTGAATTAGAAAGAAATCCACAGCTATTTAATGCACAGTTTTTTTCCCTACACTGTGTAGGGACTCTAGAGACAGAGATGGGTTGCATGCTACCCCAGAGAGCAGTGAGAGGAAGTGTGGATTTTCTTCCCTCTGTGCTTGTCATAGAACACTTCATTTTGTGCCCTGCAAGGGTGAGAAACAAGGGATGATAATCTGCCACTGGCCAGGAGAGTTTATTCTCTGATAGCATCTGCTGTTGGAAGTGAGATCACAGCCCCATTTGTCTTATTCGTCCTATAACTGCAAAGAAGTTTCCAAGCACAAGGAACTCATTCTAATGAAGCCAAGAAGAAGGAATAAGCAGGGCAAGAAAATGGGATTATTAAGGTGGATCCAAGATAAGAAGAGTTAAAAGGGATATGTTTACAAAGTGACAAAAATTGCATGCTTTTGGTGGATTGTCATTGATTTTTTTCAGGAAAGGACACAAGAACCATCCTACTGAGTTGAATGCTGTATCATTATAAGCAGACCCTGCTCATTCTTTAACCATCTACCTACCTGCTGTACTTTCTGATAGTTTTTTATAATTAAAGTTTTTATTGTATAGAAAGTTGCTAAACAAAGCACCAGCTTACTGTTACCATTGCCTTAAATATAATTAGTTATTCCATCTATATTGTTTTATTTTGATCCTAAGGATTTATTCTCAAACATTTTTCCCTAAAGCCTCACATAGGTTAACAGAACTGTAAAGCCACAGTAAAAAAAAAAAAAATCAATGCCTTGGAACATATAAATACCAGCTGGTGCTGTGGAAATGTCTTGGGTGGCCTAAGATGCGGCCAGCTGTGATTTTGGGGTTGTCTGCAAAAATCTGGGAAGTTATGATGAACCTGTTTCTGGACAGATCTGGTTGGACTGCCTTTTCACGTTCTTTATGCCACTGGCACGTGAATATCAGCATCTGTAATTGGAACCATTGCAAAACATTTTGAGTGAAATTCTGAACCATAACCTTTGGAAGCATATGGCTTTCATCATGTTCACCATGTCATATTGCAGTAGTGGGTATGCCTGCCTATGCGGAATTAAAACAATATACTAAATTAGAAAAGATTGTTTACTCATTTACTGCTTTAGTAATAATCAGGAAAATGATGAAGAGGAAAGGAAATATATCTCTGATGAAAATATATTTGAATCTGGTAACTAGAGAACACTTTCATAATTTTTAAAGATACGTTGCCTCCAGTTTACTTCCAATTGTATCAATTCACTTGAATTTTGAATATGTAGGTGCTGTCTTCCATTTTATACACACACATGCCCAGGCAGACAGGTTGTTGCTTTAAAATGTCAGCTCCATGAAGCATCACTTGAAAAATCCTATTGAATTTAACTAAGTTGGAGAAATTTGTGCAAGAATATAAGGTCAAAAGAGCCCTATGTGACAGATCCTTGTTTACCTGCCTCAGAATGCTTCAAAGGACTTACTTATTTGCTTACCACCAAGGCTAAGAATATGTGTCAAAACTGCTTAAGATAGGGATCAGTTTTACTAAAACTGATCTCAGACCTTCCAAGGTGTTTAGGTCTGGGAACACTTACAGTACATCTGTTATTATTTTGGTTCAGCTGAGTTATTACTTTAATCAGCAACATTTCAAGAGACCTGGTATAAAAAAAATGGAAAGACTAACTTGTTTTCCATGTTTACATTTCTGCCATTATGTAACTTTCTTTATCATGGCTAAAGATACAAGAGTTGTGGCAAAGCAGCCCCAGAGGGCAGAGAAGAGTCAGTAAGTCCTTGTCAATGAGCTTGTGGAACTCTTAAAAGCATTCAAATGGTTTTGGGTTATGTACAGAGTTAACAGGCATGATTTGAAGCTGTGTTGTGTATTCTTCCCATAAACTTAGTGTGTTTTTCTTAAAATTGATTAGGAAGAGAAGGCTGATGCCCCTCATGCAGCTCTGTATGCTGATGGCTAATTCCCATGCATTTTTCATGCCAATAATTCATTAGAAAATAACTTACCTCACAATAATTCACCAGAACCTGTGTAAGAACAAGGGTTACTTTTCCCTACTCATTTCATCCAATGGAAGTTTTGAACAGCTTTGTAACTTAGTAGGCTTGTTCTGTTTTGTTTTGTAGGGTTTGTTTCTTTTTCCCCAGTAATAGATTAGGGGGCTTTAAATTATCTAATTTATTCTTTGACACAATTCACTTCAATGGATCTGGAAAACATTCAATGTAAAAATTTCTGTGAGCAACTGGGAGTAAATCTCCCAATTGTGCTTCATTTCCATAACTTTTTCTGGAACATCTGTCCACTTTGCTGCTTTTTCCTGGTGTTAGCTTCTGAGCTACGTGCAAGGGGATTCCATAGAAAATCAGAAAGTGACTTGTTTCTATTAAGTGAAGAGTTGTAGCTTAAAATGTTTAAAATGAATATTCTATTTCTCTGTCTTTTCTCATAATTTATATTACATGACTCTGGATTTCATAGTCTTGAACAATTAAATCGTCCAGGCAAATATTTTTCTTATGCCACTCTGGCTCATATCATCCAAGTTCCTCAAATTTCCCACTTCTTCCCATACAAGCCTAAAACTGAGGAACTTCCCTCATAATTTATTGTCTGGAACTGAAAGTATTCAGGGCCTTATTTGGAGTCAAAAACTTGTGCAGAGATCAAAAATGGGATGAAAGTTTTCTGAACCTCAAAAATGTAACGTGCAGTACTATAATAAGACCATTGCCATCTTGTAACTCAGTGAGAAAGCTTAAGAGGTCTTAGGATGCTTGTCTCCACTTGGATATTTTTGGAATTAAAAAGCAGTTAGATCCAGGAAATGCTGAAACCACCTTTTTTTTTTTTTTCCCCAGGAAAGAAGGAACTGGGCACCATTCTGAATCTAAATAGCAAAATATCCACTACAGTAGCAGATAGCACAAGCTGCAGAACCTTGCAGAACTTTGCTACAGTATGTGATAGTCAAAAACTGGGTGTCTGGGAATTAGGAATGAGATGATTGGAAAGACCTTCCGCATTACATTGTGTTTCTGAAGACCAAGTAGATAGTTTCATTTTTTAGGTTCTTGCCTGAATTATATTTCTGATTCATTAGGACAGGAACATTAATAATGAAGAAGGGGAAAGGTTATAAACCAAAAGGAAAGAGTTTGAAAAGATTAGGAAAGCAAGAAGAAGGACATGAGAAAATCCATGAATAGCAGATTTCAGATATTTCTAAACAGGAAGGAAAAAGTAGGAGCTTCTATAACATTTTATAAAGGGGGAAACACAATAGCTATATTTATTTATAAATTAAAATGTCAGAGATGTTATCAAAAAGGCAAAAAATATTAGATGTTTTTATTATATATCAAAGAAAACAGGAGACATTATCTGTAGATGTTAATTTTTTGCTTTACTTACTGACAAAGATGTTAAACTACAGAAAATGAATTTAGACATTTTGAAATATCTATTTAAAGAGAGAATTCTTTACTATTAATACTGATTTTTCATGTGTTTTCATATATTCATATGTAAAAATGAAAATTTCAGAGGCATGGATGAAAATTTATTATTGTATCAGGTATTTCTAAATATACTGATCTGACACTGATCCCACGAGTAAGTAGAATTGGATTCTAGAAAGGAAAACCTCTAATATGTGTCAAGCACAATGAGTTTATGAATAACTGGCATAATACTTTTATACAAAAGTATTATAAGATACTTTTGTTCTAAAATGAATTTGATTTGATGTCACACAGCATTTTAAGGAAAAAAATTAGAAAAGATAATTCATTAAGTTAACATATTTTAAAATGTAATTGGAGGCAGGCAAATCATTATTAGTGTATGTGTTTATCTCTGGAGAGCCCCTAGAGGCAAGTCATTGACCTTCTTTCATTTCAAAAATCGTATCTTGAATGAAGATCTAAAACCACTCCTGGAAAAAACCCTACACAAGAAAGAGAGAGAAGACATCTGTAAAGATTAGGGGAGAGTTAAGTAATGGTGCTGACATATCAGCAGTGGGGTTGGGTTTTGTCTTACATCCCATGTCAGTAGCCGTAACATCAGGTGTGTAATCTGCGCCGATTGTGCAGTCATGTTGAGTCAAAGGAGGAGAGTTATTGGCACCTCAAGGAGACAATCCATCCCCTGTCATTACATAAAAAAGATGTGAGGAAGTGTCCTCAGGAACTGTGGACTTGTTCTTAGGACACTGTGACTTTCTGATGGCTCACACAGGAAGCTATGTGGCTAAAAGGAAGGGACTTTGGGATGGCTGAAGGTAGGTGAGGTGGACATTACCCTGACACATGCTTATCTGTATCACTTAACCAAGCACAAGTAATAACGGGGCCTTCAACATGAGCAGCTGTAATGTTCCATATCCAAAGCCATAGAATAATAGCCATTATGTAAGTGAATCCACAGTGTTTTTTAGAGAAGGGACTCTGGAAGCCTTGAGGGTTGTGGTCATTTAAATAAATGAAGCCATGATCAAAACAGCATATCCTAATATTTGCACCATCAGGGAAAGGGTTGGGAGGGGACAACTTTTCTTCTACAGCTGGCTCTGATGTGACTGATGTTGGGATGTAGAACTTCCTTCTGGTCTCTAGTCTTCAAGAAGAATGTTGAATAATTGGGGAAGCAAAAGCTGCAAGAAGGATAAGAGAATTATGGAACAATCCAAGAAGTGCAACCTCTTCAGATAACTGGATATAACCTGTCATGATGGCTTGCTCATAGTCATTTTTGTATCCAAATTGTGAAAAATAGATCTTATGACAGCATTTCAGGCTAACATCCACACAGTATGAATCAGGTGGTAAAAAGTGAGCACAAAGAGCTCATTTTAACATTCCCACAGAAAACAATCTTTCCTATGGATGGTGTGGAAACAGAGCAGCATGAAAATGATGTGCCTTTACATGGGAGCATGTTCCATCCTGAAGGCTCAGAGTCACAGAAAAAGAGTTTCATCCATTCTGGTATTCATGGAATGAGCTTTTTTAAGCAAGAGAATCTAACTCCAGTACAAGAATGAGAAATGAAGTCTGTAATAAAAATGGGAAGGCATATGCCATCTGTTAAGGAGAAAATCAGGGTGGATGAAAACAGAAGCATTTTGCGACCATAATATCTCCAAGCTGTAAGCAAACCCGGGCTTTCCCGTTTGTTCATGAACAAAAGCACGTTATTCCCCTTGCCATAGTCACTTCAGTATTTTCTAAGGCTTTTTGACCTCCAGTGGTCAACTTAGTGTATGCTAAGCTCCAGAGTATCTTGTTAGATAAAATGATCTGGGATTACTTATCCTTTTAAAACAACATTATTATTATTATTATTATTATTATTATTATTATTATTATTATTACTATTAGTAGTAGTAGTAGTAGCAGTGGTAGTAATAGTAGTAGTAGTATTATGTCATCTCCAATTTACCCACTCTTAGAAAAAACAGACCAAAGAGTGACAAAGACTCATATTTATAGTGTCCATGTGACTAGCTGGTTCATTGAGAAGGTTTTGTGATGTGATGACAGTTATGTAAAAGGTTTCCTTTATTCCTCATGCCACTGTTAAGTAGATTCAGGATTGTTTTCCTACCACGCTACCACGTGCAATCCTATCTAGCTTTTTTACTTATTTGTCAAAATGCATCAAAAGCTGTGGGGATGCTTTTGGTTTGTGGAAGAGAGGAGTTCAAGGGGACTGTCTGAGGTCATCGGATGATTATTGTTAGTTCTGGTGGTTGTTTGTCTTATTCTCTAAGGGTGTCATGAAAAACTAAACTTTTTTCATTATACACTTCAATAGTTCATCTCCTTGGTAGAATGGACATAAGACTGCAAGTTTCATCAGAGCTGGAAAGGATCTCTTACAGCCTCAGTGTTCAGTCTATGAACTACGTGTGTGAACTCATCGCTACTATGTGGGAATAGATGTCAAAATATTCTTAAGGTTTGCCTGTGAGTGTATGAAAATTGTGAAGACCCTGCCAGGCTGGGCAAGAAATCCTGTTGGAAAAGGAATTTTTTTCCTCTGGGCAATAGGGCAAAGGTTGATCAACCCTTGGTTGCATTAGTTCTTCTCCTGATGAATTATGCACGCAGCCAGAAGACTCTTTTAAGAAAAATACATGCCAAAAATAAGAATAAAAGGTGAAAGAGACAGGAAGGGCCTGAGGATCTGGTGAAGAGAGTGAGGAAGGCTGGCAAAAAAGGTAATGGGTCTAGAAAAAGGATGGCACAGTTAGGAACTTCATTTCTTCCTGCCAAATCCTAGCTGCTGTCATAGCACTTTTGTGCTACTGACAGGAGGGATAATTTAAAGCAAACAACTTATGTGGAAGATCAGATCAGCACGTCACTAGTTTGGGAGTGGCACATTGCAAATTTGGCCTGAAACTCCCTTTTCACATATCCTGTGTTGTGTAATATGCTTTGTAGTCCTAGCCAAAGATCTAGGGTGCTACATGTATACCATCAAGAAACCATACTGATTTGTATCAAGGCTCATGAATGCAGACATATTTGATATATAGATATATATGTTCCCTATAAATGAGTCAATCATATACTTTCTTTTAGTTGTGCAATGTTGTTCTCACAGCTTGCTCCCAATTCTATGCACATTTGTAACATGTTTGTTAGTAGCTGTATTGAACACACTGTTTGAAAAGCACAGTGTAAGAGTAACAAGATTCTTGATTGGAATTAAGGTTTTGGTGGTGAAAGTGCAGATGGGAATGTAGTAGGTACAGGAGAGTGGCATTCACTGTATCTTCTCAGCTTTTATTTTCATTGCAGTGATGTCAAGGCCAGGTGTACTCTTTATTTTTGGCGCAAGTAGAGGGATACTTCTGGGGTTTCTGATGTTAACTTTTTACTGTATTGCACATATAATCTCCCATTCCTTATTTTCTAGTTGGAACAGTTACACATACTACAAAGGTAAAGAAGAAAACTCCTGTAAGATCAAAGGCTGCTGCAGAGAGATTCTCCAGGAGATATTTCTCATCACTGCAGTCTCTATGAGCTACTAAACTGCCATGAAGCTATTGCTAATTTGACTTCCTCTACACAAACCAGCCAAGCTAGCCTTTGAAAATTTTAAGTAGGTCTTGAATAGGTTCAAGACCTTGCAATAATTCAGCTGAAAGCAATAGGTTAATTAATCTTATTTAAAAAACAGTGAAACAGAAGTTAATTAAAATGTAAACAATAGTCTGTATTGTTACTGACAACTTTAGAAAAAGGATCTTAGAAATTCTTTGTGTAATGTTTTTTACCTGACTGCCCTCAGAGGAGAGAGAGATTTTGCAGCAGATCACATTACCCAGCTAACCTTTCTTTCACTTTTCACTTTTAAATGAAATATATTCTTTTCTCCTTCCAGTGCAGTGCAGCTGGACAAACTGGAGCTAGTCAAAAGCTGTCACAGCCCTGTTTACCAGGGAGGTACCTGCTACCAGGAGGCTGCTAGACATGAAACACAGAGGAGAGTGGCTGGAGCCCCTGAAGCAACCACAACGTGGTGTGTCTGAGAGCATTGGGAAGAGAGAAATAGATGACCTGGAAAGTCAGAAGGCAGAAAAAAATGTCAGTCAGAGAGAAATGATTAACAGCTCATCCAGTTTATGCCAAGGACAGAGGGTTCTCTCAAGCATTCTTGTGCAGTGCTGGCTGTCAGCTGAAACATGCTGAGGAACAGGAGCAATTTGGTGTATGAGCCTGGTCCAGAAATAGCTAAACTGAGCAAAAAAGTTTCTGGAGGTTAGGATTGGGCCCTTATTAAAGGGGCTTTGTACTTTTGTGTTTTTCAGGGTTGATCTTGTTATTCCTGTTCTTTAGTAAAAAAAAAAAAAGAATAAGGAAAAAAAAGCCAAATAGGTGTGGCAAAAAAAAATAATCTGGAATTTATAAGCCTGCGGGGGAAAAAGAATCTTGCCAAGTTATCTTCCTACCTCACCATTGAATTATTGCATAAATATATGTCTTCTAATTTAGTATAAGCTCCAAATATCTATGAATGCAACAAAAGTGAAATTTAAACGAAAAAACATACAGTAGTGAAAATAACATATGACCAGTCATGAGAGTGACAATAGATTTTATATTTGGCTCCTTCCTTTGTGGTAGCTGAGTAAGCCAACTCAGATTAGCAGGGTATGTTACGTCTATTACCTGAAATGGTTTTCTGGCCCACATCAAAAACTGTGAGGGAAAAGCTGCAAGTGACTCTTGTTGTTCATGTAGAATAGTGGGGTTTTCAGTAAAGACATAAATGGATTCACGGAAAGGTTTAATTCCCCAGTGTCTTACTAATGATGATGTTTTGAAACTGCAAGTAAGAAATCAGCCTTAGGGACTTTCTACAGCAAAAACATGTCATTATATGCAAGAAAGGGTATGTTCTCATAGACTATTTTTTCTCTGCTACACATGCTGACATCACTTGTTTGTTTACATTCTATGGCTTCAAGGTACATGCGAAAATTAATTAGTCATAGTAAAGAAATATTGCCATCAAAGCGCCATCATCACTTTTCAAATTAATATACTGCACAGTAATGAATAGAGAAATTCAGCGACTTAAACTAAACTGTAATTCCCCTGACTGAGTCCCTGGCTATGTGGTTGCAAATGATATTTTGGTCTCAGTTTAACCTGTAACAACCAACAAAGTGTTACTGGCCCAACTACAATTCAGAGAGTGAGACAACAGGCATGAAAACCCACTCACTCTTAGACCTTGAGGGACTATAGTAAGCAGAGCTATTGTGTAAGTAAACACTAAAACACAGCCAGCTTCCTGCCAGTGCTGTAAAACCCAAATCGTGATTCAGTCCTGTTACACTTGCAGCCCTTTTGTTTGCATTCCTTGAGAAATTGCAGTGACCAGTTGTTGTTAACATAGGTCCCAGGAAGGGGCTTTATTTGGACATGAAGGTAAGGAAACAAGGTTTCTTGTCCAGATGGTTTTGACCTTAGTGTCCCAGGCTGATAGCTAGTCATGATTTGGACTTGGGACATCACAGGTGCCAAGATTGGTAGAGAGAAAGCAGGATAGAGCTTAGCCTGACCACTTATGGCTAAGTGACCATGCAGCACAAACTACAGCTACAAGAAAAGGTGATGCAGGTTTGCAAATGGTGCTTCCTGTAATTACCTCAAACCTGATCTCTCTCGCAAAAAGTCAGTGAGGGAGGAAAAAGTTCATGTTTGAGATTTAAACACATGGGGCCTACAGGTTTTGCAGAGCATGTTTCAAAGTAAAAGAACATTTTGTCTATTCATCTTGGTGAAGATAAAAAAATTCATGTGTATGAAGCATCCTAGAATAGATTTTATGTGCATGGTCAGGCTAAACTCAGAGAAAACAATGAGGCAAAAAATGGCTTCTATTGACTGGTATTTTAACTCCTCCAATCCTCTCAGAATGATTTTCTTCAAATGAATTAATAAAGTTCCCCTTCATCTAAGTTCTCCAGAAATGGTAGTAATGATGGCAGCCACATGTGTGAATTCTTCTGCTAAGGGAGTCACACTTTAACCCTGGTTCTGCTGATAACTGACCAGGGCAAGTAGATAAGACCATATATATACACCAATATTATAATTCTCTCCATACATAAGTGTAATGTTTGCTGTCCAAAAGGGTTTTTGACACCTATAATGGGTGATGTGACAGAGTGAGCCCTCAACAAATTCACACGTGGTACCAAACTGGGGAGAATTGGGTTGCTCTTCAGAGGGATCTTGACATGTTGGACAAATAGAGATGACAGGAACATCATGAATTCATCAAAAGAAGCACTAAGACTTGTATCTAGGAGGCAATAATCTCAATAAGCAACACTTAAGCCTGGGGAGCAGCTGCTCAGTTTTGCAGAAAAGGACCTGGATGTCCTGATGGACAATAAATTCAACATGAGCCAGCTATGAGCCCTTGCAGTATTGAAAGCCAGCAACAACCGGAGCAGCATAAGCAAAAATAAAACCATAGCCAGCAGGCTGAGTGACTTGGAGTGTTTGAGATGCCATTTGAATGGTTGTGTCTGAGTTCTCCAGGACAAGAAAGGCTTCAGCTAAATGGAGAGAGTTCATAGGATGTCACCTCGATGGGAGGAGGCTGTAGAAAAGACATAGAGTTTGTGGCTGTGGGAAAAGTGTTTGTTCAGCCTTCAGAAGAGAAGGCAAAAGGGAGGTCTCACTGCTGTCTTCAATTACATGTAGACATGTAGCTGGGATTTTCTTGGTGTTACACAGTGAGATAATGAGGCACAACAGATATGAGTTACAATACAGAGAAATTCCTGTTGGATATTAACAAAATGTCACCATGATGGTGGTCAAATATGTTGCCCTGGCTGTTGACACTCTTGTTTTTGTCAATGTTCAGGACTCAACTGGACAGCTCTGCAATCTGATCTATTTAACCCTATTTAGAGAAAGGACCTGGATCAGACATCCTCTGGGTAAGACTTTCAATGTAAGTTTTTGGTGATATATGACTCTGTGATTGTTACACAGCATTACACCAATTAGTTAGAATGGAATTAAGATGGAGAAGTCACTCATGAAACACAAAAATTAAAGACTTGTGGCAAATAACTTATACTCAATAGAGCTACACTAAGCTCATTTCTATGTATATCAGTTTACAAACACAGCCTTTAATAATAATCCCAGTGATAATGTCATTTACACAAGATACCGTGTATGCCTACTCTTGTTTCAATTCTGAGCAAACTCCTGTGATTAGCTAGAAAACTGAAATAATATTTGGTAAAGAGAAGCACAGCCCAGCTCTCTTGCAGTTTGATCACTGCAAAACAAGGCTTTCTTAATCTTGACTGTCAAAATTTATTTCTCCACAACAATTTGTTTCTCATCTCATTTCAGCAGGTAAGTATGTGTCTGGTAAACTTCACTTCACTGAAATCTAGACCCCTGCTTGTGACAGCAAATTAAAAAAAAAATTTAAAAAATTAAAAATTTAAAAAACACTTGCAAGTACAGATTCTTTTAGAACGAACATGCTGTTTGTATTTGCACACACAGCTTAGCACTCAGGGTTCAGGATGTGAACAATACCTTTGCTGCATTCCAAATGTTAACCTGATTAAACAGAGAAAAGTGAATGGAAAACTTTATGGAATATCAGCGAATTATATCTTTTTTTTTGTCTTCAGCTAACCTGACAACAACCAGTGAGCAATCCTGGATCAGTGAGCTACATTACTGTAATTTCTATAGGTACTAAGGAGAATGAAAATTATTTATGCAAATCAAATCTATGGTGTTGATGTGATCAAATGTAAATAGTAAAGCTGCTGGGCAGAGGCTTTGACTTTAGATCATATACCTGATTCAGATTATTCCAACCTTTTAAAATGGGCTTTTATTCTCATGTATAGATGCTTTCCTGTAAGACTTCTGGCTCTAGTCCAGAAAGAATCAGAAATGAGACACATGAGAGAAAGTAATGTTCTGAACACTCCAAAGTATCAGATGAAGACTAGTTTCAGAGCAGATTAAAAGACAGATGAATTTTTCACGTAAGGATGATCAGGACACCAGATGGGGAAAGCACTTCTCTTGGGTGAATCTAAAGGAATGCTTCCTAAATGTAGATTGCATACTGAATATAACACCAAACCCTGAGTAGGATGTGTAATATATATGTAAAAGGAATGCAATATATCTTGGAAATATAAGGCCAAGACACAGTCACTCAATGATTCAATCATGTGCAAAGCCCTAAGTGAAAACCAAACAATTGGGAAGCATTAATATGTCTGGCACAGCAGTTGTTAACATGCAAGTTGAGAGCCAGACTAGGATTTCTTGGTTGCAGATGCACAAGTTTTTCCTCTGCTTCTCTATTCTTGCCTTTATTCCAGCTCTTGTCCTGTCATTGCCAAAAGTATTCCCTGTCTGTTCTGCCATCCCTTTTCATAAAACAGCCATGTGAAGGAGGACTCCTGCTTTTCAAGGTTCTTGCTGATTTTGATGACTTGTCAATTCTGCTTCACATAGAAAATGTGCATATCCTTGTTGAACACCAGACTTTGTGTGCACTTTCTCTTCTATTGGTAATCTTTATGTCAGATTCAAATCTTGATGAGTGTTTCAAGACATTTTTATATCTGGCTGGTTTTATTTGCCTATGTGCAAAGAACTCATTGTGATCCAGCCCAAATTTGAATCTGGGGAAGCAATTTAGTGATAGGCAGTCTTGCAGAGCACCTCATGAGATCACCACTTACATGACAAGAAAATCTGGAAGCTGGAAAAGAGATGATAAAGAGAAGTTTGAAACAGGACATTGAAGACCACTGAGTTGAGAGAAGTTTTGTGATTGGAGAGTTACTTAGCAATTAAGCTGGCAGAGCAGGGTGAACTTGGAGAGGAAGGGCCCTTGATTTTAAGAAACACTATACCAGCTCAGATAGTAATTGAATAGTGAGATGGAGGCAAGAGGTGGGTGTAGATGACCATTTTGTCCCCATCTGTGTGGTGTTTCTCCATGAAAGAATGCTTGGTATCTGGTACTCCTCGTAGTTTATGTGTCTGCTCCATATATCTGAAAATATAAAGCACTGCCTGAGCTTTGAGGCCCTGGAATGGATAGGACATAAAGATGCCAGTTCACTGAGAAGGTGACAATCAAAGATGAGAAAAGCAGAGAGGTCCAAGAATCAGGCTGAAGACAGCACATCATCCTGCTTTAGTAAGTCCAATACTGTAAGTGTTCAGCATAGTGAGCCTAGCCTCCATGCCTGAATGGTACTTGGGGACTGAAGCAGGGGAATGTGAGAATGATAAAAAATCCAAAAAAGTCTTTGGAGTTGTGTGTATGTGGAGTCAAAATTGCACTGTCATATGTCAAAATTGCCAGTGTGATGTGATCTAAAGCCATAATGATAGGTAAGTTTAGGTGAAAGTGCTGGAGTCATATCAGTCATGTTTCTAAGGACATAAAATACCTGCCTGCAAGGACATCAAATTTTATTTGGAATGAAAGACAGATAAGGGAAGATCCACTTCTGCACTTGTCAGTGCAATGAAGGACACGTGGGCACCACACACTCAAAGAGAAAGTGGGGAACAAAACATACTCATGGAAACAGAAGACAAGATGTCTCTAAGGAGGTGATGATAAAGAAGGGGGCATCACAATGCCTCCTCAATTACCTTCTCAATTACCTGAATTGGTAGGGATACTAAAAAGATCCTAAGGAATAGATGGTCAATTTTTCATTTTGACTTATTACTAGGAGAGGAGTCAACGGGTAAATGGTGACAGCTAAGAGGCAGGATAGATTTAGTGATTGAGCAAACTTAGTGCCTACCCTTCCCAAAAGAAATTAGGGTGGTTGCAGGCAGAGGATGTCAGCACTCTGATGAAGGAAAGGAGGCAAAGAAGTGTGAGAGTTGTGGTTAAGCTCACAGTAGCTGCCACTGGACAGAAAAAAAGTTCCCCAAAGAGGTGTGATTCAGCTTCTGGGGAAAGTCCTGAGAAAAGACTGTAAATTTTCCTTCAGGCTATAGCTTTGGGTTAGCCAGCCGCTGTGTGATGGAACCTGAACTGGCCAGGGAACAATGTGCAGCAGCTGGAAATGTGAAGCAATTGTGTGAAAAGGGTGTGTGGCTCTCAATTCAGACAGGGATACCACAGTGCCAGGATGCTCTGCAGATTAAAGCATTTCTTTTGCAGCCACCCAAATGAGACAGAGTTCGGGATTTGATCTGACCTTTTCCTCCAGGATTCCTGTATGGCAGAATGATCTGAAAGGAGACATGCAATGCATTTGGGAATGGACCTGTACAGGTTCCTAAAGATGAAATTCTTATTCCAAGGGTATGTGAACCTCTCGGTATGTATCAGGTTTCTTCAGGTTAGGGACTTCCCTGTTATTTTCATAGTGAATAAAGCAAAATGAATTATAAGGATACTAAGAGTTAAATCACATTAAAATCTGAATTCACATGCCTTGCTCAAACTCTTCCTAACAGCTTTAACTTTCTGGAGCTAGCTGGCTATTCCATGCCAGTCAGACGCTTTCCAGCATGAGTCACTATGGTTTCCAAATTTTTCTTTCCCAAATAAAAATGAAAAATTCCAAATGCCTTACAGTTTTTTTCTATAGAAAAAAGGAACAGACCATCAAGCGCATATAGTCGAAGAATTGTTTTCTATTTCCTTTTACATCCCTAGTCTAGACAAGAGGTACTATGATGAACCTTGCCTTTGCTGCCAATACCAACAGCGCTTAGTGGTCTTGTTACCTCACGCCTGGCTAATTCCCAAGGACAGTCATAGCTAATGAGTAGCCCTTTCAATGGCCATTCCAGCAATTCACTTGGGCTACCCTTTCAAAGAGCATGGAGAATTCTTGAGAGAGAAGGTCTTTTGTACCGGGCAATGTTTCACTTGCTGCGTTTAAACGAGAAGGGCAGTCAGGTTGTAAAGATTTATATAAATGAGAGCATTGTGCACTGGAAAGGAGATTGGTATGTTTGATCTCAGCTGTTATTGATTTACCTTTTCCACATGATAACATTCATTAGGCAGGGTAAGTAAAGGCTGGGGTGTTCCATTTCAATTATCTGTGGTTAAAATACAGACATTACACAGGGTGGAGTGTCAGTCTAGTTTCAGTGGGCTGAAGTGTGAAAACATTTTCCTACCAAGTCATTACATAGGATGACATGACTTTTTTGAATCCTTTCCTGTCACCTCCCCACGCACCCCACCCCTTTTTATGTTTTTATGTCTTTTTCATTGTTTTTGAATATTTGTGTTTCTGGTCAAGGGAGCTATTCTGCCACTTGAAACTTCCTGATAGCTTCACTCCTGCTGTTGCTCTCTTGCCATGTGTGAAACACAACAGTGCTGGTTGAGACACTGCTCTCCCTGCCTGACACCTGGATCATACTGGTGTCCCAAAAGGTTCATAGATTTATTCAAGCTGTCTCCTGTACCTAGGAGGTGGCTCTGCTGTGAGAAGAGGTTGGACTAGGGGATCTCCAGGGATGCCTTCCCTCCTTAGTCCTTGGACTGCAAAGGAGCCAATCTCCTCTCCTTCCCCGCAGTGTAGTTACAGTATAAGGCTGTTGCACCATGTTGCTCCAGAGAACTAAGTACTTTCAAAATAGAATTCTCTTATTTTACAGGAAAAATAAGAGTAGCAACAATAACAAAAAAAGGACAAAAGATAGTATCACCTCAGAAGTAATTTATTTCTCAGTATTTGCTTCAGAGGAGCCTACAGTGACTTGCTCAGGCTTAGGTATGTAAATGGAGATTTCCACGGCTAAGTGAGATCAATATTGCCCCAAATATTTTGATTTTTCAATTGAATAAATAGATGTCTCTCCAAAGATTCCATTGAAAATGTTTTTAAGACATTAAGAAGTTCCAATAACAAAACTCAAGCACTTCACATTAGATGTATCTGTTTAAAACACATTTTCTTTTTACTTCTGTCTTTTCTAAAATTCCAGAATTCATAATTTGCTTGCACATACCTGCAGGTATATTTGTGAAAAGACAACATTAACTTTAGCTTCCTTTATATTAAGGCTTGCTGAGTGTCCGCAGCTCCTGTTAGTCTGTGTTGAAGACATGAATAGAACTTCAATAGAACATGGTTTCACCAACTTCAAAAAAGTGTTTGGATACTTGAAAATGTTGACCATTTATGTCCATCACATATCCAAATTACTTTGATATTGTGGAGATGACCTTAGCTGCTGACATCATCTTAAAAACTTGAATAGAAATGCATTTCACTGAACCTGTGGAAAACAAGGCGTGTGTGCGGCATGATGTAGCTGGCATATAAAAGTGGTAAAATAATAGAGGATTGTAAAACATTACAAGCAATGACTTATACTTTGACTTGTACTTGGAGCTGCAGGTGTTGAAAGCACAACATTTTCTTGATTATTTTGCCAGACAGAGAAATGGAAAAGCCTATAATAAGGATTTTCAGTAATAAAAACTCCCAATCTTATCTGAATGTACTTTATAAAAAAAAGCCACACGCTTTCCTTGTCTGGAGATGAGGCAGGAGCTCACAGACATTCCATGCCAGGCTCCTTTTCTTATGCATTTTCTCTGGTAACTTCTTTTCTCCTTGATCTCATCATTTTTGTAGAGAACAAGTGGCACCAAATTCTTCCTCAGTTGTGCTTCTAATTCATTAGGCAGAGCCAGGCAACAACAACCTGTCTATAACAAAAAAATTTAAATGATGTGCACAGGCATGGAGGGGATATTCCAAATATCTTTCCAGGGAGCAAGCTCATAATATATTTGCCCTTTACAGTAACCTTTCCACTCACAGCACCCCACATGGTTCAAAAAGCTTTTGGACAGGGAGAGACACTCTCCAGGCCATCTCAGGCCATGGAATCCAGACATTTCTGGGTCAGGTACATGCAGCTACTGTCTAAGCCAGAGGTTTTATTTAATAGACACAAAATGGGTGACTGTTGCAACTCCAGGCACATTATAATTATGTTGACTATTGTGCACCTGATTTCTGGGGAAAATTTTTTAACTTTTGTGAACCTTATTTCTTTATGACATTTTCTGCTTGATTGAAGTTCTCATGACCAGAAATATCTTTGTGGGACAATACTATAAATGCAAATACATCACCTCTTTAAAGGTCTGTGGGGACTGATCTTTGAAAAATATGATGTATTCTGGAAGATATTTTAAATTCTTTTTTATAAAAAACACAGGAAAAAGGTAATGGTATGATTTTTAGTATTTACTATGTAGTGGCAACAATACCATGTTGAAAGAATACAATAACATCACGAAAAATGTCCAACTGATGAAGAAAATTAGATTTTATTGGAAGAAATGGCTAAAGTAAGAGTCATTTAGTTGATAAGGACAGGCATTTATAGCAGATGGTAAGGGTTTTGCTTGAGGAACCTACACTATTAGGAGAAATAATTAAATATTTAATACTTTTATTGGTGATACATGGCACATGCATTCTTCGGCACTGTCAGTGAGCAGATTTGAGCAGGCCTGGACATGTACAGGTCTTGAAGTTTTTCCTTAGAAACCTTAGCTCTCTGTTTGTGTCTGAGCTTGGGTGCTACAGCTTTTTGGGGAGAACATCAAGGAGAAAATTTCGCAATCCTGTTGTCAATGAATATTTTTTTGACCTTGCTATCAAAAAAGCAGGACAAGCCTGGGATAGTGAAGACCTGGAGACATGTCCCTACTCCACCCCAATGAGGTAAGACAGTTTTCCAATGCCTTGGACTGGCAGATTGGAAAGATGACTTGTGCTTTTGTGTTTTTGTTTTCCAAAAGGGCCAATCCTTTGCCAGCCTTGTCCTTGTCCTTTAGACCTCTGCAGCGTTTAACTCACATACTGAATTGTTTTCATCTGTGTTGGGCAAGGATTTTGCCATGCAGCTTGTGAATGACCGTATGGTACCTACAGGTTTGCAACCAGCTGAGTCTCCTGCACTCAGCTGTTCTGCGAGGTCAAACAGCTTTAGTGTGCCTGGTGCTTTGTCTGCAGTGCATGGGGGAGTCAAGGAGGGTTATTTTTTGGCTGGGGAGCTATTTATTTTTGTTGGGCCTCTGTCACATATGTTTTGCAATTGTCTTTCTGGCCTTCCTCCCCTTTTTCCAGTATGTACTTCAGTAGAAGTGTTGGCACATCCTGAAAATGTGACGGTGCTTATTACTCATGAACATATTGTCTCACTTCTGATTGAGTGTCAGCACTTCTTTGATCATGTTCCTTCTGCCTGAATTAATTAGGACAGGAGTGACACACTCCTCCATGGGCCTTGGCTGGCCTTTAGCCCTGTATCTTTGCAAGGAGATTTATCATGCAATTGAACCAACATTAAGTCATGAGGAACTGTGAAAATGCAGTGGGAGAAGATCAGGATCTTACAGCTCCTGTGAGCAGAGCTGTTCCTATCAGACTACATCAGGGATGAATTTGTGCCTGGTTCACTTAAAGCATTTCCTAGTTTTGCCCCTTCGGGCCATGCAAAGGGAAAATTTTTCATATGTCTTCTCTGTTCCATGCTAAACCGGCTACTGGTTTTGTTTATGAGTGTTTTGCTTGCTCTATCCAGATTTTCTCTTGCTCTGTGTTTAATTTTACTGTCCAGCAAAGCCCAAGCTCCAGCAATTCTCCTGATGTGTGGAACCAGATTTCAGGCTTGTGCTATGCCTCATTCCTCTACTGTGGAGTATAAAGTCACAGGGAGAAGTAGAAGAAAAAAGACTGGATGGGACCAGGCCTTTCCCTATCTACAGTCATTTTTATCTGTTCCTATTTCTTTTTCCCTCGTCAGGAACTTCCAGTGTAGATTTAAAAACAGCTGCGGTGTATTCTTGAAAATTTTATATTGGATCAGGGAAAATGACCTGTTTTGAAAAGCTGTCAATGTAAATTACTGCTCATTAGCATTGGTGTATGTTAAATTTAGTTCAGACAGTAAATTTGTATATATGTCTAGTATCAATTTATTAAACAGCGGGTTCCTGAGCATGGCTTTTTGGTGGGTTTTTTTAACATAAGAAACTGGGTTTGAAGTTTGTTTTTTTTTCCCCTGAAATTTCTGCTTTTCTTCTTTACCATGTGTTTTCTGTAATTTTGTGGTTTGAAGAATTTTACAAATCAAACCTAGCCTTTCCTTGTTTCAGATTTGTCTAGTGTGAAGTAAAAAACATGTGTGTATGAATATACTGGTGCACGTCTGTTCATAGGCAGAGTTGGTGGGTGAAGCAAGTGTTGTGATCCTTTGAGTCTATCACTGGTACATAAAAGTAGACAGTATCCTTTTCTTTACAGATTCAGGCAAGCTTGCTTCTTCCCATCACATGGTTCTTCTGAACTGGGAAAATCCAGGAAAGGGTTTCACATGTCCTGGCCATCCAATACTTCTAGAAAAATACTTAGTTTTGTTTTTGTGGTAATAAAGCCAGGCAGTGGGAAAAAAAAGGCAGTCATATACCTAATTAATGATCAAAAATAACATAAAAAATATTAGCCAAAATCAACACCAGAGTAAATCTGGTGAAGAAAACTTTTAAATCTGCTCTGGGTAAAATATTTCGATGAGTCTATTTCTCTTCCTTAATTAATTTTTTTTTTTAAAGTCTTTTCCTTAATTAAATTTTTTAAGATTTTAAAAAATTTTTTTCAGCTATAGGTTAGTATCAAATTACTGCATAATGGAGACATTACTGACTCCAGACATTCTTTTCCATCCTTCATCTCCATTATCTCTAAGTTCATGCCACAATCACAGAAACATTACCAGAACCTGACTTCTCTTTCCTCTACATATCTGTAAATACCTGCTCATGTTTTAGTCAATTTGGATCTCATCTCTCCAGGTGCCTGCTACTTCTAGCATTCTTCCTAAGTCTTTCTTTCTAATCATCCTCTGCAATGAAGCAAGTTGAACAATGGGAAGAAAACAAGAAAGAAGAAATAAAGTCCAGACTTATGTGTTGTATAAATCAATGAAACCTCGGTGACCCCATTGCTGTCACTAGAATGATGTTGATTTTGCACCAGTCTAGAATGTCTGTTCTGGCATATGCTATAACTCTTTGCTACACAGAAACCTTTCCTATTTGCTATTAGCAAATATGTTTTTAAATTTTTGATCGTATCTATTCAGCGACTGATGACTTTCACTATGTGTTCACCCTAGAAACAGGTATAGTACCATACGGAAAGAAATAATATGTAATGCTTATTATTCCTAAATTGTTTGTTTTCTCCTGCTTGAAGGGTTTTAGTCATGACCCAGAGCTAGCTGACTACTAATCATAAATAACTAATAGCTAGTATTCTGTGGGTATGAAAATAGATTACTGTGGGGATGAAAATAGATTTGCATAAATTATGGAACAATTAATGGCAAATTCTCACAATTAAGTAGATGCTTGGCAGTGATTCACTGACAGAAAAAAACAGCTGATGCCTTCAGATACTTTATTCACAATGACTATTTTTTTCCAGTTCTCTCAGAGAAAGTGTGACTGCTAAAAAAGGGTTTAGCTTTCTTCTAGAACAGCTGCCTGTGCCACTATCCAGCTCTTCTATTTCAAATTTCTTTCCTTTTTTGTTTTGTTTTGTTTGGTTTTGTTTTGTTGATCTCTCTATTCAGGCATTGCACTTACATCTATCCTCTCCCCAGCTCCTCTTCCAGTTACTCAGGCTGAGGTTTTTTGAAGTAGTGATGTCTTGGAATTTTAATGAGGAGATGGATAGCATTGACATTTGCCCCATGCCAGCTATCAATAGAATACCTGAGGTATGAAGGCACCTCTGGAGATTGTCTAGTCCAAACCATTTGTTCAGAGCAGGGTCAACTGAAATATATATTTGGATATATTTCCCTTTCTGGAACTGGAGTGGGTTGTGGTGTTTCTGCACCAGTTTGACTGTAGAAAAACCTTTTAATGCTTAGCAAGCCTGTGTGTTTATGTACAGCACCACAGGCTGCCATGCAGATATGACCAGAGACTGAAGGTGTTGGATAGCCACTCATGTTGCAAGCCCCTGAGTCCCCTCCTGCCTTTTTGAGTGCTCTTCCATAATAACCAGTATGTGTCCACTCCACAATAATATCCTATGCATATTAGAAAATGTTCATTGGCTGCATGTACTTCAACAATGCATTCAGGAATGCACATGGTATAGGGCTATTCTGGGAGCAGCCTTTTTAAGACAGTCTACTTCAGGTCTATTTTTGAAACTGCAATTCAATGTAAAGTTAATTGCTGGCCCAGCTGATACCACTTATTTATCTCACTTCCTGAATTAAAGGCACAAACAAGTAATAGGATTCTAAGTGTCATTATTTGCACGTGAACTTGAATCATGATGCAAAATGTAGAAAGTAGAAGAAAAGATTCATACTGCTGTGTTTTCCTACATACTGTGTATTGGATAATTTCAGCTGCCTTTGGCTGTGTTACTTCTGGATCTTCTGGAGAGTATGATACTAAGCAAGACCATTAAAAACAAAGCATATGCTAGGAAAAATAAGTAAAACAAAATGAAATCCCCAATGTTATTTTTATTTCATATCATCACTAAAGAGAAAAGAGTACTAAAGCAGAATAATCTGGAAATCTGCCTAGACTGGCAGGTTTGGCAGACAGTATATTTCATACTTTATTGATGCTAAATGAACAAATCTCAAATCTTGATAAAAATTATATGTTTTTCTAGGAATTCTCTTAAAAGGCTGGCCTTGAAAGCTGGTGGAATATGGTAACATCACTGGATAGCCTTAATAAGCATAATTTATTCTTGGATAAAGATGGATGTATGTACAAATTGTATCTAGATTTGAGAGTACAGCCCTTTTTCTATTACTTTTTCATTTAATAGGTAGAGAAGGAACATATTGCTCTCTTGCTCCTGGAGATCATTTGACTGTTCCACTGATATTTAGGATCAACTTCTCAATTTATTTTTAACAATTATCAATTGTCTTTGTGCTGCATTACTGCACCACTCTGTGCTATCCTTTATTAGGGAAGAAGAGGTGTGCTTTCTGCCCAAATGAGCTTTCTTTAAGAGGAATATTGTGTACAGAGGTCACTGAACTCGTTGTATCTTTGGCTTAGTAAGAAGTGGAAATGACAGCTAGAGTCAAGTCTGCTTTCCATTGCCCCTATCCTCTTCAGTTGCCATTGGCTGTAAACTGATAAAATAGATTAATTTCCACCTTGGCTGTTACTTTAGGTTTCTTTTCCTGCTTCAAGTTAAAGTTGCTCAAAAAGTGATATCAGGGATATCTTAGTGTTCACCTAATGCAGATTAAATATTATGCAGCCTTTTCATTAAGTAGGTCTACTGTGATCCAAGTTTTGGCCAATTTTTTTTATCTGTGAAGTTTTGAAAATGAGAATAAAAATGAGCGACTATTGCTATCCTTGAGAAAACCAAAGTCAGAGCCTCTGAGAAACCCCATTTCCGTGATCAGCACAAACATCTCTGAGGGATGCGTACGCATCAAGTGTGGGCCAGGCTGAAACTGCAACATCTGTGTGGGGCTGCCCCTGGGACAAATTATTGTGCCTTCTAGGAGACAAGAGGGTAAACCCAGAACCTGCCCGTCTTGTCCTCTCAACGCTCTCCTGGCTGTAGCTCCAAAACTTAGAGAGAGCAGCAAATATGGATGTTTAAGGGACAGCCTGGCTAGAACAGTGACAAGAGGCGGCTTGGGACCAGGGGAAAAGAATGCAAAAGCAGAAAAGATGACATGGGGAACAGGGAAGACTGGGACAGGTTGAGGAGAGGATAAGGGTTGGATCAGGCTGGGAAGATGATAGTATGAGACACAGGACAAAGTACTTGAAACAAGGAAGGACCGCTCTTTTGAGGTCATGTGCCTTGAAAATATGTACCATCCTGTTTAAAGGGAAGGCTCAGTGCTCATGTTCATGCACTTGTCTGGGCCGTAAGCATGATGTTCATGATGCCTCCTCCAGGTTTGATTAAACAGTACAGATCCCAGGATTGCTCCCTGCATTACTTCACTTCTGCTGGTCTCCAAATTTAATGCAACCCACTAATCACTAGATGCTGCACCCAATCATGAAACCATGCTTTTTAAAAAAAGCTTTGTCATCCATTACAAGTCTCAACTGCGTCTGAGGCTTAGCTTTCCTGACACCATCAAGTTCTTTGTTTTCTTGCTGGATTGGAAATATTTTTATGACAGCTATATCTGAATTTTGTGCAGCTCCTTTAAACAGCATTGTGACTCTTATTTAGTCTTTCAGTGTCTACAGCAACTGCAGTAGTTATCATGACAGAAAGATAAAAGAATTAAAAAGCACATGGTAATTGTATATTCTTTAATGTAAATGTAATTTCAAGGAGGAATCACATAGCTCAAAATCAATCTAGGTAACATAAACAATCAAGTTGATTTGCAGGTGTAACAAATACTTTTTATTTTTTTTTTTTCCAGGAGGAGAGATGGTTTAATTTTAGCTCGAATTTATTATACAGCCTCTTCAAATTTGAAACCAGCAATTTCCTGACCTCTCATCTGCTCTGTCTCTGATCATAGGGCACACACCTGCAGGTCTTCTAGTCACAGTTTCTGTAACCTATTTTCTTCTGTTTTTAGTAACACATACATAAAACACAGAACTAAAGATTTCTACTCTTATGCCTGGGAAAAAGGAAGAAATGCAGCATCCGGAAGTATGAGCAAACATTTTTTTTTCACTGGACAGAAAAAGCATTGAAAGAAGATATTGAAGATCTGGAAGATAATAATTTCTATGAGCATTAGAAATTTTGCCTCAGCATTCTTATGAAAATAGTCCCTATTTGGGGATTTCTGTCCTCATATTTGACCTCCTCTCAAATCTTCATGTGTTAAATCTCATAGCAGCCCTTTCAAGTAATCATGCACTTGCTATCCTCATTTCATGAACAGTGAACTGCAGTTTGAGCATTTTGAAATACTTAATTTTATCCTGAAGGTAGATTTAGAAAAGCTCCCCAGCCTGATTACCTTTGGTAGCAACCCAGTGCCCTCTGTGCCACAAAGCTCCTCCATAGGAAATGTGGGTGCTGTCACTTACTCTCTTCACCACACACTGTGTCCACCAGCAGTGCAGGGATAGACCAAGAGGTCCTGGACACAGCCATTTGCCAAGGGTCCACATCCCATGAAGTGTTTTTGAGCTCACCAGAAGCACTTAGAAAGGGATGAGGTTGATTTGAAGGGCAGCAATTGCATCCCATTTCACCCAGGGTGACAGCTGGAGAAGTTGTGGATGGAGGACAAAGGTAACAAAGCTAGCACAAGGTGTGTGCTAGCTCAGAAATGAGGGCAGCAGTGCAGCAGGTGGGTGCCTGACCTAAGCTTCAATCTTTTTTTCTAGCAAACATCTTCCTTCTGGGCAGTTACCTGTTTAGCAAAGTCAACCCCTTTTGCTGCAATTTGCATTTGTGTGCTCCGAATGAAGGAAAGAGGGCAGAGGTGCTCACTGGAGCTCTGGGGTTCCCAAAGTACCATGTGCATAGCCAGAGTTCTCCTGCTAAGGACACAGCCAAGCTTGGAGGTGCAATGAATACTGCCCATGCACTGAGTGCTTGCTATTTGAATGCTGCGTGTCCATCAGCTATGATATCTTGCATCAACTCCCATCAGCCTAAGGGAGATGAGGAGAAAAATTCCTAGAATAGAAACCACAGGGAAAGGACGAGAGAAGTTTTGAATGTCCCATCCATGGAAGTGTACCGGGCCAGGTGAGATTGGACTTTGAGCATCTAGTCTAGTGAAAGGTGCCTCAGCCCAAGGAAGGGATGTTGGAGATAGATGATCTCTACGGTTCCTTCCAATCCAAACCATTCTAAGATTCTATGGCAATACGGGCATGCAAAATATCTTGGTAAAATCAAGAAACTTATCTATACGCAAGAGTGCTCATGCACCCATGCACATGTAAAAGTTTGTGCGTACACTTAGTGATATTATGAATATGTAAATATAAGCAGTAGCACACCAAAATGTCTGCTAATTTTATTTGATATATTTATATTGATTCCATTTGAGTAATTGGACCATTTTTATGATTTTATGTCACAGCCAAAAGGAGTTCAACAGCTGATTTTGTGTTTACTCATAACAGTGTCTAAATACAGATTACTTTTATCTCTCCTTTTTCTGAAAACATGGAGTTAAGCTATTTGAATCCTGGATTTTCAAGCTTGGGAAAATGACCTTATAATAGTCAGAAACACTTTGTCACATCACTTTATTTGGAACTGTTTCTTTGACTAGAATTGGGGAACATGATAATTAAAATAGCTTATGAATTCTAGCTTATTGCTATTTACTTAGTAATCAGATGAATTCTTCAATTTCTGCTTTAAATACCACTTTTCAAAGAAGAAACATTGCATCCTTTTTAGAAAAACCAACAACTTTGCTCAAAAATCAGTCAGTGAGCTAATATTTTCTAGTGCCAATCCTTTTCTGTATTTTTGCCTAGCTAGCTTCATTTTCACAGCTTTTATGTTCTCTGCTTCTCTTGCCAGACTTTGAGAGTTGTGAGCCGTTTTTTTTGTTTATTTTGCTTTGATAGCCTTGATGCTCAAATTCAAGATTTCCAGACACTCCTTGCCCACTGCCAAAGGGTTAAAGAAGAGCATTGGCTTGTTTGGTAGGTTTTTCCATGCTTTTATGGCTCTGCAAAAGGCAACATCCAAGGCAGTAAAAACAAAAGGCACTGAAATGCAGATTTACTATGTTTTTTCCACCTTTGTCATTGTATGAGATTTGCCTCTACACCCATTTTACTGTGGGAGTAGCACAATGAATTCTGCTCTTTAAAAGGAATCTGTCACTGGCCAATATGATGATGATGATCATGAACATTTTGTGTGATTCTCTCTTCTTGTTAATATGTGGTCTCTTCTTTAAAGAAAGGTACAACTTTTGGGCACCACAAAATTTTGCAGTGAACATCAACTGTTCTTTTCTTTTCAGAGTTTTTGCTTTTTTTTTTTTTCTCATGATGTTATGATTTCTGAATTCTCTTCTTATTAGATAGTATTCATGGGCCATTTTCATGCATGCCTGTCTGATGCCTATTCTATTTTATGGACTTGCTGTCAGCAGGTGCCAAGGGTTATCAGGTGGAGAGGATGAGAAGTGAGAAGATGAAAGAGGATGACAAACTTACAGAGTGTATTGGCATGTTTATTTACAGTGCCATATTCCATCAAAACTAACATTTATAACTCAGCTCCTTCATGGCATTCTCAAGCATGGTGTAAAAGGCCAAGAATAAATGTGTCAGCTCGAGATAGAAGCCCATGGCAGCATCTGAGACAGATTGTCTTCTCATCTTCAGGTTGAAAGTTAAAATTTCCTAATGTGGTTAAACTTACCTACTGCTGCATTTGCAGATGGGGGAAAAAAACCAGACAAATGAGAATTTACTTGGTATTGGATTTTGAAATGAAACCAAGTACCTTTCCTGTCAGTAGAAAAATAATCCTCAGTTGAATTGATACAAGTTTCTCATTGCACTCTCAGTCTGATGCAAGATAGCTGCTTCTGAACAGGGGTATATATTTCATAGGCTTCAAGGAGAAGGGAGAACATTTTATTGAGTTTATGAAACTGTCTGACTATTGACAAAGTCAAAACCTACGATCATTTGGTCTCTTCATTCCCTTTTTCTCTCTGAAAAGAAATGGTCCTTGTTTTTTTCTTAATTACATCTATCTTACTGAAACTCTCACAGTTTCTCCAGTAAAGAAACAAAATAATAATAACTAATGCCAGGAATAATTTTTCAGTGTCTCCAGCAGGTTCGAATGCCATGCTGTCAACATGCAAGAGATCGGGGAAGTGGCTGCCTAGTAAGGTGAAAAGAAGTAACAGAAGCAGCTGGGCTAGTAATTATCTCTCTAACTAGAGCACACTGCAAACTAAACTAGCTTCTGGTTCAATTAGGTCTCCTCATGCTAAGTATTGCTGAATGGAACTCCTCTGGAATGGCACTTTTTAGGATTACATGCTACTTTAAGACCTTGTCTTTGTGCTTCCCCACATGCCTGAGATGGCCACAATGCACTGCCACTCTGGCCCCAGGCAGGCAGGCAGCGCCGAGACATCACCATCCCTGCGCTACAATGACCAGAACAAGTGTCTGGGCACTACTGAAAATAGTAACGAGCCTACAGCTTTTGCTTTTAAGGAGCTGGGTGGGAGCAGTGATACATTAACAGATGTTTCATCCTATTCACATATTTTCCATATGACAGATCCTCCGACAAGCAGCTGTCGAGTAAGAGAGGGAGAACAATGTTAGCATCTATGCCTTGGATCGGTTTCTTATCTTCTCAGCTCAGGCATACTTGTGTTTCAAACCCCACTGATTCTAAAATTGTCTATCCCACAGCATTTTAAATGTGTACCTATGCAGCTCAAATGTGATTATTGTTAAGCTGCATCATAATTTATGTTCAGTTCTCAGACATAACCTCCAGAAGATGGGCTTTTTCTCTTCTTACTCTCAGTCCCATTGTGACTTTGCATCTGAGTAAGGGATGAAGAATTTGGCCTCATCATAATAGTTTCTTCAAAATAATGCCTTCCAAACATACCTATTGCCTATATCATCTCAGTCTCCAGTGGCCATAAATCAATACAGCTTGATAGCACTGACTTGAACAGAGATATGTTGATTATTATGCCAGTCAAGAAGCTGGTCTACATATATGTAAATCAAAGTCAGTGTTGGTTCCCCTAATTATTGACATATTGGTGTTCATGGTCTCAATCAGGTAGTTACCTTCTGGGGGTAACAACAAATTATGTCTCCTCTGCTCTCAGAATTCAATTCAAGAAAATACCATTTTAATCTACATTACTTTGTTCTTTTGTTTGAATCTCAAGATTCAGAATTAATCTGATTTAATATTTGTAAAAATTACCCAGCGTAGTAATTTTTCATTCTTATGAGGCCCCTCTGATATTGTCAAAATTAATGGCACATGGTAATCCTTTCAATTTTCATCCCTCTTTGGGAAATGAGTCAATGACTATTTAATGGCATCTTATTATGGTTCTCTAGTAACTTTTAGTTTAATCAGTGATGGTTACATCTGTTAAGAGAATTCTGCTTATGTTCTGCTCCCTTCTTACAGGATAAATTTTCCCAATCCAGTATCTTTGAGCAGGAACTAAGTGACACATGTCCCAGCTGTCAGGCAATGTGGAAATGCTCAAATTCAAATTCACAAGCCAGATGTATATCAGTTGCTATGACCTCTCCTGAACACTTTCATCGTACTTCCTTTTAAAGTAGACTTGACCACATTGTACCTATCCTTCTTTCTTTCTGTACTCTGTTGTATTCAGAATTCTCCTGTCAGGAGAAAGTTGATGCTGTGAGCATCAATCCTGGAGTAATAGACTACCAGATATTTGCACTGCATAGTAAATTGCCTTATAGTACTAATATTAGAAAAACTGCAGTGTAAAGACCGGTACAAATATTCCCACTCCAGGCTAACAGGTGCTGCTTAGAAGTTGCTTATTTGATCACAGACCCAGCTGAGCTGTTGGCTCAGTAGGGATGATGTGTTTAATGCAGAGGGTTCTTAGAAGAACACTCAGAACACTGAGGTCTCACTGACATCTTTCAGATATGTTTTAATGTGATGACTATAGGAAGTAGAGTGTGACAAAGAAGTGATGAGAACTTAGAAGTATTTAGTGCTATTTTGATTTAAAAAAAAAGAATTATTTTTTATTTTTTATACATAATATTTATGGGGGCATTAAATAATCACCAGTTATTAAGAGGCTTCACAGATAGGAGAATGGACCTAACCTGAAAGAGAGAATCAGTATGATAATGAAATTTTTCATAGTATGATAGAACAAGATGAGCTGGAAGGAATTCACCAGGATCGCCAAGTCCAGCTTCTGGCCCTACACAGGACAATCACAAGAATCACACCAAGTGCCTGAGAGCACTGTCCAAATGCTTCTTGAACTCTGTCAGGCTTGGTGCTCTGACCACCTCCATCAGGACCCCGCTCCAGTGCCCAACCACCCTTTTTCCTAATATCCAACCTAAACCACCCCGATTCATCTTCAGGCCATTTCCTCAGGTCCTGTCACAAGTTATCAGAGTGAGGAGTTCATTGTCTGCCTCTCCACTTCCCCTTGTAAGAATGTTGTAACTGCAATGAGGTCCCCCCTCAGTTTCATCTTCTCCAGACTGAATACACCAAGTGACTTCAGCCACTCCTCATACAGCTTCCCCTCCAGACCCTTCACCTCCTTGGGACCCTCTCCCATAGTTTAAAGTCTTTTTTATGTGGTGGCACCCAGAACTGCCCCCAGCACTGGAGGTGAGGCCACCCCAGAGCAGAGCAGAGCAGGACAATCCCCTCCCTTGCCCAGCTGGCCATGCTGTGCCTGTTGCCCCCAGGACAGGGTTGGCCCTCCTGGCTGCCAGGGCACTGCTGGCTCATACCCAGCAATAGTTTGGAACTAACATTTGTACAAGGTATTTGGCTTTCTTGGATCAGTACTGCGTTATCAAAAAGGAATTAAGATTTAGGTAGAGGGACCATGGCAAGATTTAATGAGGTAAAATGCCTACCAATGATTTCCTCCTGCATGTTGTAATGCTGGTGCTGTGAAATGGCTCTTGGTCCTTTTCTGGCAAGCTTATAATTTGAAGGTCATAACACACATCAAATGATAGTATTGGGAAGAACAAAAAAAAAAAGAAGAAAATAAATTCATGTGTTTCAGTGGTTTTTCTTTATGGCATTCCTTGGAGGAAGCACTTTGGAGAACATGAGGGTTTCAACTCTTTCTGCAATCTTTTAATGAATAAGAAAATGGGAAAAGATTGGCTATATTTCCAGCTTTTGTCGTTTTCTAAACTATGTGACACTCACATTAGAGAAGCCATATACCAGACTGAGAGCTTTTTAGCTTTGTTGCTAACTTAACCTGTGGGTGATGCCAGAGGAACAGCATGTTTTAACCCCTTAGCCATTTTAATATGGGAATCTGTCATTTCTGCGTTAGGAAAGCCTTGTGTTTTCAGCATTAGAGCTATGCTGCAAATGAACTAAGTATGCAATTGCTAAGAAATAGTCAAACCACTGAAAAACAGACCACTTTAGCATGTTGTTTTGCTCTAATTCACTGTAATGACACCTAGAGGAAAAAGAAAGCTAATTTGACAATGCTAAAAGGACCCATCACACAATAATCATGTGCTTTCAGAAGAAAAAGATAAAAACTAGAGAATTATTGCTAGTTTTAGCTTGAGGTAGCTTGATTTTACAGTACATAACTTTTATTTCTTTAAAGACTGGCAGAAGGTCAATCCTTGCATATGAATGGTTTTCATGATGGAGATTAAACTCTGTAAAAAGATTTATTATGTAGGATTATAGGATCACCTTATGATGGGGAATTTATTGCCAGTGCAGCTGATAGAAACTGTAAGTAGAAAAAGCTTTTCTTTTCCTTTGTAGATTCTGACCAAGGTGTTAGGCTCAATGCTGCTGTCTTTGCTGAAGTAAAGCTCCTCTGGAGGAGCACATATTGAGACTAAGAGGTTTTACATGTGTGAAGACTTAGCAGTTTTCTGGTTTATCTTATCATGTAGGACCACTTTTCATTAACTGGGAACAGAAGGTGACCTTAGGTAAGATTTTAGTGTCAACCATTACACTTGGTGCACTTTATTTAGTGTGTGTGAGTTTTAAAGTGTTCACATCACTGCTTTGAAGCTCCTTTGTCACTGTCATTATAACAGAAAATGTTGTAATGAGTATATACAAAAAAGTACAAACAAAAAGGACAAAATTTTACTGTGTACTCCCATCTTAGTTTGGGAAGATATTCATTATGACCTTTACTAGGATCACAGATACACGTACTTTATTGAGTAGGACCAAGTAAAAAGCAATTCATTGCCATCAAGTTTTGCCTGCATGAAGGACTCTCTATTGGTGGTGGGCTTGTCTCATATCAAAAACTCTGTTTCATGGACAATGCAAAGCTGAGTGCTGCTTGCTTAATGTAATCAATCTGCATAAACACCTCAAAGTGATTATTGGCATGAAAAGAACAGAGGGTTCAAGGAAATTGTTTTTACTCCTATTCCTTTATCCTTATATTTCTTCTGATGAACCTCTCAGCTGAAACCCCACACATTGTTGCCATCCAGTCCTTGAATTTCCCTGCAAGATAGAGACCTCTCTGTGGGAACATCTGTGGTCAAAATCTGCTTCATCTCCACTCCAAGAGATTATTTCTCCTTCTTCAAAGCCACATTTTTCTCCCTAGTCTCTTCCTCAGCAATGAAACCAGATATTTCAGCATTTGGCACAGTTGAGGGGCAGAGGAGGGTGGAAATTCCACATGTTAAGGAAAAGGGTGGGAACAGTCATAATTTCCTTTTGGGGTATTTTTTTTCTTGTTATGTTTATGAAATCAAGAAACCTATAATCTTATTAAGTAATAGTAGAAATTTTCAAAGCTGCAGCGCTACCTAAACACGCAATTGTTAGCATGCTGACATAAAAATAAATAAGGGTTTAGAACAAGTCTGGTAAGTTAAAGAGCTCATTCTGCTTGGTCAGTGCATATTTTACATCAAAACCATCTTTTTGAATGAATGATGTTATTTGCACTAGATTCTGAAATGCTTAAGAATGTCTGTGGCATAGTTTTATATAACCAGGCCAACTGAATACCTTGGATTTCTTCATTCCTTACCACTCATTCTGGAACTTCAAGCTGGCTGAGTTTGTACTCATCACTACATCCCTGAAAGACATCTGGCCTCGATTGCCTTGCATTCATCATGGGAACTTCTGACCCTACAGTACTGTTAAACAGAATTATTAAACCCTTGATTTTCAAAATTTTTGAATATGCACTTCCTTTCCCACAATTATCTCTGTGAAGCATTTCAGATCATATTGGTAAAAGAGATTTAAATTTGTGCTTTTGCTATTTGCAGACTCACTTTGCCACATGGATATAGTGTGGCTGGTTGAACATGTTAAATGAATGAATGCTCCACCAATAAACACCTTTGTTCAGCCACCACTTCTTTAAGCAGAAAGAGAGGCTATAATTTTGCCTCTCAGGACAGAGACAAGCACCTTTAAAGCAGAACAAATATAAAGCCACATTTTAAGCTAACTATACTGTTGACTGAGGAGCTTTGTCTTCTGATGGATGCAAGTCACATTCACAGATTAAAGCAATTTTTTGTGGCCTAAAGGGAACTTTCTGGATCCAGTCATTAAATTTTTGTTTAAGCATTTTCACATGTGGAAAAACCTTTTTTACTTAAAAAAAAAAGTAAATTTCTAACACAGTGCTTAAGAAACACATCTCATTATGTCTGGGCTTTTTATTTTGGCTGCAGACAAGCAATGTGATGATGTAAACTTTAAAAATGCAGAGATCAGCAGAAATTATTTCACTGTATAACATCTAGAAAAATTCTCACAGTAAGCTTTTGGAAGCCTCAGATCAACATTTTTATTTGCATCCTAGCCCTGCCATTTGAAGTGTAGAGGGAAACAATTTCTACTCTGTCAGTGATGAACCAAGCAATCCACCTTCCAACGCGCAAAGTGTTATAGTTTATGAAACCTTGTCAGATGTTGCCTACATTTCAGCATTTTACAAGCTACCACCTTAGCCTGGAATAAATTAGCAGGAAATTGCTGTTTACCAGGTGTTAAAAATGTTTCAGTTAATAGCTGCGTTAATACACAGTGGTTGTGACAGAAGTAATTAGGTTATCTTTTGTCTATCATTTTCTATGCTGCCTTCAGCAGAAGTAACTTAGAAATATCTACAAGCTAAACACATCACCTTATAAATACTATTTTAAAAACATCAACTTTTTTTCAAAAATAAGAATGCTTACTTATCTGTTAGAAGGAAAAGAAAAAACCCACTTGAATTCTATTTGATTTAGGAAAAAAAAAATCAGGGAAAAAAGATTTCTTTAAGTAAATGCTAATTAATAGCATTAATTAAAAATGTATTATTTCCTAGGAAAATCCTGTTCACCTAATTTTGAGAACTAATTAAAAGATTTTGCAGATACATACCCAGCCTGTTTGTTTTTTCTATCATATTGACAAGAAGTTCATCAAGAGGAAACCTGCCTTGCTGGTAGCTGATGTATCCTTGCAGTTGAATACCCTTTAATGTGCTTTTATTCTTCTGAGCATTTTTCTGGGACTTTGGAGTGTGTAAAAATAGTACTGTTTTGGAAACATCACACAGGAGAAAAAGCAGTGCCCCAGATAGACACTTTTCCATGCACAGGCACTGCTGCATGAAGTCCTATTGATCCAATAAAACATATTTTCTCCTTATGTTCTCTCAAGCTACTTTGCAGATTTGTCACAGGCCAGTAAAAGCACCGGGCCAACTGAATTTTGCCCTTTTGCTACATTCTCTGTGCCCTTGTGAATTTGTCCATATTTCTAATTTGTGACTGATATTGTCTTTCTTGCATGTGTTTTCTCTTTCCCATTGACCATGGACATTGGCATTGGTGAAGGACTAGAGTGTTTTTCCTTGTTTTCTTGCAAATTGTTGATGGGGGAATATCAAATGCTCTGCTACAGTTTTGATGCTGGATTGTATATGAAATAACTCCAGAAACAAGAGAGATACAGAATGGGTATTTGTAAGAGCTGAATCAACCCAAAGTTGATTCATACAGCTTATATACTGCGCATACAAAAACTGCCTGTATTTCAAGAGAAATTAGGAGATTTTTGTACTTGAAAGGCCTATATAGTATAATAATTCCTCTACCATATCAGAATTTTTCTGCCTAATTGGATTAGGATCAACTTAATTAAAAGATGCCTGAATCATTTAAGTTTTCTGTGATACAAAGTGAGCTAAAGCAAAAACACCAACGATAATATTCATGGTTTGTATTAAGAGTTCACATCTGCAGTTAAATTGAAACAGATGCTTTTCAATACAAGCCATTATTTTTTACTTGAATGTGACAATATGTTTTGATGTTTTCTCCTTAATTATAAAATCATGTAATGAAGTCCCTTTAGTATGAGTGTGGCAAATTGCCAAAGCCTCTGTTTTTCCAAAAGTCTTTAGTAAAATTTCTCCTGGTACCTTAGTTAAGATTGTTCATCACAATCAGATGATTATACCCTTTTAGATTACAGAAGGTCCATTTGGTTATTCTGGAGAGCTCTCAGCAGGACTGGAAACACAAGAATGCATCTCTTAGGTATCCCTAAGGTTGGGCAGGACCAGGCTTTCCTGAACATAAAGGCTCATGGTGGAATGTCTCAAAAAATCTGTTAAGTATGTCTTCATTATTTCCAGTGATCAGTATGAAAGTATTTGGTGTTGTGCTAGATCAATTGAAATCAAGTGATAAGGATAACATTTCATGAACCTTCTGAACCTGGTGACTGGGCAGGCGTCTGAAATCACAAAAGATTTCATCACCCAACAAAAAGTGAGAGTGACTAGGAAAAATAGCCATGTCTGCTTATTAATTATGAGTCAGATGAGGTGTTTGGTAGCAGTGATGAAGATATGAAAACTAGAAATGGAAAACTGCAAGTGACTTGAAGTTTCCTGACAATAGATATAACAATAATAATTGTAAAAAACTGTTGCTAAAAGTGATATTTCATTCCTTCAGTATAAATGTGAAGTACATGTTACTATGATGGGTAGAGTGAAGAAATAAATAGATCTGAAATCCTGTCCAAAGATCTAAATCCTTTTCAGCTTTCAGAGATTTGTTTTTGAAATAGAAAATGAACACTTATTGAAGAAACATGTGTTAATTAAACTTTGAGGAAACTGGATGCAATTTTCATAATTCTGGAGCTCAGCTAGGAGCTTCAGGTAGCACATGAGAGAGAAGCCCTCTGAATTACACAGGATTGTACTCTGAGGCTGGGTTGATTAGCATGAAATCAGCTACAAAGCCAAGGATACAGACAGGTCATACAGTATTCCTGGCTTTGGGCAGACAAAGAACTTCTACAGCAGCATAATGATGTTGTCCATTTTGGTTTTTCTCTTTTAAAATTCTGAGGGCTTTTGACTGCTGATGAGAAGTGATCTGATGTTTTCATGAGCCATCTATGATGACCCCAATACCCTTCTTTTTCATTGTAATAATTATTACCTTTTAGATATGCTTCACTTTATATTTTCTAGACTAAATTTCACCACTCTTTGTTGCTTGCTGAGTCAGATATTTTTTTTCCAATTATACACAGCCTTTGTTCTTAATTATCCTGAATAATTTAGAAAACTCAATGAACTTTTCTCTGATAAAGTGATTTTCTGGATCATCTTAATTCTAGGGCTTTTCTTTCCCACGCTTTTTGCAGCCCACTTTCCTTTCTCTGAATCCTGTATGAAAGAATTAGGCATGAGGTGATCGAGCAGCTGCAAAAAGGTTAATAATCTGAATGAGTCCTAGAGTGTTGGGGGAATATCATCTGTGGTGCAGATTCAAAATTCTTCACTCTTATTTCCTTCAGGTCATCTTTTACTACATCTACTATGTGTTAGTATTATAGATCCTTATGAAAGTTTTCTAGGAAAAACTCTTTTGTTTTATTTGGAATAGCTACTTTTACTGTTTTCAGTATCACCATTCAGACTTGAGTGCATATTTTTATAAAGGTCTCTATTATTCTGCTCCCAGAGAGATAGCTTTTAAAAAAATTCACCGGATTTTTTATTCACAAACATGCTAATGACATCTCAGCATCAAATTTGTCAAAGAACCACATGAAAAATCCTAGATTACTGCCACACAAGTTACTGCTCAAGTGATTCTTACACCAAATTAATGCTGAGTTTCTGCATGGGTGAGAATTAGAAACAGCTGAAAGTGGCCCCATAGTATTTTTTCCAGTGCAGTGATCCCACTTGAAACGAGAATGAGGACTGAAAAGGCAGAAAAGGATGGCTCCCTGCCAGTGGCTGGGCAGGAGGTATGCAATAGGAGCTTAGACCTATTGGCAGAGCTGCCGAACAGGTGAGAGAAGCTTGGAGCAGGTGGATGGAGAGAGGGACAAGGTGCCAATGTCAGTCCTGGGGGCAAACTGAGCTGGGAGCCTTTGAAAGTGTTCTTGTCATGAAGTGGGAGCAGCATGGGTCCTTCTTACTCTTATATAAAATGAAATTACTTGCCCATACCATGAACCAGCCTGATCACAGCAATCTTTACCAGTTTGCAGTAGCTTGTACAACACACACAGCCATTTCACAAAGGAACAGACCTTTCCTGACTGGCAGCCATGCAAACCCACCACATCCTGGAGGTCAAATGGGGCCTTTCCTTTCTCAAGTACCATCACCGCCGGTGAGGTTGAGGTTTGGTGGAGCATCGTGTGCTCCCTGCACACTTGCATTGAGAGCCTCAGTGCCTGCTTGGCCTAGGAGTAAAAGCAGCAGACATCACTGCTCAGACTCAGAGCTCTGTTGCCTGTGGACTAACCAGGCATATGCATTCCAGGGAATGATGTTGAATTCACTTCCAGACTGGAGTCAGGCTATGGCACCCATCCTGTTGATCTCCGCCATATCCCCAGAGCTCAGAGTGAATCAGGACCTGGCATGGACCTCTATGTTGGTGGCAGGTGGGGGGACAAGGCTTCACAGTCCCAGAGGGCCTTTCTGTCCCCACAGCAAGCAGAATTATCTCATCTGCTGCAATATGTCCCTGGGATGCAGTAAAGCTTAGTTCTAATTCCATCTGCTGCTGATTTGACTGGCACATCCAGAGCAGACTCTCTGTCCCAGCTGTCTTCCCATTTAGCACAAACCTGTACTGGGCCTTCTTTTCAGGATTGTTTAGCAAATTAACAAATCAAAATTTGTAAACCATTCTGAAGATGGGAAATGGACCTTCCACCTGACAAGCTTATGCTGTTCCTGACTTGTTTCTGTACCACATGCTTTTCACTACTCTGATATTCCTCTGCAATACCACATTTTCTCTTGTATAAGAGAGGTAGATTTTTGGGTTTCTGTTCTTGAATTTGCCATTGATGTCTTGTGATCTTGGATATAACTGCTCTGTAGTTTGTCAATGTGTATAGTGGTTATAAAAAGCATCTAGCCAGCTAACAGAAATTGTGAAATGGAGGGACCTGATGAAAACCTCAGCTTGTTTTTATGGGCTCATGTGAAAGACAGATAAAAACATGCCAAGGAAACAAAGTTTTACTGCTGTTATTGTTTAGTTTGATATTTACTGTTTAACATGATGAAAAAATATTGTGATATGACAGAGGACAGCTCTAGCAAAGGAAAACCTCCCTTGCTCCTTTAGGTCTCACATACCAGATAATTAGCATACAGCGCACTTGATGTGTCTGGCAGGAGAAAAAAGAGAAAGAGAGGGAAAACGTCCATTCTGCAACTCTGTTTTCACCAGGCACTGGCCAATAAATTATGTCTAGACTTTGTCCCTCAACCACTATGCAGAAGGTCTGGACTGAACCACCTATAATAAATTAATTGTGGTGAGAAAAAAAATCACAGTGGGAAAAGAAGCAGGGTCTTCGTTTCAGCTTCCCATATAACTTCTCTGCCAATAAACAGCTTTACTATGATAGCTCAGCCAACAGGCACTCTTTTGAGAACTTGTACTGAAGCCCAGACTTTCTTACAATATCACAGTTCACTGACTTGCCAAATAGTTTCTGGGTAGATAGCACATCTGTATCTGGATCCATCCCAGTATTTTCTTATACAGCTAGACTCCATCTGAAGTATTTTACATAAAACCCTCTGTAACCTCTTCTTGTTTTGAGCTTTGAAATCAGAAGAATGATGAAATATTTAATTATCTGTGTGTCCTGCCAAGGCTCATTCATTACTTACCTATAGCTGTCTGTGTGCAAGAGGAGGGAAAAAAAAAGACATTTTCTGAAAACAGGACTCTGACTGGGAGGTCTGTTTTTGGAAAAATGGTCAGCTCCAGCTCTGTGTTGAGGAGTTGCAATCTTGTGTCTTCTGCACAGGAGGGGAGACAAAAGATGTGATACACCTCAGCTGAGCTGCAAGGGGGCTGGGCAGGAGGCAGCTCCCAAGTAGCCCATGCATGGCATGGAAGCTGATAAATAAAAGGGCCTGCCTACAATTTTTAGAGTCTGTCAATTTACGCCTGCCAAATATATGCCCACATACTTGTGGCCACAAAATGAGTTCTATGTGTGAACCTCAACATATGCCACTTCTATTCTGTGATTTATATTCCTAGCTAGGTAGTCAGAGAGGCAAATGTGCTCAGGTTTCAGCAGTGAAGTGCAGACAGAGATTTTCTGACTAAAACTTGCTGTTTTACAAGTGCATCCCATTGCACAGCTTTATTTCAGTCAGATGAGAGAGTCTGGGTTAGAAGCAGGAGAAAATAAAATATACAGCAGCTACTTTACAACACACTCAGGGTTTATGTGACTCTTTGCTTTTACAATGTAATTGCATTCACTGTTATCTTAAAACATCATTTTTGTTCCTGTGAGTCCAACCTGCTGCTGTGGCATGTGGGATGGTGGAGCAGGTTGCCACTCTGCAGCAGGACTTTCTGACACAGAACCTGTTTAAGGGAAGCTTCACTATTAGCTGTTTAGTAGTAGTCACAAAGGTAGTAGCCTAAGGAAATAAAAATCAAACAGTGGATTTTCCTCCTGTCTGACTTACCTAGTGCTCTTCAGTCACACCAAACTTGTTGGCTAGCAGGCTGAAACTGAGATGTGCCAAAGATTTTCTGCTCCTCCGTTGTTTCTCCCAAGCAATAGCTCACTCTCTCTGGAAGAACTCTTATGAAATGTTGCTAGCATCCTTTGTTTCTGTCCTTGGATGGCTGCAGGTCCTTGATTGCTCTCAGACTGAGCCAGAGATGGAACCATCATCAAAGTTATCAGTTCTGGCTGAACCTCCTAAAGATTTGTAAGTATTAGGGTTTTTTCCAGGCTGACGCTTGGTGAGTTAGGCCAGTGTAGTCATACAAAAAACATCTCTGTAAACAGGCTAGCACACAACATTAGTAGAGTGTTGCATGACAGTGCCAAGTCTATTATAAATAGACTTTCAAAATAGCATTAGAGTAGTCTATAAGGTGTTAAGCTTGCCTATTTAGTCATTCATAAGCCAGCAAATAACAAAGTTGAGGTATGGTGATTGAACATAAAACTTTTATGATGCTATTTGATACATCATGTCTTCAGTGAGACTTTAACTACCATTAGCACACTATTTCTCAAAGAATACCCTCCTACTTCCCCTGTCACCATGATTATTCCCATGTGCAGAATTTTGTAGAGCTTTTCATCATTGCATGTTAATTTTTTCCTCTGAATATATAATTTATTTTTTTTCTAATTTAGATTTTTTCTTTATGAACATTCACACACCCCGTGCATTTTTATAACTGTACCTTAAAGCTCTTTCTCAGACTAAATTATATACATCTCTATATAAGCAATATGTGAAATAGGATTTTTGATTTTTATTTAAGACTTAATCCTGTTGAAGCTGTCATTCTCTGTGTAGGATGGCTGGAACACAAATGGCATTGGGAACTGATATGATCAGAGATGCCTTGAGCAACTCTACAAGTGCATAATAAGGAAAGACTTGGTGGGAGTCTTCATAATGTCCTGTAGACCCAGGTCATTTCAGCGTTGCCATTTATTTTGTCCTTTCAAACATACAGTTCATGGGGTGGCTACAGGCTCACCTCTTCAGGTGGCAAACAGGATACTTTGGGAGGAATAATAATGGGAAAGACAGGGAAAGTTGATTAGGAAACAACAGGAGAAAAGAAAAAACTTCTAGGAGAAGAAAACCAGAGAGAAAACAAGTGGACACTGCCAGGTACTGAGTAAAATGTTAGATGATCAGAGGAGTACTTTTCAGATGTCTAGCAAAGGTTTGGACAAACTTACACCTGTCTTCTGTGGTACTTTGAATGTATTGTAACCTTCTGTGTATAAACATATGAAGCACAGGATGATGTGGGATCTGAGAAACCCTGGAAAATTCCTGAAGTACTCTCACACTTAATGTGTCTCAAAAATGAGGAAGAGTCAGTTTACATTGAAAAGTTCGAATTGAATATTCCAACATTTTCGTATCTACTTTAACTGTTTATTTTCATTCCCCTTCCCATTTCCCCAAAGCTGTGTTATTCCATTTTTTCATCCAAATCTGGGACGAAAGTGTATGTGAATACTGGCATGTTCATTTGAACTTCCTGGGTTTGCTTTTTTATCTTGAAGAGGAGAATAAAGAAAATAATTTGGGATTATCTGTGTACCAGTGTGTCAGCAGGTACAATGAGAAACCCGAAGGGAGCCGTGCATGTAGAAAAACATATGAAATAAATCAGTGCAAGTTAAGAGGACTCACCCACCCATCTTTTCTTTGCTGGAATGAATCGTGTGTAAGTTTCCACTAGATCATCCTTTGATTGTCAGGATTGATTAAATATTTTCTGCTTTCAACTCTGAGGAGATGCTTTTAATAAATTTTTAATATTTTATCGGAGAACTATGTATGCTGGCTCCCATTAGCAATGAAATCTGTCCAGTGAGATTTGGATTTGACTGAAAGCATAGACTTTGCCTTTCTTCAGTTACTCTTTTCTTGAGTAGCAAATAGATCAGTGATTAGTGGCAGAAGGACCCCAAAAACAAAACAATCCCGCAAATTATACCTCCAGCCAGGTCACCAAATTTGAACGGATGTTATAATGTATAAGTCCCATGTGAATTCTTTGACTGTTATTACCCATTTAATTGCATCTGAGTTAGGATTTTAAACAAATTTTCATAAACTAGTCAGTGGGATTTACAAATGCCCATTTTTAAAAAGCCGTTCAGGTTATGCAAAAGCCTGTGAGTGACTGGATGCAGTATTTGCATTGCACACACAAGTAAACTTATCCCTTCTTGGGTGTCTTCAGGTACCTGCAAATGAAGAGGGCACTTGAGGATGAAGATACCTGTTTTGGCCTTCTAAAGGCCATAGCTGCCCCACTCCTGTTATGTTTTTCCTCTGTTGCCTGTACATTCTCAGGATCTCCCTTTGGCCTAGTAGTTCATTATTCCTTAAAGGTTACATTCAAGCTTTTTGGCAAATGCCATCCACTCCCAGCTATCTAGTACAAATTTCTTAGATTGACTTATTTTAAAGCCTCTTGCTAACTTCACCTGTATCTGAAGGACAGAAATTTTCTACTGGAAGCAATTTTTCATATGTTAATTTTGGGAGCTGCTGTTTTAGTGGGAAAATCTTTGCTTTACTATCACATGGCCACTCTACAACCTCGAGTTAGTTGGCATACTGGCTACTCACTATGGAGACAACTACTTAACTTCTGGATGATCATCATCCCCAGTCAGTTCAGATTTTAAAGAACTAGTCAGTTTAAAGCAGGGAACTGTTATCCTTGAATGAACCATGAGAGGTTGAAGTATCTCAGTAAGGAGAAAAGAAGGAGCAAAAATAAGAGACGTAACAGATATGTTGCTGATCCAGGTACTACACTCAACTTTGAAATGGAGATGAAGACGAGTTGAGAAAAGCAAAAATTGTGTTTTATTTAGATTAACATGTTAAAAAGGGCTGAGGAATCTGAGAGCACTTGGAAAGGAATGAAAGGACTTTTTAGCAGAGCTAGAACAACTCATTTTAATGAATTAAAGATTTGGGTTAAATTGTAACAGACATAACAAATAGTTAGGGCATTAAATAATCATTACCTGGCCTGTTAACAGATTTAGAACCTTCTGACCTTGGAGAAGTCAAGTTAATCTAATTTGTTGTAGTTTGTTTTTTTTTTTAAATCAATAATCAACTTTTCCTCTTTTGAAATTACACATTTAAATAAAGTACTGAAAACAATTAATTACCCTTTGAAGAGACGGATGGATAAAATCCCTTTTTACAGTTCAAATCTGCAATCATTTTCTCTCATGATTCCTTCAATATGTCTCAGTGCTTGCTGAAACTCTGAACAATTTGGAAGACTCTTTGTGTACCAGAAAGGTGGTGTTTTCTTGGATTTATGTGATCACAGGTTTTCAACTGCTTTAATGCCATTAACTAACATTTCCAAATGTTTGGTATGTGGAAAGATCAATTGCTTTATTAATCTAAACTTATTACTCCCCTCACCCTTCCCTATTTCAAATCTGGTTTCTGTTTAAAGCTCTCCATAACCTCAGCCTTGTTCTAGGTTAAATGTTATATTAATCAAGCTGTGGATAAAGGCCACATATATGACTGAAGCTGTGTTTATTAGCTTTAGTGAAGCCTTTGATTTGGTCACACATTCTTTGCTCTTAACAAAGCCTCAGAATAATACAATATGGGGTTTATGTCAATCCCTAAATTGGTTATCATCATATTTAAGAAATAATAGAAAACAAACTATGTTCACTATAGTGGCATATGAACTGATTTTAAACTCTCTGGTGCAGGTGTTATCGATGTTATTCTTCTTCTAGTGCTCCGGTTGTTTTCTTTGTAAATGTCATATTTAATACATGTGGATAAATAGAATATCTGCTTTTGTAAAGAACTTTATTTTAATCCTCCCTTTAATCATAAAGTAGACTTTATTTGTACTTTCCAGTTTATGCAAGATGTATTCTGAGGAGAGGAAAACAGGAGAGGTTCAAGTAGTTAATTGCTTCATGGTGTTATGAGAAGCTGTTTTGAGGTTGTGTGCAGCTCCAGCCCTCCTGTGGCTAGCAGGATTTCCAACTGCAGGGCTGTCCTGTGGAAGACATTACTGGCTTGATTCTTCTCTTTGATGTGCTGGATATAATCTCCACCCAGGATTAAGCAGATGGTGTAAATTCAGTGTGGGCCTCTAAAGGAGAAGGCCACCCTTCCAGGTACCAGTCAGAACAGAGGGGCTATAAGTGACAGCAACATGTAGAAAGTAAGAATAGTTATATTCTAAGAACATTCTGGCTGTCCATACCTGCTCTTGGGCTGGTAGAAGAGGGAGCAGAGGAAACAAATATTTTACCCTCTTTTAGTGCATCAGTATAACGACTGACTATTGTGCACATTTATATACTAGCATTATAACAGATGTGGTAAAAACCATTTTTCTATCTGTAAAGAATGTGGTCACCAGAGCTCAGAGCAGGGCTGTGCCCCCCACAGAGACAGTGCCTTCAGGGCACTGAGGTTAGCCTTCATCCCCATCATGGACAAATTAATATTGTGCCTGGAGGGCGAGTTTCAGGACTTTGTTGTGACTTGGTCTCCATGTCCATTTTCTACTTACATGGACAATAATTTCTCAAAATGCAGGGAGACCCAAAGGTTAACATAATTCTCCCTTTGAACAGTCAATCCTTGCAACGTATATCCACTTATGTGGTCTCTGAGGCCATGACTCGGTCCATGATAACAAGCACACCTGATTTAGAATATAGTATTCTAAATTACTGAAGCCTTTTTAAAATTTTTTCCTCCTCCTGCCAAGACTCATTGGCTGGGTGCTAAAGGTGGAAAAAAATTACAGTTGTAAACAGAGTGCAGTTTTTAACAGGGGGAGATTTAACAACTGAAACTGGTGCTGAGAGATGTGATGCAGTCATTGGCACAGGGACACTTCATGCCTCAGCACTAGTTGGCACACAGAATGATTCTGTGATAAAAGTAAAAATACTTTCTTCAACGTCTGGTAGAATTCCTTCGTTATGAACTCTTGGTCTATCTTGGAGATATGGACTGGTTTATGCTGGAGGCTGGGAGTACTGGAAATAAATCTTTCCTCCTTTTAGAATGGGTGCTTTGTTGGATTGTTGAGTCTTGTTTTCCTGTTATATTGTTACTATTAACTAAATGTTAAGTCTGTGTAAGGTTATTGTTTCCAGTGATGTCTGCTGTAGTTGTCTAGATCACTTTGAGAATTGGCATCAGCTTTGATGAGTTATACGCACTTTTTAACTTTCAAGAAAATTACTTAAAAGCAAGGGAGAGAATTTTTCAGATCACTATTTTTCAAATATTTTCTGAGAAGAAAGTCTGCATCAGTGTTGAGCACAGGTCATCTCTGCAAAATGAAATAACTTCCATGCAGCCACCATATTTGATCAAGCTCCAGAAATGCCTAGGAAAAAAAGTCATGGTGGTCTCACAGAACTGCAGTGTGACATTCCAACATCAGTGCCTTAAGGAGGAGTTATTAATGCCACCAACGACCATAAGATGTAGTGGTTTCTGCTAAGCACCTTCAAGATATTGTTTTACCCAGGTGAATGGCAAAAGAAATTAACAAAATCGTGGTGTGAGTATTACAAAAATACTTGCACTGGAGAAAAAGGCACAGAAAACAAGTGCAGATTTGAGAGGTGTCCTGGAGATCTGAGAAGTCCCACCTGAAAACCTTTGCTTTTAGCAAAGTGGAGTGGGGCTGCTATAAAAAGGATGGGAATAGAGTTAACAGGAGTGAAAACTGGATTTTCTAAATTTTAACTTTGCAAGGCCGTTCACATATATCATTATGGCATGATTTCTGAAGTAGTCTGGAGGAGCTTTGTGAAAAGTTTGTAAAGTCACTTGCAGATAGAAACATCAAAACTTTAAAGTGCTAGAATATCCCCTCTTCTCTCACTGTCCATCATATTCAGTGGAATGAGAGAAGCAGGACCAGGTCAGAGTTAAGGTTGGCTGCCAAATTTCAAAGCTTTCAAAACCTCTTTATTTCATAAAGGCAACATTGTAATAACACTGCTTTAAATTAGCTGATGTGTACTTACTAACTTAATCTTAGTACAATGCAGAGGTTTAAGGGACGGGGACTATTGCACAGCTTTGATCTCTATAAACCCCTATTAGCACAGGTACTGATACAATTATCTGTAGGGTCACTCTACATACTCACAGGCTAGCAGTCCAATCAACAGATCAAACTACTTCATTTATCATCATGTGATCTGTTTCTAATTAGTTCACTCAAGTTAATGGTTTCTTAAAATTGCCTTTTTTGAGTTATTTTTTTCAGAAACACATAAACCACTTGAAATAACTTCTCAACATTGGCTAAATATATTATTTGTTTTCTGGCATGTTTCCAGTTGTATGAGTTACACAAAATTCATTTACTTCATGAAATTTCTTTGCTCTCAGAGATGGAAGGCACAAAACAATGTTGGGCTGATGGTAGGGTCTGACAAAAACCTTTTAAACACATTCAGTACATTCTCCTGGCTCATGGAGTCTGACATTTACAGTTTTGAAATAAGTCTAAATACAGCTAGTTTTATCTCCTTCCAGGAAAGCATAATCATGAGATTCACTGAATGACTGGTACTCTGTGAACAAAGGTCAAATTAGACTTAAAAGTACAGGTGTGGATTAAAACTACTAGTGTGGATTGGAGCAAAAAGGAAATGTCAATAGTTTTGCATGCCAGTCATAAATTCCTGGTCTTAATTAAAGTGTAATAAAATTTTTAATTTGATCAAAGCATGTAGCACCTATTGTAAGCCTACTGTTTTGCCAGGGAGATTTATACCCTTTGCTTTCTTCTCAGTACATCTAGTAATTGCATCTGCTTATTAGTAGATTTCCTATTAGAAATACACCTCTCCTGATGGTCTGTGGGCCAGGATTTAGTGTTATTAGGCTTGACCTGGTTTGGTTCCCTGTCAAAGAAAACCCTTCAGCCTCAAGCATTTCATAAACTGCTGTGACCAGTGTGCCAGGAGGAGTGAAGTAGAATTTAACCAGATTGATGTATTGGTGTGGAGGGAGGTTACACATGGACACAAACCAGGGCTGAAAATCCTGCTTTACTTTTGCCCAAGTCAAGTGAAGCCCAAGTTTCAGCTATCATCAGCTCAGCATGACCTCTTTGCTTCCAGGTGACATGCTGTTTTTTTCTGGAAATTTTTCTTTTTCAGCATGATTTGAAAGGGAAGGCAATCTCTGAAACAAAGTAATGGTTAGCACTGGCAGACATCTGCGCATTGAGTGTGGCAGGGAAAGATATGCAGGCACAATCTGTACCTCCAGATTTTCTGTGTAAAATTTTAGTGTCCCAGCTTAAATAATAAGACATC